>NC_056532.1:6911961-6933253 GCF_019175285.1 Sceloporus undulatus | reverse complement strand
CTGCATCTGATCCCTTCTGCATCTCAGCACTGAATGCATGTTGCATGCCCCGCTTTTAATGCCAGGTTCGTTTGAAACCATTTCCACCACATGCCACGATCGCAAGCGAAAACGCCAAAGGCAGATAGTAAGGGAAAGATCAGTCGCACCAGACAGCGTAACATAGAAACCCATAGATTTCCTGAACCTGAACTCTCTCTAGAAGCCAAGTTGACTAAGCTGAGACTGTCATACTTTGGCCATATCATAAGAAGACACGACTCACTAGAAAAGACGGACCCCAAAGCAAACCACGGTTCCCAACGCTTGGCTAAATCATAGCATCCACATACAAAACAAATGGGTACAACAGAAAAGCGTGATGTGGAATAAACAGCGTATGGATCTAGAATGCCTTCCCCCCCAAAAAAATCAATAAGATTAAAACCCTTTAAACAACAAGGGTACAATTAAATAAGAGCATCCCCAGAATAGTTTACTCCAACGTCGGCAATAAATCTGGCCTGAATTGCCATCGCTGCCAGGAGCGCAAAGAGGAACCTTGTTGTATCAGATAAGAGAGAGAGAGAAAACCATTTCTGGAACAGTATTAGAACAATCCCCAACAATTTAGCTCTTGGTTCGGAACATAAGAGACCATTTTATGAGCCTTTTCATGCTCAGAGGGCATAGAAATGGGACCCATATATATATATAGGAAAGGCCAAGTTAAGATGGGAAGGATCCTTTCAGTAGTAATAACTCAGAGAAGGAGACGGCAGGGTGTGTGTGTGCAATTTCCACCATGTCCAGATGCGTGCGTCTCTCTCCGTCTTGGTGGCGGGGAGCATTGACCTGGGATTCAGCACCCGGCCGGAGGATGTCCTCCCTTCACGTATTTGGCTCTGGGGTGTCTCCATTCCTCCTTTTCCCACGTCTTCCCTCCTTTGAGTTTTCCTCCCGCAGCTGTTCTGCCTTGCTTTCCAACTTCCTGCCGATGGAAAGACAGAGAGGGCCTTTGAAGAGAAGTATTTAAAGAGAGAGAAGAGGAGGAGGGAAAGAGAGGTTCGGGTTTAGGATTGCCATATCTCCGCTTTTGGGGGGTTTTATGGGTCATCTCACAAGGGTGCATGCTCTCCAGTTGTGGCTTTGCAATAGCAAAACGCCCAACTTGCTAAGGATGAATTGGTTTCTTGCTGCAGTTTACAAAGACGTTGGGTCTATATAGTTAGTTAGCTTCCTTTTCCCTCTCCATTCTTTTGGGGTCCACTCTGCTCTCTATCTATTTTAGAAGCAAGGAGGAGCGATTAAAGGCTCCTCATCCCATCTTCCTCATTACGAACAATCCTCTCATTTCAGCTTGATCTGGGAAATGTCCCTTTGGCTTAGATTTTCCTCTTAACTTCCAAATGAGAAAATAGGTTCTCTCTCTCTGTGTGTGTGGATATATAAGTAACAAGCTACAAGCAACTGGGTTTGCTATAATACTTACTGTATATACTTGACTATACATCGACCTCATGGGGCCAAACTTAGGGATTTTGCTATGACCCATGAATAAGTCGAGGGTAAAATTTAGACGCACATAGCAAGGGATCTTTATATCCAGTATATATATGGAGTATATCCAGTAATGCATAACATTTAATGGCATCACTGGGCTGTTCCTATCACTCAGGGTTTGGCCATGAAACCTCACTTCTTGGGACGATCTTGAACTCGGTGCCGTAGCCCTTCCCCTCCTCAAGTCCAAACCCTGTCCATAAAGGAACCCATTTTGGCCCCTTGTTCTCTGAACAGGAGAATTGCTCTCCGACGGCTGGCTTTCAGCCTCAAGTCCATCTGTCGGCGTTTCAGCGGAGATTAGGGTCAGGGCTTTAAAATCCCTCGAGTTCTGTCCTCTGCTCCGGGGGAGGAATTAGATCCCTTCTTCCCAGAATAGAAAAGCCCTCTTCCTGACGTTTGTTTTCCGATCCCTTTGAGCACAGCCACCGCCGTCTCCGTCTCCCAGTTCGCATATTCACCGCCGCAGTCGGTAAACCCTTTTGCCACCTCCTTGCGCCCGAGGAGGATGTGCCACCCAAAAATAACAGCTAAGCTGTCTGTTGGACAGTGTGTGACACCTCTGCTTAATTGTACCAGTCCCCTGTGATGTCAGTTGTGAAAAGTGACAATGTCATCCAGGGATTAAGCCGTATCCGCCAGGCGTCAAAAGACGTCCGATTGGCGGACGCACGTGCAAGCCTTGCAAATGGTTTCACGAAAGGTTCCCAGTTCGCTGGTGACGCTCACTAGCCAGGTCTGTTCAAGCAGTTGGTGCAAAGGAGAGAAAGGAACTTTCATTCAAAGGAGAGAAAGGAACTTTTGGAAATCACATTCTGTATTTGGTTGCCTGGCAGAGGTCAATGCTTGCCACAGGGCACCAAATGCATTTGAGCATCTGCCCCTTTTGGGATTGCTTTCCTCTAAGATAGGAGGCTACTCTGGGGGCACAGAGGAGCCAATAGGGCCAGTTTCCCACCCAAATCACCCCATGGATCTCATTCACATACCCCACAGCAGGCCCAAATGCCTCTAATCCCTCTCAAAATGGTGACAAGAAGTGTAGTCCTGCGCATCCAGGAGGCAGCAGGTTGGGAAAAGCTAGTGTAGACTATACTCAGCTAGACAGATCAAAGGTCTATCTCAATATTAGATGCCATCTTATATTCCTATCTACTCAGAACCATGAGGACTGGAATTTTGATGTTATTTTTTAGGGATGCTGAGAACTATAAGGCAGCTTTCTTACATTCCTGTTCATTCCGAGCCATGAAAAATGTAGTGTTGTGGGACACTGAGTGGCGCAAGGTAGTTTCTTATGTTCATGTTAACCATGAGGACTAGGATCTTATTTCTTTTCAGCGATGTCTGGGAACCACAAAGCAGCTTCCTATGTAGTTTTGTAATAAGGCGGAGGGGATCTTCCCATCCTATGCTTCCCTGCACCCTCCTCCGACTCTCCTTCCTCATAATCCTTTGGGTTTTAAATGGCTTTTAAAACAGCAGAGGTGGGCACCCCTAAAGGATTGGCACAGTGCCTTCAGCCCAGCCTAACCTGTCCATTTTCTTCTTCTTCCTAGGCTTAAGTTTATCTTTGGCGCTTCTGCCGTCCCGGCTTTAGATTTAGTCGATCGCCAGTCGGTCACCCGCGTCGTGTCTCCTAGCGGAAGGACAGTGTACCAGGTACAGTGATCTTGCTGGCTGGGGGCTTCTGGGAGTTGTAGTCCAAGACAGTAACATCACCCTAAGCTTTGACTGAGTCCACCCCACCCAGTTCTTTTCAGTGTCTGTTAGAGAAGGCCCATTATTATCAATGTCTTCTTCCGCTAATCCAGTTTAAGAGCCCATGTGGTTTAGTACTTACTCAATGGGATGCTTTCAGATATGAATGGATGCTGGGAATGATACTCACTTTGATGTACAGCTCCCAGAACCCCCCACTTTATCGGGGGATTGTGGCGGTTGTGGGAAGGACCGGAGGAAACCTACTATCCCCTGCCTTTCGCCCCTCCTCTCAAACCCCACCATCCTCCCAAAACCGGATTAAAACAGGAGACTGGACCGATGTCCTCGGCGCTAAGCTCAAAGGAGAAGAAGGCACAGCCTTTGCAGTTGACATCCAAGGCGTCTGCCTCTCAGACAGATGGGCTTCAGAGACAGCAGCTGTCTCCAGGCTGCTTTGAGAAATGAAAGAAATGATTGAATCCATTCCCTTTGTAACACTTGTGATGGTTCAAGTACAACAACTGTTCGGATATAGAAATGGGAGCGTGCAAAAACAGCAGTCGGAGCACTTACCAAAAAGGCCTTTCCGTCGATTCAGTGTCAAATCAAACATCAAAAATGATATTGCCATATATGTTCATGCATAAGTTGAGGGCAGGTTTTGGGGCAAAAACATTAGGGATTTGATACAACCCATGACTGAGTTGAAGGGAAATATTAAGGGCACATAACTTTAACTGTTTGACTTTTGTAGCTTTGGACCAGGCTTTGACAGGGCTATGAAAATGCGCTCATGTCCAAAGGGATGTAATGGCAAGAGTTAAAGTACAGTATTAACTTTCTGTCAACAAAGGAACCATCCCCTTTTCTGAGTAGAGTGGCCAAAGGCAATATCTGTCTTGGAGAGCCTAAAAGAGGCACTGACTCTCCCTACTCTCTTGGCACTCCAAGCAACTCTGATTACATTTTTAGAAAAGCGTTTTCTAAGCTCTCCTACAACTATAGCATCCCAGGCAAGGCTTAGCCATGTTGGCTTCTGTTCCTTGCCCTCCGGCAGGATTGCATGAGCCAGAAACTGGGGAAAGGAGTAGCATTTTGGGGTGGGCTAAAGGAAGCAATGTTTCCCCTTGCTTTGCTGGAGAGGTTGGATCTTCCCTTGGCTTCCTTCCTTTGACTCCTCTGTTTTATTTGATTTTTTAACATTACTTTCATATTAATTAGTATAATAAATGGATTACATGATTGTTTCTTAGATGTACTGGGCTAGATTTAGTTTCATGTTGGATGACCTGGAAGCGAGAGGTTGGTCAGGAGCCAGGGTTTCTTCAGACAAGGCGGCAGCCAGCGACCTCCTCTCCCACCGACTTCTCTCTTCTGAGGCTCACTGAGAAACGATTTCCTACAAACCTCAGGCACTTTTTTTTGGGGGGGGGGGGACACTGACCCTATGAGAGCTGTGTCTCTTGGTCAAGGACCAACAGTTCCTCAGAAGCCTCAGTAGCTGGCTCCCTCTTTTCCCATTTTGGCTAGCCCCCTAAACCTCCCCTTCGCTCTTGTGTCAGTTCAGGACAAGCAGAGAAAAACCTTCCTCCTGGACAGTTGGACATCTAAGAGTGAGAGCGAATGGTCCCTCGCCTCCAGATGGGATGGATCCCAAATCTGGATCCCAAATTTGAGGGAGGAGGCTGTTGCCATCAAGGTACCTCTGACTTGTTCCTGTTTCTGTTAAAGAACTAATGCCCAGGGACAATAGCTACTTCATGGCACATTGCACATATCGTTTTAAAAAACCTGATTAAAATGACATCCGTGTTGCTTTATATACTTATGTTTTATTTAAGTTAAGCCCTGGCTTTTCCTCTTCTGTTTCCGCAGGTGGTTGGCAGCTCAGGGAAGCTCTACACTTGCTATGCCTCCTGCCACTTCTGCACATGCCCGGCTTTTACCTTCTCCGTCCTCCGGAAAGGCGACAGCTTAGTGGTGAGTTGGCTGGACTGAATAATGTAATAATCATCATCATAATAAGCAATGACTTTCTCTCACTTGTGCATGCCTTGTCCCAAACAACATGAGCAGCTGGAAAACCAGTGGATGGAGCTTCTGCTTTGTGCATAGAGGGCCCTGGGTTCAATCCATGGCATATCCAGGTTAGGTGAAGGGGAAGCGCCTTCTTTGAGAACCCAGACAATGTTCAGAACCATGAGGACTAGAACCTTACTGTACCATAGCTCCGTGGTAGAGCACTACTTTGCAGATGTTGGGGGCAAATTCTGTGTATCACAGTCTGTGTCGTACAACTTTATACATATGTCGCTATGTAGCTTTACTTTGCTGGGTAGCAGATGTGTACCAGCAAAAGTGTCCCACTCCACACTGGGCTCTACCAACACACATTGGCACTCTCTAGCTGGTGTTGTGATACTACTCATTGTGCCTCGGGCACTTTGCAGCCTCCCCCATGTATTAACGTCACAGCAGCCCCTTGCTGAGTATGGACATTACAAAACCGCTCAGTCCTTTTTCCTGCAGATGCAAGTCCGCTTACGTAGAGACACATTCTGTACTAAATTCCAGCCATTACGTCCCCAGGTTCAGGTACAAAAGGGATCAGGTAGTGAAAGATAGCAGAGGAAGATCCATCTCGCTACTCAAAGAGCTGCTACTGGTTAGAGGATACAGATTTCTCTGGAGGCTCCCATGACACTGGAGCGGCAAATCTGGTCTAGGGTTTCATCTTGATGACAGTTGGGAGATACAAGTCAGAACCTTGGATTGGCTTCTTCAGAGCTCAGTTTAGAACGTGGACCAGATTCGCCGCCCCAAAAACCTGGAAGCCCTCAGGCACCATTTCCATATCTTTTCCATTTTATGAGGGAGGATAAAATGGAGAGGAGGGTATCTGCTCCCTGCCCACCTTGCAGTGGGTCCCCCTTTCTGAACGCCGCTCATTCCCCTTTCCCTCCCGCAGTGCAAACATATTCTGGCCGTCTACCTCAGCCGGGCCCTCGGAGCCTGCCAGGAGCTGACTGTACCAGATGAGCAGCTGACCAAACTTTTGCTGCCCCAGGAAGATGGGAGGGAGGAGGCGGAGGATAACACCCGGCCGTAATTTCGTCAGAGAGGGAGAGAAAACACGGAAGGACTTGCTGTCGTCTTTACGAAATCTCCCGAAAGGTGCTTAAGACTCTAAGCAGATGGTGCTTCTTAGTACTCACCTGCCTGCCCCATTCTCCTTCTCAGGGTACATTTTACCAACACCGCAGAGGACTGATCTGCAAAGGGGTGGCATTCTCATGCGGAGAAAGTGTATGGCAATTAGATTAAACTTTTATGTGTGTACATGTGCATCCTCTGGCTTGAAAGAGGTGGGTGTCAGCACCTCTGAGGGTCTATGGAGTATAGAGGACTGGTTTGAAAATTGATATGGTAACACAAGGGTGGCAATAGTCATGAATTCAGGCCTCTGGGAATGTCAACACTTTTGCTAGAATCCCATACAATCCACCTATCCTGAATGGTTTTGTGTTTAGAGGTTTTTAAATCTCTGTCTGTGGCTGACAAGTACATTACACACAACTCTGCTTTCAAACCATCCTTCCGTTAAAGTATTCACCCAGAGCCTCAAATATGCCTAAACCTAGAGCCCAGGAAAAGCTTACTCTTTTGGACTACAGCTCCCAGCATCCCCACAGGCTTTCCCAACGCTTAGGACCGAAACGGCATTGAAAGCACTTTTTAAGACACATTTATGCTGTTAGTGGCCCGCCGAAAACATTTTTCCCATCGGAGAATACCAGCCGCATCGAACAACGGATGAAATAAAAATGTAAGTGAAGCCCTAAAAAAAGTGACAACACTTCTGCGGATATATTAGTTTAGCAAACTCTTGCACACTGACTGCCCCCCTTTTTACCCGGACAAGTTATTTTTGAACACTGAAACATAAACATGACCGATATCCAAAAAAGAGAACGTGCACAAACCCAGCCAGAAAATTTGCTCTTGTTACGGAGGCAAGAATTTAATACGCTGTTTCCTCTTTTTAAAAATGTATTCTTTCCCATATTTGTTAAGGGCAGAGCTTGGAAACGTTAACCTTTTCTGTAGCCTACCATGCCCATAATCCTCAGCACTCCTTCTGTCATTGAGATTATGGGAATGGTAGTCCCATACTAAGACTCTGGAAAAGGGCTCAGGCAGCATTGAATTCCTCTGAGAGGCGTCAGGTTCGTCCCAAACACAAAATGCCGATCCTATAATTTTTAAGTGTTAACTTTTGAGTCGGAAGGGATCTTGAGAGGTAATCTATCCCATCCCTATTCCCTTTTTCTCAGTCCAGGATAACATATGTGTGTGTATCTGTGCGTCACAGAGATTCATAGTTCAACCACAGCAGTACAGATTGGTCACAGGCTCCTTCGGGAGCATCGCTTTTGTCACAGTCTGGAGAAGCGTCGCCAGCGACCTCCCTCAAAGGAAGGCCGGGGATGTGCTGAGGTTGCTGACGGCGAGCTGGCGACTGCTGCCCCCGCCTCCGCCCTTTTTGGGGTACTTGGGGAACTCCTCCGCCTTGCAGAGGAGGTACCGCGAGAGGATCTTACGGAAGGTGTAGCGGAAGTCCCGGATCCGGTAGGCGTAGATGATGGGGTTCACAACGGAGTTGGCATGGGAGAGGATGATGGTCAGGTTCATCACCCAGTCGGGCTTGACCTTGGCGAAGTCCGGCCGGAAGAGGGTCAGGCAGTTCAGGATGTGAAGGGGGAGCCAGCAGAGGGCAAAGAGGCCCACGATGATGGCCAGGGACTTGGCGGCGTTGACCTCCCGCTGCAGCGTGGTCCGGGAGTTGCCCATGAGCTCCATCTGCCTCAGCTGCTTGCAGGCCACCATGAAGATCTTGATGTAGATGCCCAGCATGATCACCAGCGGCAGGAGGACGCAGCCAAAGAAGTTGAAGTAGACCATGTAGCTCATGGGCACCACGATCTCAAAAAGGCATGGGACCAAGCAAGTTGGAGAGCCGTGCCACAGCCCTGGCGCCACCTCTTCCTCTTCTTCCGGGCTGTTTGTGCAGTTCTTGGTGACCGTCCCCCAGCGGTTCCAACCCATCAGAGGCGTGAGGCCGATGCCGAAGGAGAGGATCCAGAGGATGGCGATGAGACCCCGGGCCCGCTTTCCGGTCACTAGGCTCTTGTATCTGCAAAGGCAACGGACGCAGCAAAAAGGAGAAAGGGACCAAGCGTTAATAGACAATCAGCTTTGACTTTTGCAAGTCTCATTATTCACAGATTTGATTAATATGTTCTCTCTAGGAATTAAGATTTGTGAACAGAAGGAGAGGAAGGATAAACTCTTTAGTTGAAACACAACATGAGATCCCAGGGTGAGGTGGGATCTCACATCGCAGCTGTTCCCTTCAAGTCCAGGATTGGGAATTCTGCAGCCTTCTAGTTGCTCTTGGACTGCAACCCCCATCAGCCCCGAATCCGTCTGTGAGTCTCAACTAGGGAAGACCCATTGAATATTTGTGAGACTGACCTATGTAATGGCTCACCATTCAGTGATCAGTTTGGTGGGGCGACTCTAGTCGGGGCTAACCAAGACAGCCCAGCCCCATGCTCAGGAATGCTAGGAGTTGCAATCCAATTGCATCTCAGGGGTTACACAATTCCCACTGGGCTCCAACTCAAGGGCAGGGAACTTCTTTCAAATTCAGTGTCTTAGGGGCCACGTTCAAGCAGCAAGGAAACCACATCCAAACTCTGCTCTCTGTGGGAAAGAGAAGGGAAGCAGCGGTGTGACACAACACATTGTGGGTCCGACAACAATGGGGGGATATGAGAAACAGCAGGGAGTGCGAAAGAGCCGCAGCCTTGGAGGGGAACCTGAAGGCCGACTTCCCGCTCAGAAAAATTCCAGAGATACCAAGTGGCCCCCGGATCGAGAGACGTGACGGACTGGGAGTTTGACGCTCGACTCCTACCTGCTGAATTATTATCTCCACATCCTCCTTTTGTTCCAGGGACTGCATCCAGCAGTCTCCCTCTCCCCCAACTCCTTCTACTTTCACGACAACCCTGCGAGGTCGGCTTAAAGTCATCCACTGAGTTTCATGACAGCTGGGCTTCCAAGACAGATCCCAGAAGGTAAGGGATGCATGGCCCTCCAGAAGTTGCATCCATCAGCTCTAGCCAAAATTCCCAATGCATGCCTTCCAATATTTCACGGAGGACAAACATGGCCAAGCAACAAACACAGTGTTTTCAAAGATGACACTTAAGTTATCTGTACAGAAACCAAACCATGTAGTGGTTTGAGCATTGGACCAAGACTCTGGAGACCAGGTTTCGGACATGGAAACCGCTTGGGTCAGTCCCATTCTCTCAGCGTCAGAGGAAGACAACGGTGGCAGCCATCCTCCGCACAAACCTGAGTTGCCATAACTCAAAAATGACTTGAAGGCGCACAGCAACAACAACCCAATGGTGAGATGTAGTTTAGAGGAATGGTGTAAGCTACGAAAAAAAACCTGACCAGGAACCATTGCATTCGGTGCCACACCATTTGGTTCAAAATGGCACCCGAATAGGATCGGAAGTGGCTTGGTAATTGGCGGCAGAGACTGGGCTCTCTGTGGTCATAGACGCCGGGAGGAAAAAAACACCACCTTTCACATTTCAACACCTTTTATAACAGAGAAGGGGAAGCATTGGTTCCTTCCTTCCCATCAGAGAGAGGGAAAGTCCGCCACAAAGAGGTCCATTCTTAGCTGCCTTATTTGCATTTCGGCTGAGCATCTCCTTCTGTTCGGTTTCTCATTCAAGGGCATGAATGGGCCGCGGGGTTCCTTGCCTCCCATGGAAACGACACCAAATAAGAAGGGCCACTTTTCTAAAAGGAGGGAGCAACTGGGATGTAAAATATTAGGAATTTCTCTCTCTTTCCCCCTCCGTTTCAAGCAAAGAACCGTCCTTAGCAAGTCTAAATCGTGGTCCTTCCTCGGCTTCTCCAAATCCAAGCTGCCGGTGCAAATCCTAATAAAAACACCTTGCGGCGGAGAACTTGACGGACCGGAATGACGATAAAAATAAGGAGGGATTTACTTACTGTTGAAACTGAGCAGTCGATTCTCGTTCTCAAAGACCGGCTCATGCATACGCAACACTTTCCCCACTGGCTTAAAATAATCAGGTTTTTGCACCGGTAAGAAAAGGCTCTTGCTTTTTAAACACCCGAAACTCATGCGCTCCAAGGAGATAGGCAAACCACTCTCTCTGCGCGCCGATCCTACAGACTAACACAGCTATGTCTTTGAACCTTCCTACCCAATGCAAGTTTTAATTTTTCTCCTTCGATCGCTTTTTAAAAACACTCAATTATTAATGACCCCCAAAGAGGCCCTTGCGCTTTGTTTTTTTCCTCTGCTTTGCCAGGCATTGATGAATTTATCAATTATTAATTTGGCCATTAGTGTGCAAATAAATGTGTTTACCTGCTCACAAGCCCCCCTTTCCCCCCCCTCCGTCTGTTGAATAATTCACGTCCAAAACGGGACACGTTTCCGTTTTGTTTCTCGGTCTGACAAGCGTCGGTCGATTCAGCTTTTACAATTGGTAAGGAAGGATTTCTTGAGCCTGTTTCCAAAGATAACCAGCCGACCGAGGCCCTGAGAAAACCGTAATATTAAGGTTCTTCATGGAAGTCTTTGAGTCTAAGGAAACTATTATCAGGATCATTGGGGACTAACATAAATAAAAATCCGCGGACGGCTACGGGAATTAAAATTGGACACTTCTGCAAAACTGGACACGTCTGTAATGTCCGTATCCAAGTAAAAGGCTGCCTGTATATTAACATATTCAACATGCATGCTGAAAATATCATAGGTTTGGACTCCGAAGAAGGAAAGACCGGTGATCAGAAATGCAATATATGCAGATGATAATGTAATGCTAGCAGAAGATGACATCTTGGAACGAATGCTGGGGTAAGTCAATGAAGAAAGTGCAAAGGCAGGCTTGCCGCTGAACATTAAGAAAACGAAAATAAGGACCATGGATTCAACCTCGACGTCAAGGGAATTGAAGTAAAGATTCCCCATCTCTTGGGTCCACAGAATAGAAATTGCAGTCTAGAAACCGGGAAAAGAATAGGAATGGGAAGAGCAGCCATAGACAAGATCCCGAAGCACAAAGATATACCAAATTTAGGGTTGTCCGATCCCTTTTATTCCCCATCTCCACGCATGAATGTGAGAACCGGACCTTGACGGAAGCCGACCGAAAGCAAATCCACTCATTGGTCCTCAACTTAAAACAAATGTACGCAAGTCTATAAAACGTAACGCTCACGACTGCGGAGAGCGGGGTTCAAATCCTTCGGCAAAAGACATATTCTCTCGGCCTCAGAGGCCGGCAAAGGCAAACCTTAAGTCTCCTTTTCTCTATCTGCGGAGGCACAAAACAATTTTATAAAGTTATATCAATTGTGTAAGGTTTTTTAAAGAAAATTAAAGCAGAACAATCGATTGCTATGTAAAAATAGCAGCGGATAAAAATAAAATCCAGGACAGCAGCTGTCTGGGAAGGGAAAAAAAGGTCCAGGCGCAGCAAATTCCAGCCTTTTTTGTCGCTTCTGGTTTTTAAAAAGTGGGTTTCTAGGCCTCGTGGCCCAAAATGTTCCACTTTTGCGTTGGGTTTTTATTATCTTTTAATTTTTGTATCAGACGGCTCGAGTCGGATCGGACACAAGTAGGTTGAAATGGATTAACATAAGGTAAAACCTGAGTCCTAACGACGAAACCGTTTTTAAGAAATGAAGCGCGTCACGAAAGAGAGCCGCATGCTCATTGCGCTCCCATGCCCTCCAACGTTTCACAGGTAAAGATCCGGATCCATGTGAAACCTCAGAGTATGGTCAAGATGGCAAAAGTTACCAACGAGGAACAACGCATAATCTAAGAAAGGCTGCAGCGGTTTGCTTTTGCCTGGCTTTACTGGGAAGGGCAAGACCCTGCCGTTGTCTCCTGTCTTTTCCCTTTCGCTGAGCTAATGCAAATCTACAGCACTGTATAAACAAAGCATAATAATGATGGACTGCAATGCATTTTGCATCTGTTTTGCAGCAATCAAAGTAAGCTGAGGACGAAGGAGGAAGAGGAGAGAGGAACTGGGACCTTTTAAAAGCAGAAATGTCTAATTCAAAACAATGTGAGCCGCCCTGATAGCCTTTTGGCTGAAGAGTGGGGTATAAATACTATAAAGAAAGAAAGAAAGGCCTCTTACAGACTGCCAAAATAAAGCTGCTTTGGGTCTCTTTGGAGGTATGCTGTTTAAATGATGCATGCATCCTAAGAATCTGGAAGCTGCACCAAAGCTGCACTCCGGCGCTTAGGAATGGAGTGTGGCTTTGGTGCGACCTCCGGACTCTTAGGACCCATGCGTCATTTAAATAGCATACCTCCAAAGAGACCCAAAGCAGCTTTATTTGGGCAGTCTGGAACAGGCCAAAGATTCTCCTTCTCAAATCAGGGCAGTTGGAGGGTGTGCTTTTGACCGGACCCAAACCTTTGTGTTTTTTACTAGTCGCCATTACTATTTATGCATTTCAAGGGAGGAAAGGGGAGGAAGAGGAAGCAAGGAGAAGTTCTTATCGCAGGAGCCACATGCAGAGCTCCGTCGGAAGATGTGCCAACCCATGCTGGGCGTTCTCATGACGGATCAGCTAGATAAAAACAGACTTCAGGGAGAACTAAACCTCCCTCCCTCCATGCTTTCTCTGCCCCATAGCAATCCCACAAAGGAAAGTAGTCCGAGGCAAAGTTTATCCCCGACAGAAGCAGAGGTAATCCTCTATTTAAGACTCAAACCACCCAGCCTTGCAAAGCCAGTCTTGCGAGGGCTTTTCCTAACTAGAGATTACGCTCAAGGCTTTCAGCCTCCAAAGTGATGAATTCTTGATGCTGAGATTCAGGCGAAAGCAAGGTCCTCTTCGTGGTTCTGAACCAAGAGTCGGTTTCAGGGGTTGAGTCTCAATCCTGGTCTTTATATTATTGATATTTATTATATAACAGGAGTTGAGCATCCACAGATTTTGTGGTACCAAACCTCATGGGATACTAAGGACTGACCATAAGGGTCCAGTTGGTGACCAAGATGGTTTCTTTCCGACGCTCAAAAAAGTACGAGCCAAATCTGTTTGCAGAAGAACGCGTTTCCTCCGCTGTTGCAAGAACCTGTGTTTCAAACCGGTTCAAAGAATATCGAACGGAGGAAAAATGGTTCATAGTTCCCCGGAATAACTAGTTCATCAGAAACTTTAAAACTTCTTCTCTCCTTCCGTAACAAAAACTAGCCCTTCCATTTTATCTTTTCCTCCTCTACCTTCCCAGTCGCTTCTCCTTAAGGGTCATACCTTTTAGGTTTTAAGCATTTAAACCTTTCCTCGGCGGCTTTATCATCCAGATCCGCCGTCAGCAAAACCACGCAACAACCGGAGCTCCTTTCCAAAAGTACCCGATTGTACAATAGACATTCATTGACGGGAAGCGGCTAGACAGTTCTCTTTTCTGCAGCTGCCACCTTTTCCCTGCGCTGGCGCTCTTCTGCCATTGAAAAACAAAACCCACAGCTGGAAATGGCGAGACCCGCCGTCCGGCGCGTTCGGACGGCGCCCTCCGAAACCGAACGGGACAAAAACCGGGACTTGAGTGACCAAAGCGGTCGAGAGGGCGAAATATATCAATGAATGTTAATGAAGGCTGCAGCAATTTGCTTTCCTTTCTCCTCTAAGTTAATAGAAGCATATAAACCCTTTCGTCCTTTGAGCTCATTTTGCAGCAGTTGAAATGAGCTGAGGACAAAAGCGGGAGTTGGATAGAGAAACCCAAGACCTTTTAAAAGCAGATGGAAAAGTGGGACGGATGAGGATGAATTGGGACTAACTATCCCTGCCAAACTGGGACAACTGGGGAACATGGGAGGAAAAGAAAGCAAATGGACACGGTATTATAACGCACCTTCCTATGTTCCTGTTCCTTCCAAATAATGAGGACTAGTGCCTTACTTTAAGGTTGGGAGAAAATCTAGAGATGTACAGCAGCTTCCTAGAATGAAGGCAAAAGAAATGCTCCTCTGCACCTTCCCCTGAACTCTCCTTCATTTTGTAAAGACTTGGTTTAATCTTAAATCCCCGTCGACTGTCTTGTTGTTTAAAACCTTTGCATGCATTATTTTCCAGGAAGCGCAGAAAAACACTGTGGTTTTTAAAACAGTGAGCGGTAAATTGGAAAGCGAGGACAGAAGTCTCCGACGGAA
This sequence comes from Sceloporus undulatus, assembly GCF_019175285.1. NCBI lineage: Eukaryota > Metazoa > Chordata > Lepidosauria > Squamata > Phrynosomatidae > Sceloporus > Sceloporus undulatus. The sequence goes on along the minus strand of NC_056532.1, from coordinate 6,918,695 downwards.
AGCGACCGCCAAAGTCTCCGCCGCAAGGTAAGGCTTTTTTATATGGTAAAATGCTAAAAAGGTCACGCACAAAACTGGGTTGTGAAAGGTGACACCTTGACACCTCAGGGTCACAAAACGCAGAGCCTTTGCTTGAAATGTAGGTGGCGCATACCAGAGAACGGTCCTCCTCTTCTTTGGTTAAGTTGCACTAAATTAAATACACTAAATTGAAATATAACAGATTGAAAGGCATAAGAACAGTCCCGCAGGGGTCCAACATACGGACCAACGCTCTGTTGAGCCTCATTGGAAAGATGCTTAAACATATAGACCAGTGATGGCGAACCTATGGCACACGTGCCAGAGGTGGCACTCAGAGCTCTCTCTGTGGGCACATGTGCCATCGCCCCAGCACAGAGTTTGCCACAGTTTGTTACTAGAAAGCTATAGGGACATGGCACTTTGCAATAAATAAATGGGTTTGGGTTGCACTTTGGGCACTTGGCCTCTAAAAGGTTCGCCATCACTGATATAGACTCTTGGAGAGATGCTTAAACATATAGACCTTGGAAAAATTATTCAGCAGAGAAGGAGTAAGACCTCTGACTCCCAGAGGCTTCTTCGCTGTTGTTGTTTTGTACCTTCGCATCATCACCAATTTAGGGCAACCTTAAGGCGTGGTTTTCTTGGCAATGTTTGTGGGTTTGGCATCGCCTTCCTCTGAGGCTGAGAGAATGTGACTTGTCTGGTGTCACCCGGTGGGTCTCTATGGCTAAGCAGTATTCGAACCCTGGTCTCCAGAGTCGTAGTCCAAGGCTCAAACCACGACACCAGAGGCGACAATGCTTCCCATGAATTAAGAGGAACTATCTAACATATCATCATCATCATCATTATCATCATATGTATTATTATAGTTATTATTATTATTATTTCTTACTCCTCTTCCTCTGGTTTGCAACAGACCAACAGATGCATAGCATTGGTTTAAACATTTTGCTTTGTGGGCAAGTCAGGGTCACATACTTTGTGTGATCCGAGGGCGTTGGCGCACTCCTCCTGCATGAACTTCCATGTTCAGAAAGAGTGGCACACTCCTCCTGCATGAAGTTCCATGTTCAGAAAGAGTCTACCTTGGTTTACAATTCAGCCATGAACTCATATGGTAGGTTGGCTCACCTGGGGCACAGGTGAATGGCCATCTTTCTGGCATGCCTTAAGAGCATTTGGAAGGGAGGGTTGGACTAGCTGACCATTGGGGTCCCTTCCAACTCTATGAGACGCAGTCTATAGTAAGATCGGGAATAATCTTGAATGAAGGTCAGGATTTCTTGGGTGGGTTTCATTTTTATTTTGGGATTACAACACCCAGCATTGCAGGGTTGTCGTTCTGAGGCTCCGGTGGGGATAAAGAGAGAAGCTCAGGAAAGGAAAGGAAAAGATGATAAAGGACAGCGTCTTATCTAAACCTGCGGTCCCCAAACTGTGCCCTTTAAGAGATTTCGGACTTTGGAGCTCCCCAGTTTTGGATTTTGGAGTTCCCAGAATCCTCAGCCGTGGGATTCTGGGTGCTGAGGTCCAAAATCCCTTAAAGAGAACACAGTTTGGGGACTGTTGCTTTGAATTAATAAATCCACAGAGCCTGGAAGGCAAAGATAGACTGCCCCTGGGTAGAGAGGTTTTCAGGGAGGGTTGTCGCCAGGGTTGGCAAACATTGACGGCTCTGTTGTCGCTGCGGTTGACAGCAGTTGCCAGATTGGACAACAAAGAGAGAGGAAACCACCTCTGCCTCTGGCTGATTCAACCGTCTCTCCCGGATTTTCCCACGTCTTGCAAATCCTGCACAGCGGAGCCTGTCGTTTCAAGCGGGTTTGGACCGCAAAAGCTGAATCCCACGGCTTCAGACACCTTTCGGTTTGCTTCTTTGCAGGACAATGCAGAAAACCCAACACCTAACGCCAACCCTGACAGGTGGGACCCGGCCCGGCCCCAATGTGGCTGCTTTTCCACGATGCAAGAGGTGGGTGAACCGAGGCTAAGAGAAAGTGGAAAAGACCCCCATGGGTTCAGATCCAATCCGTCTGCAGTTTCCCCCCCACAAATGCGTGCCTCCATCTGGTCCAACCCTATCTGATCCCAAGTTTTGCCATCTTCGGGAACCATGCCAGCCAAAGGAGCTCCCCAAACAGCTGCTCCAAAGCTCCATGACACACAATCAGCTCAGAGAAAAAGGGGATTTGAAATTGCAGAATCCAAAGGCCATCCCTTTTGTCTTTGGACTGAAGCAGAGGGGAAAGCAAACATCTCCTCCCTCGCCTTGTGAAATGCAGGAAACTACAACTTGTAGAGAGATTTCAAACTCTGGGTTAGTCCCAAATGATTTCAAACTAGCCCCACCGTTCGGACTGAGCTCTTCAGATACCCGCCTTTGGCTTAAACCCAAAACCCACAGACTAGATCCACTGGCCATCTATATTTCCATTGGTCGCTGTGTGCCTTCATGTCTAAGGGTTTTCTTGGCAAGGTTTGTTCAGAGGCGGTTTGCCGTTGCCTTCCTCTGGGGCTGAGAGAGTGTGTCCCCAGAGTCATTATTACATAAATCCAATTAATGCAACAGGTCTACCGTTTGTTCCCTTCCATCAATGCCACCAGATCTGGTCCTCCAGATGTTTCGGATAGCAACCCAAGGGGTGCCAACCAACACATCTGGAAGGGGCCACATTTGGAGAGTAGGCAGAAAAGACGGTTTAGATCTGGAAGGTGGAAAAGTTGGTTTGGATCCAAACCAACCCTCAGAAAGGAATAGTCCTGGCAGAGCAAGCCAGCTTTAGGTCGCTTGAGCCAGTGAGCCAAGCTGCGTTGTAGCCGTTCCCCTCCTTTGCCAGCCCCGCTCCCCACCCCACGCGTCCCACCGCGGTCGACCGTACCTAAGCGGGATCTTGATGGCCACGTACCGGTCGACGGCCACCGCCAGGAGGCTGAAGATGGATCCCTGGGTGAGGACCAGGACGAAGCAGGCCAGGAAGAGGCAGCAGTGGAAGTCGGTCTTCAGGCCGATGCTGATGACGATGGCGAAGGGGATGGCCAGCAGGCCCACAGCGATGTCGGCCACGGCCAGCGAGACCAAGAAGTAGTTGGTGGCGTTCTTCAAGGTGCTGTTGATGGCCACCGCCCAGCACACCAAGACGTTGCCCACGATGGAGAGCACTGCGATCACCAGCTCCACGGCGATGTACACAGAGTCCATGCTGTGCGGCGCCGTCATGTCGACGGGGAGAGCGTCCGCCTCCAACGACATCCGAGAAGGACCCGCGGCGAAGGGGCTGAGGAGCCACCCATGAGGCAGGGTCACCTCGGGGCAGTCGCTTACGACAGCCTTGCTCCGCCAAAGGAGACCCCGCGCCATCGCAACGCCAACTGAGGCGCGTCTCCGGCCATCGCCGAATTCGTCCTTCTTCGATATTTTGTTTAAAAATTCAAAACTTTAGATTGAAAATTTCAACAAAATTGCAGTTTCAGGCTGAAAATTGCAGGTTGAAAATTTCGAAAAGTTGCAATTTCAGACTGAAAATTTCAAAAAGTTGAAAATTTCGCAAAAATTGAAAATTCAAAGTTAGGTTTTGTTCATTTAAAAAAAACCTTTTGAAACTGCTTCTTTTAATGCCTCCTTTTCGGCGCCGCTCTCCCAGTCGGCCCAGTTTGAGACCCCATTTTGAGACTGGGTTGCAATGGTTTTTCGGGGAGCCTAGATGCAGCTGGGAAACCGTCCCAAAATATCAGTTTCTTTTACCCAGAAAGGCAAAAAGGATCCAGAACTTGGCTGCGAGTTCGAGTCTCTCCCCTATATATATATATATATATCCAAAAACTTGCAATTAATTAATTAATTAAATTAATTAAATTAAGGCTGCTATAAAAGCCCAAAAGATAAAAATAAACTTCCCTTCTCTCTCTCTTTTCCTCTCTGGAACGGTCTCCTCTTCTGCATTAATTGCATTAACTTCTGCATTAAGCCTTCTTCTCTTGCAAAGGCTGGAGCCAGCTCCCTTCTGCAGCCAGGCTCCCCTTGCGCCTCTATATCAAGAGGGATGGGGCAATGGGGGCGGGGCCTCTGCAGGGCTCGCCCTGCCATTGGCTAAGACGCACCGGGCAGCCACGCCCCTCCGGAGCTCCTTACCGTAAGCCTTGGAGCAGAGGCGCATGCAGGAAAGAGTCTTGAGTGTTTAAGCTCCTTTTCCAAAGCTGCATCATTGAAGGCAAGATAAAGAGTGATGGACCCGCAGGGTTTAGCTCTCTTTTGAATGGAAAAGAAGGCACCTGTAAGAGCAGAAGGAAGCACTCTGCGTATGCTCAGAGGTAGGCTTAGCATGCAGGTTGGGAATTCCAAAATATAGCAACATTGTCTACTTAAGGTGGCTATGATAAGGACTTTCTTATGGCTCGGCATTGAGTGTTTGGTGGCCCAGCGTATATGCACTCAGTGATAATAATAATAATAATAACAACAACAACAACAACAACAACAACAACAACAATAAATTTATTTATCAGCATACATACACTCTGGTTTCATGGACAGAATTATTACAATTATTATTATTATTATTATTAACCTTTATTTTTCAGCGTACCTGCACCCTGTTTTCATGGGCAATTAATTTAAATTTATTATTATTATTATTATTATTATTATTATTATTATTATTATTATTATTATTAATCAGTGTATATAAACACACTGTTTTCATGGACAGAATTATTACAAATATATTTTAATAATAATAGTAATAATTTATTTTTCAGCATACATGCACTCTGTTTTCATGGACAGAATTAATTTAAATATATTATTATTATTATTATTTATCAGCATACACACACTGTTTTCATGGACAGAATTAATTTAAATATATTTAAATTATTATTATTATTATTATTATTATTATCATTTATTTATCAGCACGCACGCACTCTGTTTTCATGGAAAGAATGATTGAAAATGTATTTATATTATTATTATTATTATTATTATTATTATTGGCAAAAATATTAATTAAAATATTAAAACGTATTAATTCAAAGACATAGCCATGTTAGTCTGTAGGATCAGTATGTGTAGAGAGATCTTGCAGCACCTTTGAGACTCAGTGAAATAAAGATGTTGGCAGCATTTAATGGTTGGTTCCTCAGGCTGGATATTAATATACAAGAGAAATGCTAAGTTAAAACCATAAAGCGTGGCAGATCAATAAGGGATTGAATATCCTTTGGCCCGAGTGCGGATTCTGTGAGACCTGAAAGCTTGCATCGTGTTTTTTTAAACTAAAGAAGAGCGAGTAATAATAATATCTAAAGCGATGCTGCATTTGTCTTGCCAGCAGCAGCCTGGCGCCTGGAGCCAACGTATTTATTTACTCAATTTAAAATGCTTCTGGGCTGCGCTTGGAAAATCGAAGCCACCGAAAAAACAACCCAGAGGCAAGCTGAATATGAAGAATAGAGAGCTTTGCAGCTTGCGCAAAGAGCATCCTTTGTGGCCCTCCATTGCCTTCCCAAGGAAACAAGGCCCTTGTCCTCCGTTGCAATATGCTTGTTTTAAACCACTAGGTCTTCTTGTTCTGTTCCTTTCCAATCCACTAAAGCAGGATTCCCAAACTGTAGGGTTTGGACTTCAACTCCCAGAAGCCCCAGTCCAGCTTGGCCAACAGCTAGGGAATTCTGGGAGATGAAGTCCAAGACATTCTGAGGGCACAGTTTGGAGGACCACTGCACTGAAGTCTTGCGTGTTTCTTTTTAACTCACTTAATCTTGTTTTGTGTTTGTTTCGAATCCACCCAAGTCTTGTGTGATTGTTTTTTAACCCACAGAGGAATAAAAAACTAATATATATATATATACAGGTAAAATAAAATAGAAATAATAAAAAATATAAATAATAATAAAAAATGCAAATGTCAATAAATTAAATGATAAATAAGTAAGATAATAATAGTGTATATAAAAATAAAATTTAAATGTAAAAGAAAGTAAATATAAATAAATGAAATGTGAATGAATATTAAAAAAAAAATAAATTAATAAATGAAATGTGAATGTAAAATAAATTATTAATAAAATTAATAAATGAAATGTAAAAAATAATAATAAAATTAATAAATGAAATGTAAATGTAAAATAAATCATATAATAATAATATTACTAAATGTAAGTGTAAGTTAATAAATAATAAGTGATACAATAATTAATGATAAATAATGTAAATCATAATAATGATGATGATGATGATGATGATGATGATAATTAATAATAATAATAATAATAATAATAATAATAATAAATGTCCGAGGAGCACCAGAAGGGCCCATTGTGTGTCCAAAGTGACCAGAAAGCATTGCTGCGCACTTGTCTGGATGCCATTCTCACACCGTTTTTGCGCTGTGTTCTGCACCATAGCTATGACTCCATACAAAGCATGGGCCTTTTCTTTCCACGGAGCAAACAAAACTGCTCTGCTCCTGGGTTTATTTTCATTCCTCTGCGTGGGTGATTCAGCCTGCCTCCAAGCAGGACTCAAACCTGTCCACACGCCGGCCTTCTGGGGACAGTTTCGGAGATCGTCTCGGAGAGAAATGCCATGTTAGCCTCGGCTTAATAGGGTGGCCAGAAAGAAGCCACTGCTACTGTCGTTTCCAACAACAAATATTCAACAATCCCTGTCTGGTCCTAGCAAGAACCCTAAAAAAAAAAAAAAG
>NC_056532.1:6902701-6908274 GCF_019175285.1 Sceloporus undulatus | reverse complement strand
GGGTTGAGGGGTCTCTCTTATGCCTCAGACTGTGCTCTTTTAAAGGTCTTTGGACTTCAACTCCCAGAAGCCTCAGCTACAAGGCCCTCTGGCTGAGGCTTCAGGGAGTTGAACTCCAAAAGCCTTAAAAGAGCACAGAAAGAGTTGGGGTCTCTTATCCCTCAGACTGTGCTCTTTTTAAGGACGCTTGGACTTCAGCTCCCAGAAGCCTCTGCCATGTAGGCCAATAGCCTGGGCTTCTGGGAGCTGAAGTCCAAAAGCCCTAAAAAGAGTACAGAGGCCAGGGGTCTGAGATGTTTGAGGGTGCAGCTTTACAAAAGCAATCAATCACATTTTCTATCAATCACATATTCTATCATTCTATCAATCACACATTCTATCAATCCCATGTCAATCACAAAGTCCTTCTCTGGACCTGTGAGACACAAACGACGCACACTAAGTTTGAAACAAAGGAAAAAAAGCCATTTTATTACAAACGTTATGCGTCCGACGCCGCAAATGACATTAAACTGTTTTGTTTCTTTCTAACGACAACAACAAAAGACAGATTGACAGTGACTCAAAGGGAACAAAAAACAAGAGCTGGGCATTAATGAAAAGCACCCACAGACCTACGTTTGCCCCTTTTTAGTGTCTATAGGGACATAGTGAAACAAAGGGCAGCACTTGCCCATAGATATACAGCACCTGCCCATAAGGGAACATTGCACATTTGTTTGGTGTTCTCCTATGGGCAAAGCATGGTTTGTCCCTCTGGGGCAAGGGCCGTCCCTTTGTTTCAGCATGTCTGTTATATACATTCTAGTGCACTCTCTGTATAAATAAGAAAGAGAAAGAAAGGGAAGCGTTGCCTCCAGCAGGACTTGGCACATATATGGATTTAAAAGGAGGAAAGACAAAGAGGCAAGAACAGTGTTTAGTGTTTGTTTGTTCGTTCTAGCCCCCCCAAAATGTTAATGTTAACAGCAAAGAAAGCCCCGCATTGATAAGCGGAGAGTGAGAAAAGGACTCGGCGTCCATTCCCTGCCGGCGAGGATCGATGGCTTCTTCAAAAGACCAATTTGCACATGGCTGTCGGGTGCCATCGGGGGGGCGTCCATGGGGCGCTCTTCTCCAGGCGTTTCGTGACTCTAGGGACGGGAGGGGAAACCGAGTGGCCAGCAAAGCCCTGGTTAGATGGGAAGGACCTCCTCCAAAAGACCCTTCGGGAGGGAAGGCCTACCGTTTTGCCCCCATGCCCAGCGTTTCCCGAATCCAGAACCTGCAAAGATGTGTCTCTGCAAGCCCTGCGCTCCCTGACTGGCATCATTTTGGGAAAGAAAGCACTGGGTAGCCCATCTTGCTTGCATGCGCCTTTGACTGCCATCCCTAGTGGTCCTTGGTTTGGAAAAGGGGGTCTCTCTCTAAATCAGTGATGCCCAAACTCTGGCCTTCCAGGTGTTTTGGACTACAGCTCCCAGAATGCCAACCTGTTGGCCAAGGTGGCTGAGGCTTCTGGGAGCTGAAGTCCAAAACAACTGGAGGACCGGCGTTTGGACCAGCAATGGTCTAAATGCATGCATCCTTGCCTTTTCCTGAATGACAAACGCAGAAAGGCACCCTCCGCCAACAGACCTTGAACTCAGAACCTGCCAACTCTGAACCATCTCTTCCTCCTCAGTCTCTAGCATTCGTTTACCCACCTACAGACCAAAGACTATGTATGTCTATGTATATGCATATGTATATGTATGTGCCACCTTGCTGAAAACTACAATTCTGGAGGATAAAGCACATTGGGGAGGCAAGGAAAAGCGCTGCCTGCGCCGTGGCCCATAAGAGATTGCCTTGTTGCCCTCCAATGGTGCCAGACTGCAATGCCCATCATCCCCCAGGCGATGCTGCTCCAATGACGCCTTCGCAATGCTCCTCATCTCTATCTGGAACCTCCATTCCTCCCACACACATCTGCACTAGAGATAATGCGCTTTGGCGCCACTTTTAAGTGCCGCAGCTCCATCCTGGGATTTGTGGTTTCGCACCAAGAGTGCCAGTGCTTCGCCAAACTACCAGTCTAAATAATATACCAGTCTTAAAGTGGCGTCAAACCACATTGTTTCTAGATGCGCCTCCATACCCTTTGCCTGCAGATTGGAGATCTTCATCCTTCGACTTTCTGTTCAACGTACACAGACCCGCTACTCACGCGCCACTAAAACAAGTTGCTGAAAGGAGTCCAAACTCTTTCCTAGACCTCAGGGACTTATAGTAGTAGGGTGGGCTCCCTCCTTTGCAAGACAAAACCCCCTCCAAATCCAACCCTCTTAGCCCCAGTTGCAAGGTTCTTTCTGAAGATGGAAGAAGTGGCCCAAGACATATGAATCAATCCATCTCAAAACCCCAGACTAGAAAGACTATAACCCTCCCAGTCCCCTGTTTTAGAGGAAGATCCTAAAAAGAGGATGGGGTCTGAACTCCTCTCCTTCATCCTTGCCCTAGGAACAAATATCCATCAGCGATGCCTTTTATCGGCCCACCGAAATGCACAATAGTTGCGAGCTTTCGAAGCTCCGTGGCGTATATATTGTGCATTTCGGTTGGGCGATAAAAGGCATCGCTGACGGATTTGGGGTTGTATTTGTTAAAGGGCCAACACAGCTACCCCTGAATGTTTTTCTGTCTTGTGAAATAAAAGTATGAGTTGCAGAGACACATCTGCAGACCCTGGGTTTGGTTTTAAAACAACTCGAAGGTGCGATGATGGAGGGTTCCCAAAATGCGCAAGACCCAAAGAAATGTTCTCTGCATTAAAAGGAAGGGGAGACTGGGGCAAAATGGAGGTTAACTGGGACGCTGCTTTTGGGGCACATTGGATTTACTGTTCCCCAAAAGCCAACAAGGGCTGGGTGCAGTTTGGGCTGGACTTAATGGAGCGTCAAGTGAATCAAACTTGGCACGAGAGATGCGCTTACATTTTGGCACGGGAGCGAAATCCTCACGAGACGCAACAAACCGCCGCTGAGGGAGTCTAGTCTGCTGGTTGGCGAGACGGAAAAAGTACGTATCAAGTGTCCGCAAGACGGTCCCAGGCGTCGATTCGAGCCGCAGCAAAGGGGCCGAGCCCTGGCTGGAAAGAGTCCGTTTGGCACAGTGGGAAGGAGGCGGACGAAACGCCGTTCGCCGCGGGCGCTGCGCGGCAGATTTCGCAGAGACGCAAGGCACGTCCGCTGGGCTTGGCAGAGAGGATACCGACCGGGGTGCGAGGGGAATGTCTCCTAAAGTGATCAAGTGCTTTGCGGGGTGTTTCTCCGGACGCCTCCTTCCTCCTCCTCCTCCTCCTCCGCTGCTCCTCAGGTCTCGAAATACTTGTAGATCTGCGCCACGTACTGCATCACGCTCTGCCAGTCCGGCCGGTCCGTATACATGATCTCACTGAGTTCCTGCACAGCCAAAGCATAAAAGTGGTTACAGGAAAGAAAGGAGGCCAAAATAACAACAACAACAACGTATGTACTTTTAAGTCAATGTCCTAAAAGGAACACTGATTTTTAAACCTTTGTACTCCATGCTGCTTGGGCTGTTTTGTCTGAGCTTCCTCTAGGCCCCAAACGGTGCTCTTTGAGGACTTTTGGACTCCAGCTCCCAGAATCCCAGGCTATTGACCGACATGGCTGAGCCTCCTGGGAGCCAGAGTCCCAAAGCCCTCAAAGGGTACAGTTTGGGGACCACTGACTTGAATCATAGTAATAAACCATGTGTATCAGTAGTCTCCAAACTGCTCTTTAAGGGATTCTGGACTTCATTTCCCAGAAGCCTCAGCCATGTTGGCCAACAGCTTGGGATTCTGGGAGCTGGAGTATAAAAGCCCTCAAAGAGCACTTTTGGGAAACCATTGATATATAAAATATCTATCTATCTATCTATCTATCTCAGCCATCCCCAAACCATGCCCTTTATAAAATTTTGGACTTCATCTCCCAGAAGCCTTAGCCACCTTGGCCAATAGTCTGGGATTCTGGGAGCTGGAGTCCAAAATCGCACAAAGGACACAGTTGGGGGACCACTGATATATAACATATATAATATCTACGTATCTATCTATATCGCTATATATCAGGGGTCCCCAAACTGTGCCCTTTATGGGATTTCAATCAGCGGTTCCCAAACTGCTCTCTTTGAGGGTATTTGGACTCCAGCTCCCAGGATCCCTGACTTAGCTGAGGCTTCTGGGAGCTGAAGTCCAAAATTTCACAAAGGGCAAGAGTTTGGTGGCATACCAATCCAATAAACAGTAGATTACATTGGGAACCGTTAATGCAAGGAAGGGCAAACGGTGGCACCTTGGAGTCTGCTGGACTGTGGCTCCTATCGTCCCCACCACTGTGACAATGGGAGTTGTGATAAAGATGATGGAGGAGAGCGAGAGGCAAGGGACCGACTCCTTTCTACTTTTTAAACACCTTTTCCAATGTGGGATTGCCCAGGGAAACGTTGCACATGGAGGGCCCTTGCCCTGGCAGTCCTCATTGCCAAGTCCCACTTCTGGGGAAACAGTGGGATACAAATCAATATAATAGATATAATAACAGCTGTGCCCCGCAAATGTTTCGCACCCACCGCAAAGCGGCATGCAAAAGGCACTCACCAGGCTGGGTTTGATGCCAACACTTTCGGCGGCCTGGAAAGCCAAGAGGAGGTTTCTTTTCTGCAGAAAGGGAGACAAGGGCGCAAAAACGTCAGCGCACAAGGGCAGCGGTCAAGTTGGCGAACGCCAAAATCCCAACTGTCCTCCAGAAACCCAATGCTTTCCTAAATAATATAGTAAATAATAAAATGATGATTCTTGGGAGCCTTTGGGGACAACATGGCGTGTGTGATGTGTCCAGTGGCGCCCGCTCCGTCCTGCCAGCCGCCCGCCTGCCCACCCGCTGGTTTTTCCCCTTTGGGGGCTGACCTTGTCCTGGGCGTCCAGCTCCTGGAAAGGGATGTGGGCCGGAAGGTAAGTGTGCAGGAGAGCGCAGAAGGCCAAGCCGTCACTCCAGCTGCTGCTGAAATTCGTGATGTCGATATTCTGCGTACGGAGGGCAAAGCAAGAAGAGCCAGGGTTACGCACAGAGCGGCACTGAGTCAGCCTCCCTCCAGCCGGCTATGCGACAGAGGGGCCAAAAACCAGGGTCAAGTTGGCCCCAGACTAGGGACACACTAAAACAAATGGCTGGCCCATAGGGAAACCATACTTGGTCATAGGGAATCGTTGGGGAATACTTGCCCATAGAAAATGGGCAAGCATTCGCCAATGTTTCTCTATGGGCAAGCGTTCCCCAATGACTCTCTATGGGCACATAATCCCCAATGATCCCCTATGGGCAAGTATTATTCAATGATTCCCTATGGGCAAATGTTCCCCAATGGTTCTCTATGGAGAAGTATTCTCTAATGACTCTCTATGGGCACATAATCCCCAATGATCCCCTATGGGCAAGTATTATTCAATGATTCCCTATGGGCAAATGTTCCCCAATGGTTCTCTATGGAGAAGTATTCTCTAATGACTCTCTATGGGCACATAATCCCCAATGATCCCCTATGGG
>NC_056532.1:6868791-6902691 GCF_019175285.1 Sceloporus undulatus | reverse complement strand
TAAGTGTTCTCTATGGCCAAGTATTATTCAATCATTCTCTATGGGCAAGTGTTCCCCAATACTTCCCTATGGGCAAGTATTCTATTATTCGCTATGACCAAGTATTCCTCAATGATTCCCTATAGAGAGGTATTCCCCAATGGCTCCCTATGGGCAAGTATTCCCCAATGATTCTCTATGGGCAAGTATTCTATTATTCTCTATGGGCAAGTATTCCCCAATGATTCCCTATGGGCAAGCAATCCCCAAATATTCCCTATGGGCAAATACTGTCATTTGTTTTAGTACGTCCTGCCCCAGAGCTAAGACGTGCGTCTTTTTTGGATCGCCATTCCCAGCATCCCCCTCAACCAGGGATGCTGGGAGTGGTGATCCAAAAAAGGACTCACATTTTGGTGGACCAAAGACAAGTCCAGATTGTTTTTCCTGGAAGGTCTTTCCACAGAGGTTGGGTAAGGGCATCTCTTGGGGGTGCTCTATGTATTCCCGCATGGCAGAATGGTGCTCTGTGTATTCCTGCATGGCAAAACGGGGCTGGATTAGATAGCCCTTGGGGTCCCTCCAGACTCTACAATATTACGACTGAGTCTCCAAACCCTGTTCTTCTGCCGCACAAACAGCCCCCGGACAAAAACTGGAATGCAAAAGCAAACGGAGCCGAGGACACGCGCGTCCTCTCGCCGCGAGATCGATGGCCCTTTCTGTCCGTACAATTAACACCTCGACCGGGGGGCAATCATTCGAATCTGTTCCCCAAAGTCCCTGGCGTTCATTAGCAGGACGGTCTAATGACATTAAAGGGCCAGGCCGAGATTGGATTATCTCTCCTTCATAAACGGGAGAAGGAACAAAGTGAAATATCGTCATCCGTCACCGAACAATCTCAGCGCAAAAAGTTGGAGAAGTTAACTTTGGGAGACGATGCTCCAAGGGTCCGTCTCCAGAATGGCTTATGAATCCACAAAGCCATGCTTCAGAGGAGGAGGATTGGACTAAGATATTAAGATACACAAAATACAGACCATATCTAGACGGATAAGTCAATAGGTAGGAAATGATGTTGGGAATATGATGCCTCATGCTCCGTTATCATTTGCAACGCGTTTTGCAAACGCAACAACTCAGAACGGGAAACGAACTTTGGAATCCAACGGTCTAAAAAGTCTAAAAATCCCATCTAAAACCAAAGACAGAGGCGTTAAGGGAATCAATCCGAGAAATATGTACAAAGCCAACCAGGGCCCTGACAGCAGGCTTAGGACTGGGATAATAGGATAACAAATAAGAACGGGAGAGAGAAGGGAAAAAGGAATTATTGTTATTGTTATTTCTAAGGGCGGATGAGAGGCGGCTGCGATTTAGGAGCGAGCGAGAGGAAATAAACGGGGTTTTAACGTTTATTTTGCTTCGGGAGACCTTCTTTCTTAATGATGTTTTCATAACCCCTGGTTTTGTTTTAAGGATCCAACGCTTTGCATATTTGCTCAGAATTAAAACTCAGATGAGACAGAGTTAGGGGGAAAGTTCCTTTTGGGGGACTACAACTCTCGGCCAATGGTCATGTTGGCTTGGTTGATTTATCATCATCATCATCATCACCAGCAACGGTCATACTGGCTTGGATGGATTATTATTATTATTATTATTATTATTAAGGACATCTTGCCAAGAAAACCCCTGAAGCTGACATCGACTTCACATAAGAAACAGGACTTCTGTTCGGCTTTAAGGAAAGCGTGCGCACTGGACCAAAGCCTAAGGCGCTAAATAACATTTCCATCGGTGTTATTAATACAGCTGCGTCGTTTTCTAATTTCTCTTAAGAGTTTGGTTAATTTCTATTCTGATTTACGAGTCGCCTTGGGCGATTTACAGAAACGTGGGATATAAATCCTATTAAGAAAGAAAGAAAGCCCTAACAGATGCGTGCTCAGCTGGCGAAGTGCTTGGGATGTTCATCTCGAAGCAAAAGGGAAGTATCGGAAGAGCCAATATTTGGGGCAACTAACAAAGCAATGGCACGGCACCAAAGTTGCCAGAGCCAAAGCCCACATCCCTCCTTGGCTATGCCTTCATGTTGTTCCCAATGCATGTTTACGGAGCCATAAACCAACATCTGGCTGTGTGTTTGTGTTGCCCCAAGAAGCCTTTTTATCTCTGGGCTTTGCCTCCGCTGTCACCTGGCAAAGCTTCCATCGAGAGCGAAGGAAACCCATCTCCGTTTCCTTGGCCTTAGTTTTCTTTGTCTTCCTCTTCCCTCCCTGTGTCCTTTCGAAGATTTTAGGAATCATTATCAGCCCCTTAGAAAAACATAGAGCGAGGTATAAATGTGATCAATAATCAATAACATGCCTTGCGACTGTTCCAAGCTGACAGGGGCTGTCACAGGTTCATAGATTTGGAAGGGGACCCACTGTATTGTGAGCCTGCCTCCATCTTGGGATTTGGAGACGGCTGTCCATGGAAAGGGAGCTTTTTCGCGCCATGCGGACATTGCTGGTTCGGTGATCAATACTAAATCAAAACCCACAAGATGATCTCAGCCTGGCCTCTGTCGGCTTCGGGACACAGAAGTAAATCAGAGGAGGAGACAGCGGTGACAAGAGGCAGCCGGGAAGTCTCCAGGAAGAAAAACGGATCCCTAAATCATGTCTCAAAAAGCAAATGAAAACAACAATGGGTGGAAGAAGGGGGGAAAAGAAGTAAATCTAACAAATCCTGCCAAGAAAACCCCACTGACAGGTCCAGCGCTGGGTTGTGGTTAAGTCTGGGACGCCGCCTTGAAGGCCCACAGCAACGTTCCCAAAGTTGAAAGCGTGGAAGCATCCTGGGATCCAAAACGATCAATCGACCGTCGATCAGGTTCCTAGATATAGCTCAAAACCAGGCGCAAGTAACTCTGTCCAAACACTAACCTTGTTCTGGTTTAAGCATGGATCGGATTCTGAGTCCCCTTCCTGACTTCAGCTTGGATGGGCATCTGGGTGCAATTCTCTGGGGGTGCATTTAGGAAAGGTACCCATCTCCCCAATAATGAAAGATGACTTGGGGGACCAGGCGGCAGGTTGTATTGGTCGCCCCGCTTTCTGTTATGCTGCCATGGCTGCATACCCTCCGTTTCACATTTGAAGACCAGGGAATGAGTAGCAACGTAGTCAATGGCCAACTGTGCCGGCCTCTCCTAGCTTGTGCGTTGTTCTGCATTCGTAACCTTTGCCATCCGGACCACGCTCTCGTGTTGCTTAAAATGCAAAGCGTATAGGGTTGTTTTTCCCATTTGGAGAGGAGATGGACCATAAAGAAATGGGGAATTTCCAGCTGACCTGATCAGGTGTGCCTCCTGGTTATGAAACTCTGTGGACACACGATCTGCCCAAATCCCCGTGGATTAGGACAAAAACCAAAGCCCTAACAAAACACGCCCCACTAAGAAACTATTAAACCATTCAAGCCTTTGCCCAAGACCTATCCTGCCCTGTTAATAGTAATATTTTATTGACAAGCAACGTTGGCAGGCGCTTAGACCAACCGCCCAAAGTTCGATGCCCCTCTGGATGTGTTGGGCAAAAGCTCCCAGGATTTCAGATCATCGACTGGGGCTGATGGGAGCTGAAGTCCAAAGCCTCAAAAGGGATAACTGCCTTTGGAGAATGTCCAGAGGTTTCGGCTGATCCAAAGAGCTGCAAATTGTGAGCAAGGGTCTTGGTTACAAGGATCCCAAAACTCCTTTGTCACCACAACGCCAATGGCTACAATCCATTATTCATTATATTATATTATATTATATTATATTATATTATAATTCATTACAGGCAATGAACTATATATCCCCCTATGGCCTTGGTCCTGGGTATCTAAAGAACCCTTTCGGAACTGATACGTCTTTCTCTTTCCTTGTTCTGCACTCCCTTTTCTTCTATGCTTTGCAACGGTTTGAATTCTGGGGACCACTTGAGACTATTTTAATCTTGATTTTCTTGGGGAAGGTGATCTACAAATAACAAAAGGGCCCACGATTTGAGAAGACCCGATTCCAAACTGCTGATCTCTCTTTGCCTGGGATTAGCCGCTTACGGTAATGGGCCTCCAAGGACCACGAATGATTCATGGCACCTTTACTCCGGGGATTAGGGAAATGCCACTTAGCCACTTCCATGATGGAGCTTTGCACCTCTCAAATTGAGCGCCCTGGTGCTGATCTTCATTCCTGACTTATGATGACCCGAAGGCAAACCTGCTGGGAGTTTCCTTGGCAAGATGTGTCCAGAGATCTGTCCATTGCCGTCCTCTGAGGCTGAGAGAGTGTGCCTTGCCCAAGGTCTCCCAGTGGGTTTCATGGCCGAACTGGGAATCGAACTAGAGTCGTAGTACAATGCTCAAACCACTACACCACACTTGCTTCCTGAGAGATTTTAGGGCGCTATCCAAATTTAACACTCTCCTGCCATGTCTGCGTCCTACGCTATCTTCGGATCTTCAGTTTTGGAGGCACTGGAACTGAGACGTCTAGATATCCCTCCAGCAAACTTCAAGTCCTAGGATGCCATGGCTGCTAAAGCAGGTCCATAGCTCTTTAACTGCATACTGTGGAAGAGCCCTGGATCTAGGAAGACAATCCCCCTTTCCGTGGGATAAACAGAGCGCTGGAGCCCTTAAGAGGGAGCCCTTCTTTGCTACAGATGCCATTACGGAAGAGGAGGCTAATGAGGCTAAAAGGCCACAGAGCAATGACCCAGAGGAAACTTACTTCGTCCAAGAGACTTTCTCCTTCAACATGCAAGGCCTTCTCAGGAAAAGAAGAGACATGTCCCTGTGAGCATCCCAGCATCTCAGTTCCATTAAAATGGCTTCAAGAACCGATTCTTGGAAGGCGCAAGACAATACCTCACTGGCTTATCCCGGGTTCCTTGGCGTCAGCAGGCTTGGCGCAGACAAGAAGGACCGTGTGGGTCAAGGGTTCGAGGACTCGGAAAACCCTGGCCTAGGTCAACGCTGTCCCAAAGCTCAAACCCTCCCATCCGTGACAGTCCCCCTTTCTTCCCTCCCATGTTCTATCTTGTTGCTGTGTGCCTTCAAGTTGTTTCCGACTAATGGCGACCCTAAGGCAAAACCTATTACGGGGGTTTTCTTGGCAGGATTGGTTCAGAGAGGTTTGCCATTACCCCTGAGGCTGAGAGAGTGTGACTTGACCAATGCCACCCAGTGGGTTTCCAAGCTGGGAATCAAACCCTGGACTCAAGAGCTGTAGTCCAACACTCAAACCTTCTTAAAAACGTTGACTAGAGAACCAAGCTGTTGACTTGAGTAAAGACGGGTTTGCAAAAGGCACGGTGTAAAGAGCAAAGACAAGTTTGCAAAAGACACAATGTGGTTTTTGAATAGGTCAGTGATGAAAATCTGAGAACAAGGTTGGGTGGGCATCATATGGTCCTTGTGCCATTTTGGCAGCCCTTGCTGCCCCTTTGCTGTTTATGAACCCGATGTGTTTGTGTGCAAGATCACACTCATTTTACACTTGTTGGTGTTCAGACACTTAGCCAGAGGCAAGCCTTCAGTGTCTCTCTCCGCCAAAATCGCCTTCGTGGAGAGTTTTCCAGTTCTGTCGCTGGCACAAACGTGGGCAGACCCCAACACATGTGCAAAGTCTTGCCGGAGGAACCGGCCTTTCGCTCTGGCAACAGCGGCGCCAGAAATGGAAGAAAGAAAGGGAAGCCATAGAGAAATAGAAAAGTTAAAGCAGGCCCCGATGGAACAACTTTGCCTCCGAAGGTTGTAGTGGCGGCGGAAGCAGCGGTCGCGGCGGCGGCAACGGAACTACAGCCAAAATGAAAAGCGAAAATAAACAGAATGGCTTCTGCTGTCCTTTGAAGCAAGAGGATGTTTCAAGGAGGCAAGGAGGGGTTTGGGGTTTTGTGTTTTGTATAAACAGAGAGTGCGTTCTGTGTAAGCAAAGCAGCCAAGGACTGGGTTGCGGTCTTAAGGCGCTGGGATGGAAGATGGCAAAGGGAGGCTGGCATGGCATGGGGCATCCCCTGCATCAAAGAAGCAATGGCTTTAAAAATGGGATTTTGGGAATGTGCAACACTACAAAAAGAGAGGACTTCCAAAAGGTAACAAACCCAAGAGGCTGCCAAGCCACAAAGAGCATCCAAGGAGGGGCCCGATTTATTGAAATGAGATTTTCTTGTCGGAAATGTGCATCGCTTGAGTCCCTTGAAGAAAGACAGACAAAGAAAACTACCTCATAGAGACAGAAAAACCCAAAGACCCAAAAGGATCACATCAGGGCAGGCTGAGCGTTTTTGCAGGTCACACCACTCTATGTTTTTCCCTTAACCCTGGTTAGTTTTATAAGCTATGAATTGCACAACCAACATCCAACCTGTGTGGGGTTTTGAAATGGTGGTTTGTTCCCCTTCTGCCCCTTCTCCTCAGCTCTTGTTTTTGGGTGGGAGCCGCTGGGAAAAGAGGGAAGGCCCCCTAACAAACCATGGTTTTAAACAAGCCAGAGTTTGTCAGTGAACAAAGCATGACTTCAGAATGGGGTTTTGAGGTTGGTTTGCAAACGACAATGAGAAAAACGTCCAGAAACACCCCACTGTGGCTGGGTCGTGGCACACGAAAACATGAAAACAGATGATGTTTTGGTAAATACGACTCTTCGGCAAGGAAGAAACCTATTTGCTACAAAGCAAATGTACTCACCGGATAGCCTTCTGTTTTCTTCTGGCACCACTTCAGCAGCGCGTTCCTCTTCGAGCCGCCATACTCCCTCGCCAAGGCGGCCAAGGGGTCTTTCCTCTCCACGCTAAAACCGGGCAGCGGAGGGGAGGGAAAGAGAACGGCTTTGGGTAAGGCTGGTTTTGTTGCCCACCATTTTCAGCAACCCACCCAAAGGGTCCTGGGAGCAAAATACTGGCCCCTGGGTGTAGGCAACAATGTGCAAAGAGGATGCAAAATGCTCAGAAACCTATCCCTGTCCCCACATCCCAAATATGTACGGTGTGGACCCACTTTCCAGCCAGTTACCTGAGTTTGCTGGGGGGTCTCAACCCGCTGGGGGTGGAAGTCAGCATCCTGCCTGCAAACGCCACGGCAGGGGGCTTGCTGAGAGACTCCAGCGAAGGGCTTTTGCGGAGGAAGGGGTCCGGCTTCAGGTCTTCCTCGCCTCTCCCTTTCAGCAAGTCTGCGGTGGGATAAGAGACAGAAAGGAGAAACATTAAGGCTATGATCCCCAAAGACAAACAAGGGTGCCCAAGATGGACCAGTTATTATTGTTGGTGTTATATCACTGTTATTCTATTTATTTGCATCCCACACTCTCCCCAGAAATGGGACCAGTTCCTTGCGGTGTAAAGGTATAGCCGTGTCAGTCTGCAGAAACAGTATGTAGAGAGATCTTGTAGCCCCTTTGAAATCCACTGAAAGAAAGAAGTTGGCAGCATGAGCTTCCGTAGTCTGTATCTGAGGAAGCAGATTTAAGTAGACCCCCAAATGCATCTGAGGAAAGAGAATCAAGTCTACGAATGCTCATGCTGCCAACTTCTTTCTTTCTTTCTTTCTTTCTTTCTTTCACTAAGTCTCAAGGGTGCGACAAGATCTCTCTGCATACAGTTTCTTGCAGGAGCCTTTTAGGAATTCCCTGCAAACTCCCCTTTTCATAGTTAAAGCTCATATTTTGCCATGCCACTGCACCCAATGTGTCACTATGCACCTTCCTTTTTTGAGGTGTGTTGTGTGTGTGAGTGTGCCTTTTTTCTTAGTCTGGGTGTTGGAAATTGCTCCTCTATATCCATCCATCTATTGCTTCTATCTGTATGGCCACCTGTCTTTCTATTCGTCATGCATGTATCCCATGCATCCATCTATCCCTATTTAGCTACCCACCTATCCATCCACCACATGTCTATCTACCTATCCATCCATCACATCTTTCTGTCTATCCATCCATTCATCCCATCTACTGCAGTGGTTCTCAACCTTTGGACTTCAGTTCCCAGAAGTCCCAGTCGGTATGCTCATTGTTCAGGAATTCTGGGAGTTGAAGTCTCAAAACTCTAGAGGACCAAAGGTGGAAAACCACTGATCTGTTGCATCTTTCTCCCTCTCCACCCATCCATGCATCCCTCCATCCACTCTTGCTCTGTCCATCTATCTATTCCTCCTGTCTTATCTAGCTACCCATGGGTTAGACTTTGACTACCTACGCTTAAAGGTAACCCCTAAATAGTAATGGAAGCATCCACAAAGTTAGCAAAAGGGCTAAGCAAAGTTAGCAAGAGCCTGCTCTTGTCTTCCCGTAAACAGGCCTTCTTCCCCTGAGAGATCTCTGGGCCAGATCCATGCAGGATATTTACTCCGAGGCTGTCAGAGACTCTTGCGGTTTCTCTCCCTCTTGCATTTTGCTCTTCTTGTAAAAGACTTTATCCATCTGCTCCATTAAGGTAATGGACAGTAAATGCCTCCCCTTTTAGCTCTTCTTCCCAGTGCAGCCTTGAAAAACACCCCGTCACCGCTTTCCCATTCCTGGCACACCTTTGCACTTCAAAATCCAAAGGTAAGCTGAAGTATTGCACCTGACAGATTTGGCTGTCTAACTAGAAATGCAGGAGAGCCTTGCTTCAGATGATTTACTACCACCGTTTACCAAGATTTGCACAAACAAAACCAGCCAAGCCGTCTTTTGGCAACCGACTTGGCTGCTGGGAAATAAAAAATGAGGCTTTTAACGGGCGAAGGCTGCGGTTTTTAAAAAATCAATGTGTTTTTCTAAAATTGCTTTTCAATTCCATGGGCCCAGATCCAGCCATGTACTTTGGGAACTAACCCGAGCAAAACCTTTCCTCTCCTCTCATTGCAGCAATCTGTAGTACTAGATGGTTTCTGGCCCCCAAAATCAGGCTTTGGGGGAACATCGAGGAAAGGACTGCAAAGGAGGGTTGCAATGTTGGAGGAAATCAGGGCAGAGACAGTAAGAACTCCTTGTAGGGAGATCTTCCACCCCAATATCTGTTTTCTCTCTCTGCTGCCTTGGGTTTTGGATGTGGGAGAAGGTCATCATTCAACCCAAATACATATAATTTTGAAAGGAGAGGAAGGAAACGTTTGCCCAACACAATTAAAAAGCCACCTGAGACGCCGGGTTGCTTAAGGGTGCATCTGAACTCCAGAGTTATAGCAGTTTGAATCCACTTTACCTTGGTTCAACCATCCATCCAAGTGGAAACCCAAGTGGAAGGGTCTTAAGGAACTAGGTAAGAGTCTCAAGTGTAAAGAGAGCAGAGGAGAGCTTTCTGGCGGAGAATGCAAAGTCCTTCCCAAACTACAACTTCCATGGGATGCTGCCATGGCATTTGAAGTGGGACCAAACCCGCCATAACCTTTTTAGGACGGATGTGCCCTGAAAGAGATGGACCGGCAGCCATCTGACTCAACTAGAGACAACCTCCTTGTCTGCTGATTCGAGACGTGGACTTTGAATGCCTTTGGACAAGGGCAAAGAGCTGTCTCTTAGATTCAGGAAGAATCCCCCTGAGCCACGGTTGTTCCTTTCCACCAAGCCGACAGGCCCCGAGTGCGAAAAGCGCAGCGGCGGAACGGAGGAGGAAGGGACCCCCCCTCCAACCTACAGCTAGATGACTAACATCCTCCAAGACGAGTGGAAGAGAGAGACGCTTGAGAGAGGATGGTATACTGAGGAAGGAAGTGGCGGCATACAGAAAACGCTCTTCGGCGTGGCATCATAAAAAAGCCTTTGTCCGCCTCAACAATGGCGGTGACGAATCCAACAAGAGCGGGGACTCCCAAAGATTTGGCCGGTGGCAACAATAGGTGGGAAAGGGCAAAGATGCCCAGGGGTGAGGCGGGCGGATACGGACTTGGCACGTCCGAAAAGACACGCTTGCTAAATGGGGACGGCAAGGAAAAAATGATTTTCATAGGTGAGGGAGACTGGACGACCCACATGTCTGGGATGCACTGCAAGCCGAAAGAAGCCCCATGTTCACTCCACTGGTTGTTTGATATTAGATTTCTAAGGGCTGGGAAGGAAAGAGCTTCTCCAGACCCTGAAGAGATGCTGTCCAACAAAGCGGAGCAAAACGGACAGCCTTGGGTCTCACTTGGTAAAAGAGCCATCGCTTTCACCTGGAACCATGAGGATGCATCTGCACTGTAGGAATAATGGCACCCCTTGAACTGCTCTGGCTCCATCCTCCAGAATCCTGGGATTTGTAGTTTGACTAGGCAGCAGCAGTCTTTGGCAGAGAAGGCGAAATACCGTGTCAAACACTAATCCTATAGTATGTAGAGAGATCTTGCAGCACCTGAAAGAAAGAAGTTGGCAGCATGAGACTTCAGTCTACTTCCTCAGATGCATTTAGTGGAGTGGAAACCCAAATGCATCAAGTAGTCTTAAGTCTAGGAAAGCTCATGCTGCCAACTTCTTTCTCTTAGTCTCAAAGGTGCTACAAGATCTCTCTTCATACTGATTCCACAGACTAACATGGCTATATCTCTGAACTTATAGGTTATCATTACTGTTGCTTCTGTTATGTGTTGCATTTGGCCACAACTTACCTGTTAGCGGGAGCTCTGGCAGTTCGGAGGGTTTGGCGAAGGTTTTCCCGGAAGGCTTGGAGCTGAAGGTCGAATGTCTCTGCGATGATAAAACGGGGGAGAAGAGACCTTTTAGAAAACCGAAACGGAACAGGCCACCGACATGGCAAGAAAATGTAAACCGTATCCATCCATTTCTTCAATGCTTGGGGCACTCAAATCCTACCTTTATCTCCAATAAACAAAAAGCAGCATACATATGTTGGTACATTTTTAATTGCGTTGTTCTTTTAGTTTGTATCTTTGTGTCCCAAGTTTGGAGAAAAGCAAGATATAATAATTATAATAATTATTATTATTAATATACATGGCTCTCCTACCCCTTACAATAATCCTATAAGGTAAGTCAGATTGAGAGAAAAAGAGGTTTTCGGGGAAAGGAGGGATAGAAATAAAGACGACGATGCGCAGGAGGATGAGGAGGAGAGGAACATTTCCCAGCATCGCAATATGACTGAATTCGCCAGGAATTTACTGCCTCGAGACGACATGCGTCTCAAAAACGACAACAAAGGCTTGGGTATTTATCTGTTTCCACATCTGTTTTATCCATCCAAGGTGCTGGATCATAGCTCCCAGAATCCCCCATCCGAACGGGCTGCTTTTGGCCCAGCTTGGTCCCTCCTTCATCTCCTTCTTTCTCACACTCCCTCGCTCCGCAGCTGTTTGTTTTATTAGCCCTCTTGAAGGGGGGGGCAAAAGGTGGGGTGGGAGAAAGCGATTAAAACGGGATTTGATGGTTATTATTATTTTTTAACGGATCCCACATCCTTTGCTAAATTCCGGCCGAGTCAAAGGCGCTTCGACCCCCTTTGGCCGGCGGCTTTGATCTGCCGACATATTGGACGTCTCCAGGAAAAGAAACAAACAGATGCTTTCCCAAAACCCTCCCAAGTCAGGCAGAACCCAGCGGTTGTTGGGATGTGATTCCAAGCCCTTCCGTAAAAGAAGACTCCCCGCCGCGTGCCATGCCTCCTCCTCGCCCGAACCACAATGGATCCCGGTTTCTGCGAAGGAAGGGAGGACGGAAGGAGGGTCGCTTTCGGTTTCCGGTACCTGGATGGGCGAGACGGCAGCGGCGGGCGCCGTCCGGGTCGGGATGCCGCTCAGGGGACTCCGGGCCGCTTTGTGGACTGGGATGCTCTGCCCGCCTCCGGTGCCTGAGATTCGGGGAAAGAAGCAAAACCTAGGTCAATTTATGGGTCAGTTTATGCAACAAAATGAAGGATGCTTCGCTTGTGGGAATGCACAAACCCAACCATTGCGGTTGTTATGTGCCTTCAAAGATAATTCTGATTTACAACAAGAAGATCGTGTTTGCTATGGCCTGCCGTTGAAGCTGGGAGTGCGACTTGCCCACAACTACCTGGAGGGTTTCCGTGACCAAGTGAGGATTCGAACCTGGATCAGACAGAGTCCTGGTTCAATGCTCAAGCAACACTGCCCAACGCTGCCTCCTTCAAGTCGACTCCGACTCAGGGTCGGAGGGATTTCCTGGCAAGATTTAGCAAGGTTTTCTTCCAAGGTTGAGAGAGTGGGCTGTGCCCAGGGTCAAGCATGGCAGGGGTTTGAACCCTGGCCTCTCAGAGGCCTAGTCTAACACTCAGGCCAATATACACCAACCCACCCAAAGCCTCAGCAACCCTTCTTTGCATTGTGTGTGTGTATATATATATATACACACACATACACATTTCCTGTTTGGAACGAAGTTTCAGTTCCCCGGCCAAACCCCAGAAGACTAACAATGGTTTCAGAAGACTCAGATGTGCTGTTTTAGGGAAGAGGAGGTTCCCCCATCATGAAATTGTTGTTATGGAAGCCGCCTTGGGTCCCGGCCTGGGAGAAAAGCAGCGTATAAATGAAAGAAAGAAAGCCCATATAAACAGGTACGCCAGAGTGACATGACAACCGTAGCAGTTGTCCCTATCAGCTCTTGAAGCTGCCTGTTTCACTCTTTGGCAGCGCAGGGCACCATGTTGGTGGGGCAGTAATCCCACGACGTGTTTTGATTTGAACCTCCAAAGCACTGGAGCCCCCATTGCTACTGCTGGTGCCCATTGCTGGGTGATGAACCAACGGGGAAACTGGGTTTACCGTGGCACCGGCTAAAACTCTTTGCATCCGCCCGATTGTCTCGGATGGAGCAAGAGGCAGGTACCCAAACAAGCGACTACACTCCTAAGCAGGTGCCCAGTAACATCACTACCGCTGTTACCTCCCTGGATATGAAAAGCAAGGCCAAAAAGGGACAGAGGGTTTTTAAAAAGGCATTTCGTAGACATAGGGAATCCTGTGGCAATTCGGGATTACCTGGGCAGCCCAAGTCAAAGGACTTGATCAGGGATTTGACGGTGGCCAGGGACTCTGGCGGCGTCGGCGAAGCGTGGTTTACTGAGACGCCTTGCCAGCGCTTGGCGGCGTCTCCCTCGGTGGAGTTTGTCACCTCGGCGGATGGCCTGGAGGAGGAAGCAAAATCAGACAAGAGGACGTTACATTTCTTCATCTCAACCCTCAGCGTCAGGCTTTTCCTAGCTTTTCTTTGGAGTGTGTGCTTTCAAGAGACTCATCAGAGAGGAATGCAAGTTACCTTGAACCGTTTTCACACCTCTCCGAACGTGGTCAGTTTGAAAACTGTACCAAGACATCGACACAACATACGTTGTTGCATGCCTTCAGTTCGTCTCCAACTTACGGCGACCCTCTAAGGAGACCCTATAACCGTGTTTTCCTAGTCCAGAGACTACAGCTCTGGGGAGCAGGGTTCAAATCCCCACTCAGCCCTGGAAACCCAGTGAAGCCATGATAGGAGTTGCAATGAGTCAGAACTGACTTGAAGGCACACAGCAACCACAGATTTAATAACATCAAGATGCAGACGTCTTTGCAAAAACGCTTCTAGTTGAGTGGCAAGAGACCCGAATGCAAATTCACTACTGTGCAATGATGCCAAAGAGGTCCTCTTTCGGTGTCTCCAACCTCTTGTGAGCATGGAGGGATGGGAAAGGCGAAGGAATCATGCACACCCTCATCCTGAGTAGCTTGGAGAAAGGCTGGAATAAGATTTTAAGTAATGTTTTCCTCTTCCGTATTTTGAGCCTGTTTTCTATCTCTCGTGGCATGGGTTAGATGAGATGACCCTTGGGATCCCCTGCCAACTCCTAGGATTAGGAGGAACTACCTGGCTGTATGCAAGAGGGGTTTTGACAGTGGCCAATTCACCTTCTTCAGAGAAGGAGAGATGCTGGTTGGGCATTTTTTAGGGTGCTTTTACAAGGCCCCTTGCTACGACCTGCCGCAAGACACGGAGCGGAAAAGGCGTGCGTTTCCCTTTAGCAGAAGAAAGTGCTTTTACAAACCACAGCCCTGCCACCTGTGAAAGACAAGAGTCCCCAGAGACAGATGGGCAGAGAAAGGAGAGCCAGATGCTGGTCTGAATGCACTTTCCTTTCCCCCCTTCCCAGCCTGCATTGAGAGAAAGAGAGCAAAACAGACCCATTCTGTGTCTCATTTTGCTCTCCCTCCAGCTGCCGACTCTGGCTGGACTATTAATAGGAACTCCCAAGTCATCTTTGGATCGTGGAGGGGGGCATTTTCCCTTTTGGCAAGGGGGGCTTCTCTCCGTCTGACATCCACAAGGACTCAGGAAAGGGCAGACTGGGCAACAAACACAAGGCTTGCCTCTGAACACGTGCCTTGCCTTGCCCTTGCCAACTTGCTTGGCTTTTGTGCCGAGGGGGGACAAAAAGCGGAGACGGAAAGGGACAGAGGAGGACCCCGGAGTCCAAGAGAGGCCTGAAAATAGCTCTTTCATTTCCGTCCCGTCCAATCCGAGGGAGCAATATAGAGGCAGATTGCGCCAAACTGTTTCACTTTTCCATTGAACGTGGAGCAGCCCCGCAGTTGGGATAGATTTGGATGGCGCAAAGAGGCCAAAGAGAGGACGGGTTTTATGGACAAGGGAGAAGAGGTGGACGGGTTTCCTAATCCATGAACTCACCCGCCTCAGAATGTATTTGACTGAAGTATATATATATTGCATCAAAATGTTTGATTTTGCATCAAAGAAGGTGTGGTGTCAGGTGGGCTCAGAGCCTTCGGGTGGAAGGTGCGAAGAGAAGGAAGGAAGGTGAAAGAAAGAAAAGGGAAGGAAGGAAGGAAAAAGAAGACGGGAGGGAGGGAGTCTCCTTCTTTGGAGGTTTTTAAACATGTCTTCCTGCATGGCAGAATGGGGTTTGACTGGATGACCTTTTGGGGTCTCTTCCAACACTAAACAATCTTTGCAAGCTGGCTTTGCACAACAGGGTTGGAGTAAACATACTTTAAATTCAGAATTTAAAAGGCACGGAGGAAGCATTTGCTTCCATCAAAACCTCCTCCTCACCTCGTCCCAAAATGGAAACCCTACTGAGGTCCCAGTACCGTTTTCAGAAAGGCATGGAGTCTTTCCTTGCCCATGCTGAAACATGTCACAAAGGTGGGTAAAGAAAGAGGCACTGACCCACCTTAATTGCCAATCGCACGTTTATTTAGCGCTTTTGTACAGCTCCGTTCGACACAATGTTCCCCCATACACACAAATTCACACACAAGTGCCACCGAGGCTGCTGCAAGGAGCTTTGCAGGCTTGTAGCGTGGATATGGCAGCGCGGAGGGCATCGAAACGGCAGGGTGATGTCGCACGCCTGGTAACCCCCGTGCCTCTTTGGCCAGGATCGGGCAAAACGTGGCAACGGGGAGAAAAGAATGGCGCGTTTGGTTGCCTGGCTGTGCCAGAGAAGAGACGCTCCTTCATTTCACGTGATCAGTTATGATCCTATACACGGAGCCACTTTGGAAAAGTTCCTCTTCCAGGGGATAACAAGTCCCAGAATCCCCCAAACCAGCATGGCTGACAGTGTTTTACGCAAACTGTAGTCAAAAGAATTCATAAAAGTAGTCTTTCTACATTTTGGAACCCCTCTCCAACACTTTGGAGAGAAACAACAACAACCAACCAACCTTGCATTGTGGCTGCAAATAGAGCATGGAAAAGTTCCTTCTTTGGGATGACAGCTCCCAGGGGATTCTGGGCGCTATCATCCAAAAAAGAGAGTACTTCTTCCAAGCTGTGTTTGCAGTCTCTTTACAGTTGCATTCCCTTTTCCTGAGGGCAGAGTCAACCTGTGCAAATTTCCAAGCAAAGGTTTCTGCAAAGACATGCAGAAACGCACCGGTGCAACACACAGGGCTTTTGGGAACAAACCCGGCTTGTCCCATGGACTTCCCCTGAGTACAATGTTCTACAAAATAAACCCATATATATATATAACCACCTACTGTCTTGACAATCCTAAAACAACAGCAACAACCCAGGAAATCTCTGTTCAGTGAATCTAAACTAAAGCCCAAAAGGTTAGCAGGAGCTGAAGCAGAGATGCAAATCCTCGGTTACTTCGTCCTCGCATCCAAGGATGAGTAATCGCTGTAGTTTCCAGAACAAAATGGATATTGTAAAGCAACTGTATTCAGTTCCCTGCATCCCGAAGTTTCTGAGGATGAACTACAACATCCACAAGTCCAGCACAGCTTTGTAAAACAAAACACACAAGCAAAGAAACACATATATGAGGTCAACGCTTTCATCGGCTCTTGCAATTTCAAGGCAATCTTTGCGCCACGCCACCAAACTCTTTGTGCGTCTTTGGGTGTGTGTTGGGGAAAGGATCCGGGGCCAATAGGCAGAGATGGGGTGTGTGTGTGCGTGCATTTCCATAGTGTATTTCTTGGCACACATGCACCCGCCGTCATCAGCAAATGTCCGCCGTTCTTTTGGCCTCCAGGGAAATAGAAACAAACAGCAAGTGGCATTTCCTTGTCTTTTGAAAAAGAAGAAAATTCCATGGTTCCTTCCCAAAAATGATGCTCCAGAGTCGTTTCTGGTCTTGTGCTGTCCTCTTGTGGCAGGTCTCTGTTGGCAATTTGGAAATGTCCTGGTAGTTTAGTGCCACCCTGCGCCAACAGCGGGAAATACAGCCAGCCAAAAACTCCCCGGCAAATCCTCTCCGCTTGGTGCAAATCCAGAAGGAAAGAGGTATATGGTTGGGAGCACATTCCCCTTGAAACGTTTCAAGTATATGGAATATACTCCACTCCACTTATAGTGGCTTGTTAAAAGCGCGATGCATCACCATGAACTAACTCTGGCTCGTTTTCACAGCTTTAGATGATGAAATCCCAGAAGATTAGAGGGCAGGTTTGGTTTGGTTTTGCAAGGTTAGATCCCAGCCGATTCCTCCTGGGAGAGACAGATTGTTTAAAAAATAACAAGTGCAAAAGTGTTTCTTGCTCAGGTTGAAATTCCAATTGCTTTCCCCCTCTTTCAAGTTGTAGAAGTGTGAATAGAGACGCTGGACGTTCTTCCAGGGCCGGGTTAATTGACCGGGATCAGAGACCTGCAAGAGTCAGAGAAAGAGAGATGGATGTGAAGGTGGATTTCACGGGATGCTTGAAGCATGAGGAGTTTTAAAACCATGACGTGAGCAACGGTCTTCCCTGTGGCCTCCGGAAGGACGTTTGGGTTCTGGCATGGCGGCTGGGCAAGCAACAAGGAGTACCACCCTACTGGCATCCCTCTGGGGCGTCATCTGGTACAGTCCGTACCCCATGCCCTAATGGCACCACCGTTTCAAACTAATACTTTGTATGGGCTTATTTGCCACGTTTCTTTCACAGCAACACTTTCCATCCACGGAAATCGCAGCTGTTCCACTTTGTAGAAAGCTGTCCTACCATGCATGGCGGTCGCATGCTGCTTACTGAAGACAGTGATGCAGTGTACAGACAGTGACACTTGTGCTCCTCTTATTGTCGGGACCCACCCACAACAGGAGGAGAATTTGGGAGCCCCTCTTCTACCACGATCCACACCGTTGCAACTGTTTTTCCCCACATCTGGAACGGCCTCCTTACCCGTGAGGTCAATGTACCGAAGGGGTAACACAAACACACTTGTCCCCCCCTCCCTGGGCTCCGCTTCGCTTCGGAGCCAGTGTGAAAACGAGAGCACAGCGGACTCCGGAAGCTTCTGGCAAGATGGGACACAGCTGCAACACATAGGCATGGAAGGGGAGGAAGACACATCAGCGGACGAGGACCGACGAGGAGAGAGCTTAGTACACACACAGAGAGCGCAAGCGGAACTCTAGAAGAGAGAAAGGGAGGTTATAAAAACACACACACACACGCATGTATCCCACGTGCCAAGGGACGGGAGCAGGTTAGTAGGATCGAGGGGGGTCCGCTAGGCGTGATCGCTTACCTTGAGTTTGGAGGCGCTTTGGAGACTTTGTGGGTTCGGCTTGGCCAGCTGCTCCGGAAACATAAGGAAGACTTGCCTGTCTGTGTTTTGTGTTCTTGTTTGTGAGTGTGCATGAAGGCAGAAAGAAAGCAGGGTGCTGTGGATGAGGTCAGGTTGGGAGATGGCTGAAGGATGAGGAGACTGGCACCCATTTAATAGGGCTGGCTCCAGAGGCGAGTCCTGGGACCTTAGCCCTGAATGCCCGCCTGCAGTGCCCATCTGGGCTGTGGAAGTTCCCTATCTACTTGGTGGATGTTTGTGGTAAGGCAAGGTTAGCCCCCAGAGCAGTGGTTTTGTCCAGGTGATTTGGACTTCAGCTCCCATAATTCCTGACCGTTCCAGGAGCGGAAGTCCAAAACAAATGGAGGACCAAAGATTGAAAACACCCTAAGAAACAGATTATGCCAAACCATCTAAAGTTTGCATCCTTCAGCCATGTCACAGAACCTCGGTTTCCTTGTTACTGGTACAGACGGTGTGGTGTAGTACTTTGAGCATTGGATTTGGGAGATCCAGGTTCAAGTAGTTTGAGCATCGGATTTGGGAAATCCAGGTTCAAGTCTCTGCTCAGCTATGAAATGCACCTTGGGCCAGTCCTCTCTTTTGGGGTTGGCCCTAATTCATGGAGTTGCGGTAAGGTAAAGAACGCGGGTAATGTGCTTTCACGGACTTATTTGCGGTTCCACTTTCTCCGTTTTGCGAGACGACAAAGAAGACGGATGCCAAAAACAAAACCCGAGCGAAACCAGCGAAAAAGACAGACAAACGGCGAGGCAGAAACAGGTCGATAATGCAATAACAAACTCCTTAAATGAAAAGGCTGCCCATTGGGATTTACTGGCCTGGCTTATTTTTCTCATCTTGGTAGGGTCGCTGTTCCCAAGGGAGAAAAGAGTTGGCTTGTGTCTCCCATTATGGGAATGGCGAAAGTGAACTGGGTTTGAATGGAACCTGATGTTCTGAGTGTCCTCCTTCTCAGCATTTAGGAGAGTGTGCCAACAACACTCTTCCCCATTCTGTGCTGCCAATCCTAATTCAAACCAATGCATCATTACTGTTAATAGTAATTCTATCTGAGGGATTTGGGGGTAGTGGTGGTAAACCCCAAACCCCCAATATTTTTCTCTATCAGGGAAGGTATACTTGAGGCCTTCAATCTCCTGCTGGATGTAAGATCTGCTGTGGCAGATGCGAACATATCTATATATCAAGCCACAGCTTGGGGAAAATTCTCTCTTGGTCTCTCTTTGGATTACACCTCCTAGAACCCTCCAGCCAGCCTTCTGGGAGCCGTAGTCCAAAAAAGGGAACGCTCCTTCCCCATGCTCTGATAATGCCTAGATGTCAAGGCGTCTACTGAGCAGACCTGAGTAATGAGGGCTGGAAAAGGAGGGCTTATCTTATTAGCATCCGGAACGACACGCGGTACAAACAGTGCGGCAAATGTGTGCATTTTGGACACGAGTGGAACAAAACCAGAGAAAGAGGACATGAGGAAAGAAGAGAGAGAGAAAGAGAGGCTGGTTGAGAGAGAGGGATATGGAGTGCATGCAAGACCAGGGAAGTGAAAAGGTCCATGTGCCTGCCACTTCTGTGCCCGACGTGGGCCTAGGGCCACAGCCCAGCCATGCACCCACCTGGTGCTGCCTCCTCGCGCTTCCTCCAGCTCCTTCTGCAGCCGGGCGCTCTTCTCTTCCTCTTCCAGGAGGCGCCGCTTCACGGCCCGCAACTCCTGCTGCGCTTCGCACTTGATGTCGTTCGCCACCACCACGGCCGTCTGCAGGTCGGCTTGGAAGCGACGCCACTCCTCCGTGTCTTCCTATATTTTCAGGTCAGGGAAGGGAGAGGGAAGGGAAGGAAGGAGCAGTGTTTGAAGGCTCGCCTTGAGGCCCTTGGACTTCACGTGGCACTTAAAAAGGTATGTTTATGGCCCTGGGCTCACAGTCCATGACCAAGGAGCAAACGGACTCTCTTTAGAGCCACAAGGAGCCGTAGTGAAGTAAGTTTCGACTGCCCTGCCCCTCTGAGACATTTAAACAAATGTTTTTAAATCCAGCATTGGACATTTTGGACATTCCCTTTCTCTCTCATCACTCACCTTAATCTGTTTATTTAAGGACTTCAGCTGCCTCTCCAAATCTGCCTTTTGATCTTCTAGTTTCAGCAGATTACCTGGGAAGAGCGAAGGCGGGAAGGTTACCTTTCGCTCGGATATAAAAGCTAGAAAGGGTACGGAGAGGAAAATACAGCAGACTGGCCAGCAGAGACTGATTCCTTGGGGATGGACGGTCTTATTTTGGTGAAGGAGAGTCACTCTCCCTATCCATCCGAAGAAAATCTCCCCTTCTTGTTGCGGATCCCATGCAGGGTTGACAAACCTAAGCGTCTTCCCCAGCTCTGCCCAGACTGGGCAATTTCATATGAAAAGTGCAAAGGTGGTGTTGCCTCCATTTTATTATCAAAGCCAAACGGGTCGACACTTCCCTGCTTCTGCCGAAAGATGGCGGACTTGCATTTCCATAGAAAGCCTGCTGGCTATTCAATGCAGAGATCCCTAATTTGGATTTGGAAATGTGTACCTTTTTTTTGGACTGTCACTCCCAGTGTCCCCAGCCAGCATGGACATGGTTCTTTTTGAGAAGGTGGGCGCAAACACCTTCAAATAAAAAAACCTGACCCAAACCAAACGGGCCCAGGATGGAATTTTGGAGATCTGAGTTCCAATTCCCACTGAATCATGAAAACATGCTTCATTTAGATTTTGTGGGTTCATTGCCACTCAGTCCCCCCCCCACTTACCCTCCAAGTCCCGAATGATCTGGTTGTCATGCAGCTTGACCGCTCGGTGTTGCTCCACCTGGTCTTCCAGCTCAAAGATGGTCTCCTTCAGGTTCCTGATCTCCGTCTCGTTCTCCGACGTTTTCTCCTGCAGTTTGAGGCCGGCGCGGTTCAGTTGCTCCGACTGCCGGTCGAAGGCCTCCTTCAGCTGCCCTCGTTCTTTCTCAACCTGAGCAGAAAGAAAGGGAGATCCAAAGCAAGAGGGAAAGAACAAGTCTGAGAGAATGGAATGCAAGCTGAATCATGGATGCCCCAAAACAGAAAAGGAGTCTGAATCTGCAATGTGGAAATAATGCAGTTTGGCACCGCATCAACAGCCATGGCACCATCCTATAGAACGCAGGATTTGTAGTTTGCTGTGGCATGGAGCTCTCTGACCGAGGAGGCTAAACATCTAACAAAACTACAAATGATAGCATTGGGTTATGGCACAGAGTTTCGTAGCATTGAGTCACGGCAATTAAAGCGGTGTCAAACTGCAGTGCAGATTCAAAAGGTATCTTCCAAAGGCAATTTCATCATTCGCACACTAGGCATTGCAGCAGGGACAGCCATGTTTAATTCTCTGGTGTTTATCAGACGAGCTCTTAAAGAGGTACTATTCCAGTGTGACTCCTCTAGCTGCTTCCTGTTGCATGCTGGGATTGGCAGTTTTAAGGAGGGGTATTTAGAATTCTCAGGCAGAGAAGTTCAGCTCCTTAAAACTGCCAATCCCAGCATGCAACAGGAGGCTGCTAGAGGAGTCACACTGGAATAGTAGCTCTTTAAGAGCATAGTGTGATAAACATCAAAGTTTCCCCACTTCTTCATATCCTTCCTGTATTCCCCTTTATGGCGGCTTGCTTCAAATTGCTACTAATTGAATTCAAAGTGCAAAAGGTGTTTGCACTGAATTAACTCAGCAAGGGGAGAAGAGTGACTTGGAGGCCTCTCATCCATAGGGTGAACAACACCAAATCCCCTATTCCTCCCCTCCACCTCCATTTGGCAGCATGGGGGGCCCTTCCCATGGGCCTCTCCCTGACTAGAGGGCCCTTTCCAAACCCAGCAAAAGCGAAGGTTAATTACAGGCTCTGGTTACAAATATAAGATCTGACAAGAACGTTCGCTCTTACAAGAAGTGTACAAACACCTGGAGTCTGTGGGAAACTGAGCCGCTAATGAACTTCATCTGCACAGGACGGAAAAGGCCCCGAAGGGTCCGATTGGGGAAGAGGAAACGCAAGGGCTGGAACCATCCAGAAAGGGACCGGAGGCGGAAAGCATCCAAACCCAAAAGACTTCAGTGGCTGTGGGTTGGGGAGAAGGAGGAAGCATAGCCCCCAATTGCCCTGATTTTGCACGGACTTCGCTCTACACCAGTGGTTCCCAAACTTTTGTCCTTCAGACATTTTGGACTTCCGCCCCCAGAATTCCCAACTGTTGACCAAGCTGGCTGGGGCTTCCAAGAGACCAAACTTTGGTCCTCCACAATACCCGGAGGACCAAAGTTTGGGAATCACTTGCTCTACCCCATGCCTTGCATTCCAGATCAGTGGCTCATGGGGTTGTCTGGATGGTTGACCTCAGCCCAGAAGAAAAGCGGAGCTGTTGTGTCGGACCAGACCAGAGGGCCAGCGTTCTGTTCATAGAGTGACCAACCCAGTAGGAAACCCACTGGTAGGAGATGAATGCAACCAACACCAGGAACAATGACAGTAAAACTGGAGGTGCCACTAATCCCTTCCTCCCCAGGCCTTTACCTTGGCTAGCTGACTTTGCACAGCCTTCACTTCGCTGTGAGCCTTCAGCAATTCCCGCTTGAGCTCTGTGCAGGCTAGCTCCAGCCGGTCCTTCTCCGCCCGAACCCCTTTCAACATCTCCTGGACATCTGAGTCACCAGCAGCATGACCCATGGCATCTAAGGCGGCCGCTTTCTGCTTCTCGCTCTCCAGCTGGGACCGAAGTGAGCCATTCTCAATCTTAAGGCCTTCCAGGGAGACCTTGCACTCCTCCAAGGTCTTGGCCAGGGTGGCGTTGCTGTGCCGCTCGGCTTCCAGGAGGATGCCCAGGCGCTCCTTCTCCTCCCGCAGGCTCCCGGCGGCCGC
This sequence comes from Sceloporus undulatus, assembly GCF_019175285.1. Taxonomy (NCBI): domain Eukaryota; kingdom Metazoa; phylum Chordata; class Lepidosauria; order Squamata; family Phrynosomatidae; genus Sceloporus; species Sceloporus undulatus. The sequence goes on along the minus strand of NC_056532.1, from coordinate 6,879,810 downwards.
ATGGGATTCTTGGTGTTCCCTTTCCAGACTCCTGAGGCTGCTGGTCAGTTGCTGCTGGATATTGAGCATCTTCTCCCGCTCAAAACGGGCCTTCTGCTCCAACTCGGTGCATCTCTGCTCCAGATCGTGGACCTTGACTTTGCTCTCATCGTTTTTCGGTCGCTCCTGAAGGCGAGCGGTGAGTTTCTCATTCTCTTGGCTCAGCTGCTCGGCTCTTTCCCGGTGCTGATGGAAGGAGCTCTCCAGAAGGGCCTTCTCCTCCGCCAGCTTCTCGTTCTCGGCCGTCAGCTCCTGGACCACCTGCTGCTGGTCTGAGAGCTCCTGAAGGGTGGCCTGGAGCTCCTCGGCCGTGCAGTGGTGGTTCTCCTCCATCCGCTGGATCCTCTCCGTCAGCGAGGCCACCGAGAGGTCACTGACATTGTTGGGGGAGCTCCCTGAGGTGGACCCTCGGGAAGTCTTGAATGGAGGGTCGCTGGGTGATGAGGCTGCCCGCGAGGGGACATCCATGATGTGCTCAAAGTCTGAAGCGTCAGGTGACAGGGAAGCTTTGGTCACGTCGCTGCTGGACGAGCCTGAGGTCCGGAAGGGCGGCCCATTGGGACATGGGTGATTGCTGCCAACTCCATCTGCTGAGGGTCGCACGGGGCTCCCAAAACTCGATTCCTGCGTGGTTGGAGTCGGAAGGCTGCTGTCCCCGCCACTGCTACTGAGGGTGTCCATCAATGGGGAGTTCTCCAAGTGAGCCAGTTTCTCTTTCAGCAACCGGTTCTCCTCCCCCAGGGTCAAGAGCTCCCGTTGGAACGTCCGGTTCTTCTCCCGCAGAGCCCGGATCAAGGGCTCGGCCTCGGCCGGTATCCCGCTCTGCTCTGGCGAACCCGCGAGAAGCTCCCCGTTTGCCGGCTCCTTCTCCTGCCGCCTCTTCAGCTCGTTCCGCAGCTTGGAGATCTCCGAGTCCTTTGTCTTGGCTTCGGCCAGAAGCTCCTTGACCTGGGTCTCCAGGACCGCCTTGTCCCCGGCGTCGGCCTCATTCTTGAGCTTGAGGACGGGTCGCGAGTGCTTGGTTGGCGTGGGTGCCCCGGATGATGTGGGGCTGGGCTGGGCCTTCCTAGGTCTCAGGACCGCCTTTTCCCTGGCCACGGAGGTCGGCAGCTCTCGGGGAGCCGGGATCCCGGTTCGTTTCGATGACAAGATGGAACCTTTGGAGGGAGAAAGAAAAGGAGGAGAAAGGCGAGTTAAACACTATCGGGAATATCCATCCATTCATTCATTTACCTGGACCATGGGAAAAGATCTTTCTTTAAGAATGGTGCATTAAGAATAGTACAACAGAGAGGTTCAACATCAACCTGTGGTTGACCAGAATCAAATGCAAAAACTTCCCGTGCATGTAAATGCAAAACCTCAGTTTCTCACGGAGGCTGAAGAAGTTACTTTTTTGGAACAATTATCCAGCAGCCATTCTACCCGACCAAGGAACCTTCCCACATTTGTAACTTGTGTCTCTGGGTTTCTTCTTCCCTCCTCATCCCCTTGGGAATGATCTTTAAAGCTATCGGCGGATGGTAGGTCAAGGTAAGACTGCCTCCGGAGAAGGAAGCTGTACCTAGCCATTGAGCCAACTAGCCATCCCTTCCTTGTTCTCAATTAATTGAATGCCCAACCTGACCGGTGGCTATTGCCACCTCTTGTGGCAGCCATTCACATAGCGCTTAAGTTGGCAGACGTGGAAAATGCCACTCAGGCCCTGGCACAATTGTGTATGCGTGTGTGTGGCGGTGGAGGAGGAGGCAATGACAAAGAAAAGCCGAAAAGAAAGGCATGCCTCTCTCCCCCATCACAACACAGAAGAGGGTTGTGAGGAAAAGGATCTTTTGCATCCAGGAAAACACAGTGCGGTGTTGTGCTACAAACATCCTCGAAAGGTCTTAAGACAAAGAGTGTAGTGTGTGGGGTTTTTCTCTCTCCCTCTGGTTGTTGTTGGTGGAAGATAGCATGCCTTCTCTCTGGACAAGCCTCAAAGCAGCCCACGCACACAGAAACACACAAAACAGACACAAACCCTGGGGTGCAGCTGGCGAAACTGGGAAGCCGAGTCCAGAGGCGTTAAGTTTTTCCACTCCCCAACGCTTCTTCCCAGTCCAGCGCTGCCAAAAAATCATGGGATCGTTCAACAGGTGAATAAGAATAGAGGAGAGGAATCGAACAGCACAGACTAACAGATACCTATTTAAGCATGAGCTTTCTTGGATAGACTGAGAAACCGGGACGTTTTCAAGCGGAGGAGAAAGCGGGACGGCAGAGGATTCATCTGCCAAATGGGGAAAGCTGGAGGGCATGCAATAGCCGTCCCATGTGCAATTGCAAATACTGGGATATATTCTTTGGAAAGAATTAGCAAGGGACGGAAAGCCCCCAGTTCCACATTTTCTACCGCGAGAGGCTGCGTTTGATCCGAGGCGCTGAGACGTGGCGGCATTTCGCCTGTAAAACCAGCGCACAACCGCACACAGGCACATGCCAGGTCCCAAGAAGGACGCAGAAATGCATTGTTTCCTGGAGCGCAACCCTGAAACCAGCATGCTCAGAGCATGCTCGGGGCAAAGGCAAACCTTTCCAGTTTAAGGGCGTTGTTGAGCTTCCAAAACAAAAGCTGCGTTTCAGGGGACCGTTCCCTTCCCGATGACCTTCAGAGATGGAGCAAACAGCCTCCTCCGTCCCTGTTGCTCATGGAAAGAGTGGCAGATGCGGCGGAATGCGTGGCCAAGCCGTGACCTGCACTCGCTGCAAAGGGCCGGCAACTGTGAGCAAAGTTTTTCCTTCCCTCTCCCACCTATCCACCCCCCCAAAATGCTTTTTGGGTTGTGTGTGTGTGTTGTTTCTAAGGTCCCAGGTGTTTGGAGAAAACCCAGCTTTCTCGGAAGCGAAACCCTGGGACTGAAAAATAAAACATAACCAAACAGATAGCCAAAAAGAAGACTTGAAGGCGGCACACGACGACAGCAAACAATGCAATAAAGCTTGGGCTCGGAAGCACTTTTCAAGGCAAGAAGAGATGCTTTTGAAATGGGACCCTGTCCCCCCGCGATACCAACTTGTTGTAGTGTGTGCTATGTTAGTAACTTGTTACTTCTCTGCCCCGGAGTGAAATCTCATGCCGTCTGTTCGAGGAAGTCTTGCCTTTTTACGGAGGGTTTCTGGAAGTCTCTATGGAGCCGAGCCGAATGACTAATTTATTGAGGGCTGACAGCCGAACAAAAGATGCTATGCATTCGCAGAACCCCCTGCAAACCCTTTGGAACGGCAGAGTCTGAATGATGGATGGGTTTTGCATTTCTTCCCTACCCCCCGCTGGCGCCCGGGGATGATGGGTCTCTTGAGCAGGCCAGGAAGGGAACCGAGGAAGAAAAGAGACTGAGAAGGGAAACAAAGGGAAGGAAGGAAGGAGGAGTGGGGGAATGAAAGAAGAAGCCAGAGAAGAGGTAATAGGACTTAGCAAAGGCACTTTATTGGGTTCTTTAGCACCACACCGTTATACATTTGGATCCCACTTTAATGGCCATAAGTCCATCCTGGTTTCTCTCTCTACTTTCCCACTTCGCCCTCACTTTGCTACAATCTGAGTTCCACATGCAAAACTGTCGCCTGTCGACTTATGGGGACCCCATTGGTTTTGTAGGGTTTTCCTAAGCCAGGAATCCTCAGCGGTGGTTTTGCAAGTGCCTTCCTCCGAAACAGATCCTGGAGTGCCTGGGCTTCATTGACGGACCTGCAGGGCTTGGGGCAGAATCTGATCCCAGAATCCGTTTGAAAACGCAATGCCTGGGAGTGCATCTCCGTTGGGGCATCCCCATATAAGAAAATAATAAAGAATGGGTGCCACTTCTCTACCACGCAGGGTCATATTTCCTAATAGCGCCGGCACCATCTTTCGAAGAATTGTGCCGCCAGGTGTCCCCCGGACTTTGCACAAGACGGACTCACAAACACACGCCAGCTGCCCCGGTTGCCCCGGAGCGAGTCTTGTTTGCAGAAGGATTAGTCACAGGGGCAACACCCGAGTCGGGCGGCTAATCTTTCCGCCTTGGGCCTACCTTTCTCTCCTGGCAGGTACAGAAAAACAGCTCAAAGGCCGGGAGAGCCTTCCTTTTTGGATTGCAGCTCCCATCGTCCCCAGACCACCTTCACCCTAAAAATTTCTTTTGCACACATACTCATCCTACTTCAGTCCTCTCTGGCTGACTTATGGTGGCCCTGTGAATTTTATTGGGGTTTCTTAGGCAAGTGGACCGAAGTCAGTACTTTCATTTGGGACTTAGGTAGATCATGCCCAACTTCCCGGTTGTCTAGCTTTTGTGCCGTGAATTTTAACCGTCCCTCCTTGCCGTTTTGAAAACTTGGCAATGCCACACAACAACGTCCTTCTAAATGCATCCGAGGAAGCAGACTGAAGTCTATGAAAGCCGATGCTGCCAACTTCTTTCTTTCAGCGGGTCTCAAAGGTGCTACAAACAAGATCTCTCTGCATACTGATCCTACAGACTAACCCGGCTATATCTTTGAATCCTAACACTGCCCTTGGTTTGCCTGCATCCGTTTTGGAGATGCACCCAAAACAAGGCCTTGCTCTGAGCGGCAACAGGGAAGCGCCTATAAAAGAGGGTGCCATTATAGCAAGAGCAGCTTCACTTATATCTTTATTGATATATTATATAATTATTGATATATTATCATTTTCCTGAAAATCCACTGGGTGACTTTGGGCATGCCACACTCTCTCAGCCTCATAGGAGGGCAATGGCAAACCCGCTCTGAAGAAACGAGCCAAGAAAACCCTGCGACAGGTTCGCCTTAGGATTGCCCTAAGTTGGAAACAATTTGTGGGCACACAACAAACACGCACGCCATCGGAAAGGACGTTTTTCCAGGGATGTAAAGAGCAAAGTGTGCCTTGGGCTTTAATTTCAGAGAAAGGGGGAAGCCTATTTCAATGCCGACGAACGTTGCCCTCTCCGTCCCAGGCGACCTTCAAAGGGGGTCTTTTGCGTCCGTCCGTCAAGTGGAAAGATCCAATCAGGCGCTGCCAAAAAGTGGCGTTTTCCTCCCTCCGCTTCCCTATTCATCAATATTCATTAATGACCTTAATGCAAAGTTTGGCCGGAAGGGACTCACTGGGAACAAGGAATCGATACTGGTGTTCCTCTGGGCTAGGACAACGAAGGAACAAGCTTGCATATATAAATGGAAAGGGCGAGAGTCAACATGGTGTTTGAGTGCCAGACAAGGATGCCGAGAGACCAGGGTCCGAATCCGAGTTGGGGGTCCCAACTTTGGGATTCTGTGAGCCCCGGTGCCATTGCTTATTCAGGAGCTCCTTGCCGACGGGTGCATAGATAATCATTAATCTCCCGGCACAAAAGGAACCCGCCTTCTCAACAGCCAGGAAGAAACTTTGCCTCCAACCAAGCGGGGCTAATGCTTTTCTTTCCCATGGCGAAACAAACCCTGGGCAATGCCAACACAGGGCCTTAGGTTCCCGGAAAGGGTGCCAGCCACGCCGGGGTTGCAAAGAAAGCATGGAGTTGGGATGTTCACAGTGTGACTTTAAAGACAATTGCGACGTCTATGGATTTGAATTTTAAAACAAGATTAAGTTTAAAGTCTTGCTTTACAAAAGCCTTTTTAAATGAATTAAATATCTATACATGGCAAGCACAAATGCCTAGACAAGTGTTTTCTCTAGGAACCTCTGGGTTCTCCAGCACATCTCTATGGAAAACCTGGGGCTCTCACTCTGCGTTGGTGAATTTTTCACTAGGATCTCCTTGGCGGGCCAGATCTCAGCAAGGCTTTCTGTTTGCGGGGCTCCTTGGAAATCCCCGTTCTGATCCAGCACTTTTATTCAGCTGTTGAGATGATGTATGGGTCTGCCAACATTGCAAACCAAACAGACTCGGCTGTTTGAAAAACCTATGGGAGAGTCAATTGAATAAACACCTCGTCCGGTGTCTCTTTGTGTCCACCGCAAGGCCTCCACCGTCTTCCCCAGGTTTCATTGTGTGTGTCTTGTGTGCCTTCAAGGTGTCTCCGACTTAGGCTGACCCTAAGGCAAACCTATCGCCGGGTTTTCTTGGCCAGATTGGTCCAGAGGAGGTTTGCCAATGCCTTCAACCGAGGCGGAGAGAATGTGACTTATTGCCCAAGGTGGCCGAACCAGGTCTCCAGAGTCGTAGCCCAACACTCAAACCACTAGGCCACACTTTCGTTTTATAGTGTTCTGTTATGCCCCAAGACAAGCAATCAGGAATGTCTTTTCGGTTTGTTTTATGCATTTGTGGTTTCGCTTTAGTTTTTAAATCCATCCGGTTCAGAAGAATGCCTTTCCCTCCGCTTCATCCTATTTCTTTGAAGTTCCTCCCAACGATGCTATCCGTCCCTTTTAACTTTTGCCTACAGTGAAGGTTTGGGGCCTCGTAGATAAAAGCCGGGCGAATTATGGGCGATCCTTATCTGCTGGGGGATTGCTGTCACTCCCATGAAGTTTCACTGGATGGTGAAGTCGGAGTCGCTCTCTCGCTCATGCGCACACAAGCCCCGTGGGCTACCAAAACCACCCTCCGGGCCACATTCCTTCCCTGGGTGGATAATTCACCTTTTTTTATGGCACCCTCCCTAAAGGAAGAATCTCTTACCTGTGCCTTGGCCCTCGCCTGGGTCTCACCAAGAAAGGTGATGCAATGGGGCTCCTGCGTGTCTATGCGCCTTTGCGCAGATCCACACACGTAGCCATGTTGGCCGTACAGCAAGGTACTGACTCATCCAAAATCCACTGAACACAAACAAAATCCACCAAATGCATCTGAGGAAGTAAGAGTTACGTCTACGAAAGCTCCTGCTGCCAACTTCTTTCTTGCTCAGTTGGTCTCAAAGGTGCTGCAACATCCCTCTATGTATTGGCTATATCTTTGAACGCTACCCCAAAAACAGTGAGACCTTCATTGGGCCAACCAAAATGCACATTGGCTTCGAAAGCTTGCCCCGTCTCATAATGTGCATTTTGGTTGGCGCCATAAAGGTACCACTGTTTAGTGGATTTGGGATGATGCAGTATGTGCCTTCAAGTCAACTGGCGACTTAAGCGTTTCGGAGGGTTTTCTTAGGCAAGGAATGCTCCAAGGTGGTTTTGCCAGCTCCTTCCCCTGAAATATCACCTACAGCGGCATATGTTGGCAGTCTTTGCCGTTGGTATTCGTTGGCAGCCTTTGCCATTGCTTCCTTTGAAATATTTCCTGCAGCGCCTGGTGGTATTCATTAGTGGCCTCCCCTCCAAGGACTAAGCAGGGCTTGACCCTGCTAAGCTTCCAAGATCAGCGGGATCTGGCATCTTTGGGGCATTTAGTTGTGTACCTTTGAGTTGCCTGTCCATTTATGGTGACCCCAATGAATTTTGGAGGGTTCTCTATGGCAAGGAACACTCCAAGGTGGTTTTGCCAGCTCTTTCCTCTTACCGCTTGTGGCACCTGGGATGCACTGGCAGTCTTTGCAATTGTTTCCTTTGAAATATTGGTGGCCTCCTCTCCAAGGACGAACCAGGACTGACTCTGCTTAGTTTCCAAGATGAATCCGGTGCCTTTGAGATATTTAGGACCAGTCATTCCCAAACAGGTGCCCTATCCAACTGGGAGTCTGGGCGCTGAAGTTCAAAACGTCCGGAGGACCAAAGTTTGGGAACCACTGGACCAGACACATAAGATGCGTCAGCAGCCATTTGCAGGTTCGCAATTTGCCTTTGCAAACCTCCTCTGAACAAATCATGCCAAGAAAGGTTCACCTTAGGTCTGCCATAAGTCAGAAATGACTTGAAGGCACACAACAACAACAACCACAACACTTTCCATAGGAGACAAAACCAGCAGCGGGGGACACACACAGAGAGATAGAGAAATCCCAAATATGGGTTCTCCATCTCTTCCCACACAAAATAAGCCTCAACGCAACCTTGTCCCCCAACTCGGCCCCTCTCCCAATGGGCTACAACTCCTACCATGGCAGGGGAGCATGGGAGTTATAGTCCAACCCATCAGAAGAGTGGCTGAGTTGCAGGGAGGGAAGGTTGGCCACAACAACACCGCCTTGCCAAGCCACCTTGGAATGGAAAACAACAATTATTATTATTATCATTATCATTATTATTTCGTCCTGGCATGCATTTCTCCTCCTCCTCCAAGTCATAACCTTGCAAATTCCATTTGCAACCCTCCTTTCTTTGCAATCTCTTCTAGATAAGGCCGGAACAATAGAGCCACTCTGGGAATGAAAGGTCTCCCTTTTAAAAAACCAGGGAACGGAGTCTTTTTGTCTTTCTGATCTCCTTGTCCCTGTGTCAGAGATAGGAGGTTTTAGTTGGGCTTTGCCACAAAATGTTGCAGCGCAGAAGGGAAACGCGGAGCTCCCCGAGGTTTGCCAACCAGCCTCTTTTCCAAGATACGCAACTTCATATATTGTTTCCAGCACTTTCGTCCTGCCCTTTATCACAGGAGGATCTCGGGGTGTTGTTTTCCCCAAACAGGATAATAATAACACCTTCCTAAAAGAATAAATTGCAACCATCAATTGCAACGCAAAGACCTGTTCCTCCTTTTGCCCGTGGATCCGAAATTTGCGCTTCCCAGGACCTGGTGTGTGGTTTTGGCAAACAGCGCAACCGACCGAAAACATCCCCACATTAAATACGTATATAATTTGAACATGGTTTTAAAAACACGCTCAACATCAAAACCACTTTGAAAAGCAAAGGTTCAAACCGCTTAAGAAACCAGAACTGGAAACCACAGACATGTCGACTTGGACTACATTGGTCTCAATCCTCAAATGGTTTTAAGATAGAGAAAAGATAGATTTTGGTCGAACATTAGAAGGAGTTACTTAATGGTAAGAGCGGTTCAGCAACAGATCTGAATGCAGTCAGCCCTCCATATCCACAGACTCTGCACCCACAGATTCAACCATCCACAGCTTGAATATGAATATATATATATATATATATATATATATATATATATATATATATAATAAGAATCTCTCAAAGCAAACCTTGATTTTGCTGTTTTAAATGAGGGACGCCATTCTTGTATACCAGTCGTCCCCAAACTGTGCCCTATAAGAGACTTGGGACTTCGGTTTCCAGAAGCCACAGCTATGTTGGCCAACAGTCTGGGATTCTGGGAGCTGGAGTACAAACCCCTTAAAGAGCACAGTCCAAGGACCACTGTACTACACCATGAGTATCCATGGATTTTGGTATCCACGAGAGTCATTCCTGAAACCCCAACGTTTACGAAGGGCTCAGTGTAATGTAAAGGGAATAGCATTGGATTATGGCTTTGGAGAGCTGGGGTTGAATCCCTGTCTGGCCAGGAAACCTACCCTGGGGCAAGTCACAAGCTCTCAGCCTCAAGAGGATAGCAACAGCAAGCCCACTCTGAACAAATCTTGCCAATAAAACCCCATGATAGGGTCCTCCTTAGGGTCACCGAAGTCAGAGACGACTTGAAGGCACACAACGACAACGTAAGACGCTTGAGTGACCATTGCTCAATGGAACTGACCCTTGAAATCAGAACTTTACCTAGAACTGTGAGGATTAGGATCTTAGGTTGGCGGAGTTTCTGCTGGTCATGTAAGGGAGCGCTCAGACCCAATTCCTGGCATCTCTGGGTAAAAGGATTTCGAAGGAAAGGATGGGAAAGACCCTTCCTCTCTGCAAGGCACCCTGGAGATGGCATGGGGCTGAGAGGTGCCCACCCCTCGGGTTCATGGTCTGAATTTTTGGGGGATGAGTGAAGCGGCAGGGCCACGCAGGCCCTATTAACATCGCCTTAGATGGGTGGGTTACTCACCCCTTGGACGGCTTGCCAGCTTCCTTTGTGCATCTAGGAATAGAAAGGAATCTATTCCGGGCCTTTGCCAGATAAGACTGAGTTGGCAAGTTTGGACTTAGCTCTTTCTTCCTCTGTGAGATTATGTATCCCTGTTGTTATTGTTGTTTTTCCCAACGGGGTCGAGAGACCCCTTTGTCCCACTATATACTTACAACAACCACGCAAGGTAGGTCAGGCTGAAAGAAAGAGACTCGCCCGAGACGGGTTTAAAACCTGGAAGACATTTTAAGAGATACAGTCCAAAACAGACACTCTTTTCACTACCTGAGACTTTTGCAGAGCGAGACAACACTGATCGCCCAGTACAGCGTTGGTTTTTAAACCCAGTCTGGAACTGGTTTTAGCCTTGTAGGTTTCTCTGCGAGACAGGAGATAAAACCACACTTGCCTATTTTGCATCGCTGCGCCAAGGACAGCCGAGACACAAAAATGCCTTTTGCGGTGGAAGGGAAACAGCTCTGTGCATGCTCAGGGGCATGCTCGAGATTGACTCATGTGGCCTGATGCCCAGTTTCAGCGCTGAGATGCAAGTTTTGGGGGCAGTGAAGTCATCTCCCGTCGCGTTAGGCCTGTTACCTCCAGCCAGCCTTTCTATTCCTCCCTTCCAGACAAGACGGTTCCTGACTCACGCAACCTCAAGAGACCAGGTTCGGTGCTCACATCCTGCCATAAAAGAATGCATAGACATTGGGTTTGTTGGGTTCATACTTGGAAAATCCCCTCCAAATGGACAAAGGGGGGATTCTGGGAGTTGTGATTCCCCCAAACCTATGATTCTATGAGCAATTTCAGTGTCTGGTTGCAACCCCAGCTGACACGAACCAACAAATAAAGGTGATTTTTTGCTGGAAGTAATTTTAGGCCCCAAAAAAGAAAAAAGGATCCACCCAACAGCTGGAGAGGAAACTAGCAAAGGAAGCTGCCGGCAGAAAACGTATGCATACCGATTGGGCAACCTAAATAACCATCTCGCCCAAATTCCACCGACCGGCAAAACCCGTCGCAGGTATTTTTCCGAGGGTGGATGGGGCGGCTGAGAGACAAGATACCTGATGCGATAGTCTCTTTTTAGGACATCCCT
>NC_056532.1:6847789-6853791 GCF_019175285.1 Sceloporus undulatus | reverse complement strand
GAGAGAGAGAGAGAGAAAGAGCCACGGTTTGGGGAGGGAAAGAGAATTTCAGTGCTCCTCTGTCGCTAAGGAAACCCTGCGGAGGACTAGAGAAATACACAGCCTGTCCTTTAGTCCTGCAGACACCTACATGCTTCTGTGATCTGCTGGGTCCAAAACATGCACAAGCGTGCGCAGGCACACAAGCGCAGCGGATCACGTTCGGCAGCACCTTTGCAGCGTGTCCCTTTCTGCAAAAGAGGGAGAAGCACAATGCCTTTGGCAATCTAGCGGAAGGACGAGGGAAGGACTGGGCAGAGGTGGAGGGATGGGAAGGGAGGATTTGAGCAACATTTCCCCTCTGCAAGCTGTTGGGGAAAGGCATGTGGCATCACCCGCCTCCCAGATCTGCAGTAAAGCTGCACTCCAAATCTGCCTCCCCTATGCACCCACGGTTGCATCTATATATGGCACCCCGAAATTGCCATCATGCAAAAAGGATAGACCTAAAGAGAAAGGAGAGAGGAGAACGGTCTTTTCTGTCCCTATAATAAATGCACCCTTTTTAAAAAGAGGGAGATGTCAAAGCACTCACTCACTGGTCAGGTGAGGTCCTTCCTGCGCTGCTCCTCTGCATCAACAGGAGAACCGTGTCTCCCGGCACCAACCTCCAGCAGCATCTGTGCGCCAGGCGGGCAGGCGGCAGAACCACATTGCGAGGAGAAGCGGCTGCTTGAGAAATGATTCACATACGGAAGCTGGAGAGAGAGAGAGCGCCTCCTTCCCTCCCACCACCAGCCTCTTTTGGCATGCAGTGTGCATATAGACACACACACACAACACACACATGCAAGTGGAAATCTCTGCTGCTAGCCAGACATTTTTTGGGCAGCCAATCCGGGATCCTACCTGGACCAGAGATATTGGGGAAAGGGAAATTCTGCAAAGCGCAAAGGATGCTGGGCAGCCAATCGGGGCCAGAGACATTGTGGAAGAGGGAATTCTGCAAAGGGATGCTTTCCCGGACCAGAAAAATTGGGGAGGGGGTTCTGTCCCTGCCCTTTCTCACCTGCATCTCTAGCAATATTTCAATAACTTGAAGGCATCCAATAACAACAACTGGCTCCGAGAGTCTGGAGAAAGGCAGATCCTTCCACCTGCCGCTGGACTCAAACTCCCATCATCCCTATGTGCATATTGGGAGAGGATGGGAGTGAGGAATTCAGCACCGTCTGGAAGACACTGGGCAGAGTAAACACAAATAGAGTTAGGGATGGGATGGACCGTAACCGTGTGGTTTCAGAGCATCTTCTTCACTCATAGAAAGTCAGAGACGTAGCATCTCCAGGTGGAAGGGATCAGTGGAGATCCATCAAGACCTTTAAGGGATCCTTCTCTCTCTGGGGAGCCGCTGATGGCGGTCCGAACGGAGATCACAGGGAAGGACAGAGCACCGGTCCAATATAAGGCAGCCACCTATGAAAAGGGATTTACACACATGGTCCCAGGACAGGCTTCTGCCTAGGAATGACGGAAGATGGCAAAGATATCCCAAAGATATTTCCTTGCCTCGAAAAACCATACTAAATCCATGTGAAATTCATAGGGTCACCCTAAATCAACAGGTGACATGGCAAATGGGTGCAGAAACACACCTGAAAAAACTCCAACCCAACCCCAGGCCTCTCTTATGCTCCTGAAACAGTGGTTCCCAACTGTGGATCCTCCGTTGTTTTGGACTTCAGCTCCCAGGAGCCCCAGACAACGTGGGAACTGAAGTCCAAATCATCCGGAGGACCAAAGGTTGGGAACCACGATCCTAAGAGAAATGGAGTCCATCTAAAGCACTGTGCTTCCCCAGAGCTTGCAAATGTGACTTGGCGACGTCCAAAACAGGAACGTTTCCACGGCCGGTATGCCACTTGCGCCTGTGCATGCTCAGTATTCCCTGCAAGAGTTAAAATTGTTTTTCCATCCTAAAAACAGGGAGGAGAAGCACCGAAAGCAGACAGCTGCCTACAATTATGTGGCAGACGGCTATAAACAGCCCCAGCAATCCCTCAATTGCCACGTTCCCGGGGTCCGCTTGCCACGGCGGCACCTCCCTATAGCCTTCAACGACTGGCATGTTTACTCACTGTGTTACACAAAAGAAATCCAACTGTTTTTGCCTAACTTTGTGTCCCTCTCTTTTGCAGACACACGGCTAATCTATAAACCTGCTGTAGTTTAGGTTGGGTCTGGAGTATCCACTCCAAATGCGTTGGTTTAGTGACCCCAGTTTAATCCTCTGCCGTCCCACTTTTTCAGGGGATGCTAAAATGTCCCGGTTTCTCCCTTCCTCCTGCTTTGTCTGGAGCTTCCTTTAGTGGCTGCAAGTCAAATTCAAGGGTTTGCCCTCCAAAGAGGAGGACCAGACATACTCTTGGCCTTTCTAGTTGGCTCAGGCAAAAACAAAACTTCAACAGAAGATTGCTTCGGCACAAGTCCTTTTCGTTTGGGGCCAAGGAGAAAAGGCTCAGGAGACTCTTCTTCGCTGCTCTGTCCTCTTGTGTGCTAATAGTTTTAAGAGAAACCGCAAAAGGTCAGTTCGAATACAATGGAAATTGTGAAAAGGGAGATTTCCACTCCGCTCCCGGCAGAAAAAGCCAAGAGAGGAGGGGAAAATAATCCATCTTAAGGGCTCTCGAGTGCCAAGGAGCTGTTGGCGTCTCCGTGGCATTTCCAAAGGGATGCATTTTTGGATGCAGAATTGTTTTCCACGCAATTGCGTGTCTGCGTGTGTGTTTTAAACCTTTCCAAAGAGGAAGAGGGTGCTTAGTTGGGCAGGAGGATCATAAAGAAGAGAGGAAATGGATGCGAAAACAGAACCGCGGCTGGAGACAGTTCCCCTTTTTTAGGTCCCTGTGATCGGGTCCACTTTGCGTTTCAACCAAAGCAAGAACCAGGCTTTAAAGATGATTTCTCTCTTTTGCAAAAGACATTGGGGATTTAAACAACCCACGTTCTACCTCTGTACAAAGATAGGAAGCACAAACAACAGTTCCTCTGAGCATACACCGAGTACCATTGCTCCCAACGCTAAGCAACCGCAGCTGTTCTCATATAGACCTAAGATGGAGGTCCCTCTGGACTACAATGGCTATCTTTGGGGGAATTACCCTTCCCAGAATCCTCCGGCCACTGAAATTGGGGGATTCTGGGAGCTGTAGTCCCAGACAACAAAGTCAGACCTGTTTTTCTCTCCTCTGCCCTCTCTTTACACCCAAATGTTGAGACAAGATCCCTTGGCATACTATTATTTTAACGTGGTTTTAATTGTTTCCGACTAAGGGTTTCCTTGACAAGTTTATTCAGAGGAGGGTTTTGACGTTTCTTTCCTCTGAGGCTGAGAGAGGGTCACTTAGTGGCTTTCCATGGCTCACCCAGGATCCAAACCCGGGTCTCCAGAGTCGCAGTCCGACGCTCAAAACCGCTGCAGGACGCTGGTTCTCATTTCAAATATTAGACTGTGGGTCTCGTTCTGGCAGAAAGGCAGCACATAAGTGAACATTAATGTATAAAACGATGGTGAAGCATGCTGGGACCACATCTGGACTGTTGCACAGTTTGCACCCTTGGCTTAGTGCTTTGCACAAAGGAGGTCCAGGGTTAGTCTTGACATCTCCAGTTACTTGGTTGGTTCGCAAGAAGGCAGCTGCTTACAATTTCCTACCTTGGCTGAATTTTTCGGGGAGGAGAAGCCAAATCCAGGCCCAGAGGGAAGAGAAACCGGACTGCGGCCGGAGCGTCTGCACCAGGACAACCACGGGAAACCAAGCCTTCCTGGTTCCTCAAATACTTTAATCACAAGGTTAAGTTGAAAAGAAAAAGGGGGCGAAAAGGAGAAACCACGACGGCTGCTTTGCGCCAAAGACAAGGCTGTTAACGTCTGCCAGAACCAGAAGCAGACACCTGCTTCGCATTTCGTCCAGACTGTGCAAATACCCCAAAAGGCACCCGATCCTGTTTGATTTTGGAAACCAAACAGGGTCAGCCCTGGTTAAGACTTGGAGAGGAGACCGCCGACAAAGAGCAGCCGTGTTTCAGAGAAAGGAACGGGCGAAAAGAACCACCTCAGTGGATTCCTCGCCTAAGGAAACCCTATAAAATTCATGAGGTCGCCATAAGTCAAGAGGTGATAGCAGATAGACGCACACCGCCAAATGCCCTAAAGATGCCTAGTCCTGTCTGCCAGGGCCAGTCCTGGTTAGTCCTTTGGATGGGAAACCTTAGTCTCTTGCGGCCGCGGCCAAGAAGAAGCCACCAAGGATACTCTCTCATGTAGTTATATCCTCTTTTTAAGAGGGTTTACATGGGGTTTTATCCTCAACAACAACTCTGCGAGGGAGACGAGGCTCCCAAACACATCCGCTTTAATGGACCTGGCTCAGTGCAAGGGACTCCTGCGGAGTGTAGTTTGATTGTGCTCAACGTCCCACAGAACTACAGTTCCCAGAATTCCCCAAGGCGGTGAAAGCAGTCTCAAACTGGATCTAGGGTTAATGGTCCCATTAAGGGCAGCTGGGGAATGGGATTTGGACCAACGTGGGACTGTTTATCCGATTGTTATCTGATATTTGATTCCATTGCTGACGTTCTCAATCTGTTGCCTCCTTGTTTGGTCTAAGTCTCCCTTGTGTTGCTATCTGTTGTTTTATATGCGTTTTGTAGAATGGGTTTCGTTTTTATCGGTTGTGTTGTGTAACTCTACGGCGCTATATAAATAAAGTATAATATTAATAATAATAATAATAATAATAATAACTGATACTCTTTCTCTTAATGGACACTTCAGTGACATATCTGAAATCCTAGATTATTGATGCAACTAACTGTATTGGAATATATATTATATTAGATAGATAGATAGATAGATAGATAGATAATATATTATATTATATATATATTATATTCCTTTAAATGAACAAAAATAATGTACCATATTCTGTTTGTTTCTTAAATACTGAGGTTGCCAAAATGGCTAAAACGCACAAATACAGCTCAAAAGCACCACTGTTTTATACCATTAACAGAATTAAAAGGATTAGGTGCCAAAAAATAAACACAGGCAGCTCAGAACCACCATTATGTTATACCATTAAAACACAATTAAGGGGATTAGGTGCTAAAACACACACACAGAGCTAAAAACCACTATTGTGTTATACCATTAAAACAGAATTCAACAGATTATGTGCCAAAAAGCACATACACACACAGCTCCAAACCACCATTATATTACATTAAATCACAATTAAAGGGAGTCTGTGCTAAAAAAACAACCATATACAGCTCAAAGCTACCATTGTGTTATACCATTAATACACAATTAAAGGGATTATGTGTTTAAAAAAACACACATCCGGCTCAAAACCACCATTCTATTATACCATTAAAACACAATTAAAGGAGGTGTGTGCTAAAAACACACATATAGAGCTAAAAACCACCATCACGTTGTACCATTAAAACACAGTTAAATGGATTGTGTGCCAAAAAACACACCTAGAGCCAAAACCCACCATTGTTTTATACCATTAAATCACAATTAAAAGGGATTATATGCTAAAAACACACATAGAGCTAAAAGCCACCATCATATTTTATCATTAAATCACAATTAAAAGGGATATGCTAAAAAAACACACACATAGAGCTGAAAACCACTATTGTTTTATACCATTAAATCACAATAAAAGGGATTATGTGCCAAAAATAAACACATACAACTCAAAAACACCATTGTTTTATACCATTAAAACACAATAAAAGGGAGTATGTGCTAAAAACACACACAGAGCTCCAAACCACCATTATATTATAACATTAAGACACCATTAAAAGGGATTATCCCATTGAAACAAACCAATTTGGTTCATCTTTATTACCCTCAGCACAAAACAATGCATTGACAAGGGAATGGAAATGTATTAATAATAATAATAATAATAATAATAATAATAATAATAATAATAATAATA
>NC_056532.1:6845560-6847779 GCF_019175285.1 Sceloporus undulatus | reverse complement strand
TTTTAATAACAACAACAACAACAACAACAAACAATAATAATAATAATAACAACAACTTTAATAATAATGTTAGACAGCCCTGCTGTCTTAGAGGTCCTCCATTGTCCTCCAAAAGGGGCCTGGCCCCACCTGTCTCACCTGAGGCCTCTCACCTGTCCTTTCCAAGGATGCTCCTGTCCTTTTGGTCCTTAGCAAACTCTCCTTCTTCTTCTCCTCCTGCAACGGCTCCAGCAGGGGGACACCTCGCGCGGGACAAAAACTACAAGCCCCATCAGGCAAAGGCTCTCCTTCCTCAGCCAAAGCGCTGGGCGTTGCATGCCGGGAGTTGGAGTTTCCTCGGAAGGAGGACGTGATTGGACGACGAGCGCGCCTGCGCAGTAACAAGGCAAAAATTGTCCCCTTCGCAAGGGACTCCGCAGGGACTGCGCCTCCCGTGAGCCCCCGCGGCGGGGTTCTTCATTGGGAGAACAGGGCTCTGTGGCGCAAGGCATAACGGGAGTTGCAGTTTTCGTTTTCTGAGGGGGAGTGGAAAAGAGACGTACCAAGTTGGCGTCTTCCTCGATAACTTTGTCCCCCGTAATGTTCTGAGGCGGGAATTTCCATTGAGAGAACCGGGCCGTCGAGGCCCAAGGCGTCCTTTCCCCCAACGAAGCGGGAACAGACTTTGCCTCCCGTGATCCTCCGCGGCAAGAATTCCCATTGGGAGAACAGGACGCTTCGGCGCAAGGCATGACGGGAATGGTAGTCTCGGTTTTCCGAGACGCTTAAACAAACATGGCGGCGGCTGTGTCTTCTACCTCAATGAAGCGAAACAGACTCCGTCTCCCGTGATCCTCCGCGGCAATGATTCCCATTGGGAAAGCCTTGGCGCTATGGTGCATGGCCTGACGGGAGTTGTAGTCAGTTTTTTTCTGAGGGGCTTGAAGCGCCATGGCGGCGCCGGGGCCGAGTAGTTCCAGCGAAGCCGGGAAGGCGTCGTCCGAGGCGGCCCCGCTGCAGTACAGCCTGCTGCTGGAGCACCTGGTGGGCGAGAAGCGCGGCCCGAGGCAGGCCTTGGACCCTGCGGCCTTCGGGGGCTTCCCTTCGCCGCCCAAGAGCCCCGAGCAGAAGATGGTGGAGCGCGCCATGGAGAGCTGCGGCTTCAAGGCGGCCCTGGCCTGCGTCGGAGGTAGAAGGAAGGACCCAGGGCCGGCTTCCCCGGTTCATGCTGCAGCTTAGAAAGCCACCTCCACGAGTATAGATAAGCCATATATACACATACACACACATACATATCACTTATCTATAACACCTTTATATATATGTATATGTATAGCATATCTATAGAGATGTCGCCTATATATATATATATATGTACACACACATATGTATATATATTGCTCATCTAGAACACTTTTATATGTGTGTATATGCATAGCATATCTATAGAGATATCGCCTATACACACACACATATATATTGCTCATTTGTATCTATAGTACTTATATATATATATATATATACACACACACATATATATATTGCTTATCTGTATCTATATTACATATATATATATATACACATAAACATAGTATAGATACACACGTGTATATACATTGCATATCTGTCACTTTTGTACACACACACATATATATAGTTTATCTATGTACCTATATATATTTTATACACACACACATTTATATACACACACATATGTATATATATATATTGCATATCTATATCTTGTATTATATATATATACATAAACACATATATATACATATATAGCTTATCTATGTATCTATATTGCTTTTATACGCACACACACATTTATATACACAAATGTATGTGTGTGTGTGTATATATATATATATATATACATACTGTATTGCATATCTGTCTGTATCTATACATATTACTTTTATATACACACATTTGTATACACAAATATACATGCTTATATGCATGTATATATGTTTGTTCTCCACCTTCAACACTTTGCTTAAACCTCCCTCTCCTCCAGTCTCTTCATCTTTCTCTCCTAATGACTTTGCTAACTATTTCATCTCTAAGATTACCACTATTCGCTCTGAGATAGTCCCTCCTGATTCTTCTTCTGCTCTTAATCTTCTATCACCTTCGCCTAACAAATTTTCTGTCTTTCCTCCTGCCTCTTTGGATGAACTCTCTACACTTCTGAACTCTTCCAAACCTGCTACCTGTCCTCTTGATCCTATTCC
>NC_056532.1:6843445-6845460 GCF_019175285.1 Sceloporus undulatus | reverse complement strand
TCTGAACTCTTCCAAACCTGCTACCTGTCCTCTTGATCCTATTCCTACTCGTCTTCTAATCTCTATAGCTCCCTCCTTTCTGCCCTCGCTTCTCCATATCTTCAATCTCTCTCTCTCTACAGGCTCCTTCCCGTCGGACTTCAAACATGCTCTCATTTCCCCAATTCTGAAAAAACCTTCTCTTGACCCCTCCTCTCTGTCTAGCTATCGTCCGATTTCTCTTCTCCCCTTTCTTTCTAAGGTTTTGGAACGGGTTGTCTATTCGCGCTGTCTTGAGTTTCTTGAAGCCAATTCCATCCTTGATCCCTTTCAGTCTGGTTTCCGCCCAAGGCATTCTACAGAGACAGCTCTCACTAAGATCTCGAATGACCTTTTACAGGCCAAGGCTAATGGCCTTTACTCTGTTCTCATTCTTCTCGATCTGTCTGCAGCCTTTGACACTGTTGATCACTGTCTCCTAATTGACATACTCTCTGGCCTTGGGTTCTCAGACTCTGTTCTCGACTGGTTTAGATCTTACTTGTCTGGCAGATCTTTTGCAGTAGTTGCAGGGGGTCTGACTTCTTCTCCTGTTCCCTTATCTGTTGGAGTTCCCCAGGGCTCTGTTCTGGGTCCCCTTCTGTTTTCTCTCTACACACTGTCCTTAGGAAAACTCATCAGCTCTTTTGGTTTTTCCTACCATCTGTATGCCGATGACACCCAGCTGTATCTTTCTGCCCCTGACTTTTCGCCAAGGCTTGAACAGCAAGTCTCATCTTGCCTTACAGCTGTCTCACAGTGGATGCGCCATCGGCGTTTGAAGCTCAACATGTCCAAGACGGAGCTCCTTGTCTTTCCTCCTAAGCCCAACCTTCAACACTCCTTTTCTGTCTCTGTGGACAGCATTTCCATTCAACCAGTCCAGCAAGCCCGCAGTCTTGGCTTTATCTTTGACTCTTCTCTGTCGTGTATCCCTCAGATCCAGACCACAGCCAAGGCTTGTAGATTCTTTTTGTACAATATTGCCAAAATCCGACCATATCTCTCCGCCTCTACTGCCAAGATCCTGGTCCATGCCCTAGTGATCTCACGACTTGATTACTGTAATGTCCTCCTGGCTGGGCTTCCTCTTTCTCACCTCCGTCCTTTAATCTCTGTCCAGCATTCAGCTGCACGCATTATCACTTCCACCCACCGCTCTGACCACATTTCTCCTGTGTTGGCATCCCTTCACTGGCTCCCTCTCCCTTTCCGCATTCAGTATAAGCTCCTGCTGTCGACATTCAAAGCCCTCCATGGACTGGCCCCTCCTTACTTATCAGACCTTCTTTCTCCTCACCTTCCCACCAGGGCCCTCCGTTCTGGTAGTCAAGGGTTCCTGTCTCAGCCCAGGATTTCCTCTGCCCCATCCCGGATTCGCCCCTTTTCACTTGCTGCACCTCACTCCTGGAACCTTCTTCCTCCACAAGCAAGAGCCATCACTTCTTTAACCAGCTTCAAAACGGAGTTGAAAACCATCCTATTCAGAGAAGCTTTCCCAGGCATCGCATAATTGTCGCTTACTATCTGATGTTCTGTTGTTGGCTGTTTATCGATCCATTTCCTGCATTCCTATGTACTGTATATGTATTATCCTACTTGTGATTATGTATTTTCTCTGGATAATGATTAACCATCCATTATGAAGCCAAGCCCTCCCTTCAGTCCATCTGCCTTGGTCCAGACCTCGGAGGTTGAGAGGAACTGCTGGACCTCTTACCCTTTCCCTCCACCACTCCCTTCTCCTTCTGTGTCATGTCTTTTTAGATTGTAAGCCTGAGGGCAGGGAACCGTCTAACTAAAAAGATTGCATGTACAGCGCTGTGTAAATCTACAGCGCTTCATAAATAAAGGTTAATAATAATAATAATAATAATAATATGCATATCTGTATATCTTATATATATAGATATGCGCACACACATATACACACGTGTGTGTGTGTGTATATATATATATATATTGCATATCTCTATCTACATCTATATATCTATATA
>NC_056532.1:6734665-6842165 GCF_019175285.1 Sceloporus undulatus | reverse complement strand
CTACGTTTTATCCCACCTTCCGGGAGCCTCATAAAACAAATGTGGTTGAAATGGAATCAGAATTAATACCGCAGAATGGGTTCAGGATGCGAACTCTTCCTGCCGATGGATAACGTTTTGCTTTTGGCTCCCTTAGTACCGGGGCAAATCTGACTGGAAGAACAGCGTGATGAGCGGCTGCATTACTGGAGGAGCCATTGGATTTCGGGGTGAGTACCTGGTGCAGACACAGGCGAAGGAAACAACAAGAGTGGCATTGTCATTGTTGTTGTTACAGAGCCACTTGCCTAAAGCCCGCCGGCTAATACTCTCCTAAGAGTATTAAACACTTCTCACTAAGCTTGTTTAAACATTATGGTTTCAACCTCTTTGGTGGAGGGTCGAAACAGCTGTTGCCTCCAAAGCCATCTCACTCTGGCCTTTCCTGCCAAGGGTTGCTGCCTCCCTATTCCGGTTCAATCCTCCCCTTTCTAAGTGTCAGCGCTCATCTAAGTGTAAGAAACAGTAATAGCAATTAATAAATAATACTAATTGATCAGTTTATCTAATCCAAAGGAACGTGAGCCTGTCTCTGAGCTGGTGCCGTCTCCTTTTGCCTTGCAGCCGGCCTCAAAGCGGGAGCCCTCGGCTGCGGAGGGTTTGCTGCCTTCTCTGCGGTGATCGACTATTATTTGCGGTAGCAGACGGAGCCAATGAAAGGAAGGACTGTTCGGCGCAAGCGGCGTAGAGCGCCAGGTACAATGCAAGCCCCATTTCATGGACCGATTGTCTATAGAGAAACCGAGGTGCATCTTGGAGAAGATGAACGTGCATCCGATCCACAACCATTGACAACCACACCAGACTAAGAAGTGGAGACATGATGCGGAGGAAGAAATGAAGGCCATAATAGTATCTCTTGACTCCGAGAGTACATTCTCTGTGGCCACCCTTGTTCTATTTGAGCAGCCCTTGCTACTCTATTTGTGGACTTTGGAGAAATGCAAGGATTAATTTATCTCCCGACGGTGTAAAGCGTTTGTTACTAATAAAGCCGCAGCTGGGCTTTAAAGGCTTGACAAGTGTTTTATGCCTAGTTCTTGGTGGGGAGATTTCAAATTTGGCTTGGATTGCCAAGACTAAATAGAGAGACGGTCTAGACATGCTTTTCCATGCTGGCTAAATGAAAGACCTTCTGATTCAGAGGTAGCATACCTCAAGTGGAAGTCCTGCGTTTATTAGATTAGAAAAGAGGGTGCTCTTAAGAAAGTGGATCCAAGAAGGATGACAAGAGACAGAAAGAACCAACACCTTGTGATGCAAAGCTGGTTGGATACAAAGGGAAGGAGAGACCATCTTCCCCCGTTGAGACTGACAGCCTGGCATCTGGTTATGCCCCATTTCTGAGAGGAGAGGAGGCATCCTCTGCCCACTTTCA
Source organism: Sceloporus undulatus (assembly GCF_019175285.1). Classification (NCBI taxonomy): domain Eukaryota; kingdom Metazoa; phylum Chordata; class Lepidosauria; order Squamata; family Phrynosomatidae; genus Sceloporus; species Sceloporus undulatus. Next base: position 6,840,748 of record NC_056532.1, on the reverse strand, counting down.
AGGCTCCAAATTGAGCCGCCTTGAAGAGTTGGGGAAATGGCACTTCTTCCTTCCGCCGCAGCCTGAAAGCAAGCTGCTTTCTTTCCAATGTGTCTTCTCACAATGTTCCCAAAGTACAACAGCCTCAGTTAAGTCGTCTTAGCTCCTAGTGAGAGTTCAGGTTTGCTCTTGAAGTCTTTTTGGCAATCCGTCATAGCCGTAAAATTCTCCTCCAGCATGACATTTCAAATGAGTTGATTCTTTTCCTATGAGATTTGCTTTGGCTTCAAGGGCATGGCAGCGTACTCTTTGCTTCTCTCGCTGGAGTCTGTATTCCTTGAGGATGTCTTCCTTGAGCTCCTGACATGGCACTCAGTCCGGAGAGGACAATTGTCTCCACCCTCCTTGCAACTCCAGTGCGTATTTATTAATTCTGTCTTCCTGGCACCTGCTACTACTGCCTGATCCTTTTTTCAAAACGGGAAAAGCGAGGGATTGAAAGAGGGATCCTTTCTGGATGCATAGCAAGGGTTCTTTTACTCTTGGTGCCACCACTGAGCTGACGCTGCTTGCATTTGGATCCTAGCAATTTAAGCAGTTCAGAGGCTTTGATGAAGTAACACCCAACAAGAGAACGAAAGCACACCAGGCACCCTTCGTGGAAGTCCCATGGTAACCACCTTGGTTGCCTGGGAAAGAAAGACTGCTGTTTCCAAGCTGAATAACGACACACACGCACAGCCCACCCTTAGCCACCCTCTGTGCCATCTCGCCACCTATGGGCAGTCGCTTGTTGCGCTGCGATGGAAACGGCGGCGTGTGGGCGCTTGTTTTGTGAAATGCAAACCCTGCTGCTAATGCTCTGGCAGCAAAGGCAGTGCCAGTGTTTGGCACAAGTGGGAGTGTGGCCCTAGTTTACAAGCTCAATTGTGAGGCTTTGGTCACAGCAGTCCACAAACTCTGTGGTCCCTAGTAAGTCCTGACGTAAGGGCATGGTGCGATTCATTCACTTAGTGCCCTTTCTCTGCCCATTGTGAGAATGGGCAATGCAGTGACCCAGCATTTACTGGCATGGAAGAGCGGAGGCTAAACCAAGGTGGTTTATTTTAGTGGTAATGAAGAATGCTGCTATTTTGTGCGAGTCAGACGCATCGGTCTGTTTAGGCCAGTAGTGCTATTGTTGCCTCCAATTCTGTGTCGCGGCCAACACTGTGTAACTTTACACATACATAGCTACATGGTAGAGACGCGACATAGCCCTCCTCGTGAATTGCAAAGATGTGTATCTGGACATTGGCAAGAATGTCTCAATGCACACTGTCCCAATGCGGAGTAGGCACTTTACTGGCTCCTTCACATAGTAACATCACGGCAGCCCCTAGGTGAATGCCCATGTTGTAAAACCGCTCAAGACTAGTTACACAGAAGTTGCCCCAGAGTGAATTCCAGCCGCTGGGAGCAGCTCTTCAAGGTTTCTGATAGGACTTTCTCCTCCGTTTTACCTGGACATGTTTGGGGTTGAACCCAAGGCCTCCAGCCCCCCTGACTCCTGGAGCATGGCACTCTCTCTAATCTGGAGCCTTTCTAGGTTCTCCAAAGTTATCCTCCGGCTTCGGCTCGGGATACAAAAGACGACACCCGGGACGTAATCTGTGCAAACGTTTGGGCTTTTGCATTTTATTAACATTTTCTCTCTCTCTCTTTTTTGTCTTAAAGATTGGCTCACGTGATTTACATCCATTTAAAGTCTGTCACCTACAGGGCGGAGGGGGAGGAAACCTGAAACGGAACACAACCAAAAATATATATATATATATGTATGTATTTATATAATATATATCCTTAAACAAGTCAAATATCAATCGATGGTTCCTACTTTACCCAGGAGTCCCAACCTCCCCTGCCCTGCTGTCAGAAAAATAAGATTACAAAGGCAAGTGCAAGTTGTTTGTTGGCGTCGGGCTTCAGACGCTCAGAACACACACCATTCTCTGTGGCAGCGACTCCAGCTGCGACAGATACGCACAGACAGAGGCAGACGCACAAAGAGCGACTGTGCGGGAGGGTGACAAACGTGGACAACTCTGTCTGGCTCGTAAATCCAGCGTCCGGCAAGTAAAGTAGTTCTGGTCCCTGAATCACCTCCCTGTTTTCTGGTTGGGACTGTAAGACCAAAGCCCCTTAAACTCCCTGTTTGGGTGCGAAGGAGTGCAAGAACATGGATTAAGCAGGCAGTACCGTTTGCAGGAAAAGAAGGCCCCCCCACCCTAAATCTGAGAACGACTAGCCGTTGCAGTCCTGCTGGGGTACAGAGCTTGGACTCTGCCAACCAATTTCTCTTTAAATAATACAAAAAGACACTGGGTGTGCCCAAAAAATGGATCCGCTTCTGTGCAGATCCATCCTTTGAGCCAATTCTGAGCAGGCCAGGAGGCAGGTTGGTGAAGGCGCCAGATTGGCTTCTGATCCGTCCGCAAAAGACGGAGTCCGTATTCCCACAGTGTTTAGGAAGAGTCCCGTCCCCAGCCTGTCGCAGAGGGGAAAATGGAACCCCCTTGGAGCCGAAATGGCCCTTTTGCCTTCTCCCTGAGCCTTCCTAGTTGAACCCTGTAAGCATTGAACCCTGGTTGAGACACAAGAGGGGCTGCCTGTTTCCACCCAGCCCCCCAAAAAAGAAGGGACCCTGGGTTGAGGAGAGGGGGCTGAGAAAAAATACCCGCTGCCTCTCTGGCTTGTGAGGAGGATGCCAGGCAAAGCAGTGGTGCCAGGGCAGTGCCAATAAGCCAACCGGACCTTCCCTCTCCGGGAGTCCACTCACCCTTCTAAGCGTCCTTTGGGGAACTTTCAGTTGCCGACATAAGGCCTGTCCTCTCTTACAAGGATTTAGACCAAACTGGTTCCAAGAGAAGTTAACCATAAATAAACTGCAAGGGGGAAAAAGACACAACTTTCTGTCTCTCACACACATACACACACTTGCACTGCATCCAGACACATCTACACCTAGCAGACAAAAGTCAGGACCACTTCAACATTTGCTGCCACCAAGGGTACCTTTACAACCTCTTTACAGTATGAAGTCCGGGGGGGTCCAAGGACAGTTTTTTGCCACCCCACAGTTACGCACAGCGACAAAGCCAACAGACAGGGATCGCAGAATAAAGCTCCAGAGAAAGGAACCTGGAGTAGACCGGCAATTTTTTTTTTTCCTTTTCAAAAAGCCACTTTCTGCCATTCGGAGCTCTTCCGGAGCGGACAGCTGGAGCAGGGACTCTGGGCTAGAAAGAAGAGAGGAAAAGGGAGCCCTTGGTTTCTTCCCAACCACCGAAGGAGGACGATCCAAGCGAGTGCCACGCATGCAGGCCACGAAAGGGTGGGGGGCAAAGAAAACAGGTGTTGTTGCGGGCTGGAAGGCCAAGCCGGGTTGGATTTGGCTGCAATACAGTTCTGTTGAACCCAGAAGATGGCAATGCTTTTGAAAAAGATGGATGGTCCTTCAAAGCCACACGTTCCCATTCGTCGCTTGCTCCCTTTCCCGCTGTCCAACCATTCCTGAACATGATAAATATGAGAGACTCTGACTACGGTGCAGGAGGGGAGAACGAAGGGTCGAAGGCTGTTACGGGGAAGGTGGGGAGGTTGTACAAAATCGTCCGAGAGGCACAGGCAGCGTGAGTCCCAGGGCGGCGCAATGTCCTCCTTGGTGGGGAGCAGCGTCCGAGGTCTGAGTCGCCGCAGCGCGTCCCTCTGCTTCTAAAACGCGGACCGCCGTTCAGCTGCAGAGTCGGAGGGCCGAGGGCGGTTACACGTCCGTGGAGAAGTAGAGCGTGTTGCGCTTGAGCTCGGCAAAGGAGATGGGCGGGTGCTGCAAGTAGTACAGGAGCACTTGGACCTAGGAAAAACCACACACAAACAAGAACTTCGTTATTACACTCTTGATTTCCCCCCAAATCCAAATGCTGTTTTAAAAATGGATTGGCGCATGAGCATTTAAAACGCAGAAACTGCAACACGGATGGGCTGCGACCTGTGACCGATAAGGCCAACAGCAGAGGCAGTGTTTTGGTTTGATGCTCTCTATATCCCTCTTGCTAGCTGCAAGGGGAAAGCTGGGGCTTAGATTTCAGAGGGCAAGTCTGCCTCTTTCAATGGGAACATGTGCCTGTCTTGGCCTGGCATGGTGGGCCCGACTTGGACCTGAAATACACGTTCTGGTTTTGCATCAAGTCTGGTTCCAAGGTGACATCTATGGCTTGGTCCAGCAGAGGGCATTTGCTCAAGGAAACCGCGCAAGGCTCCCTCCCTCGCCGTACCTGCGCCATGACGTCATGGGACCAGATATCGGAGGCCAGGCTGAGGTGCCCTTTGGTCTCCCCTTCGGAAGGCCTCAGCAGCGTCGGACCAAAGACGGTGGCCAGGTTGTGGAGAGACATTTTGTTGACGGGCTCCTTCTCGGCGACCCTGGGCAAAGAAAGAGAGGGGCCCTTGGCAAACGCTCCAAGCAAAACCAAAGCAACTGGGAGAAGAGTGGAAGGACAAGAAGAGGGCTTTTCCCATCAACAACCCTCCACTGTGCAAGAGTGGCTCTCAATTCCTGCCGTCCCTTTCCCTTAATCCCCCCTGTCCAAATTTCGGTACCCCCAGATTCCCTCCAGCGCACCTTTCCCGGAAACTACCGCTGTCTTGTCTTGGGCTGCGGCCAACCATTGCCTTGGAAACCAGCATCCAAATATTGCCATGTTCAGAGAGACAGCTGTGCTCTCCCCCCCCTCGCACTCCCCACCGTCAGCCCAAAAACACAAACTTGCACACAGTTTGAGCGCTGTCCAGCAGAACAGATGTGGGAACTGGACGTGCCCTCCTTGGACTGAGCAAAATGTATTTTCCTTCAAGCCACGGCCATGCCTCTCCTTCTCCCATCCCACCTCCCGTCCCTCACCCTTTTTCTTTCTAAAACATCTCCAGCTCCGTTCTTAACAAGGCGAGGAGGAAATGGCGAGGAGAGAATGTGGGGAGAACGTGCCAGCAATGCAAGATTCCAGTCCCCGATTCCAAAATTCCCCTCGGTGCGTTTCTGGCCAGCTCACAGCCCTGCCAAGCCGCAGCTCCTGGAGCAGTTGCGTGTCCTCAGCAAAAGACCACGACCTCAAATGGGTACATGGCCAAAGCGGAGGCTGCGTGCTGAGGGACGCCGCGGCCACCTTCAACCCCGCTCTCGGCCTCCTAGCCTCACCTAGGCAGGCATGAAACGCAACCGAGACACACTCTTACCGCATTAACCCAAGCTGCCTCCTCTCCCAGCCTCAGAAAAAGGGGCGCAGAAGGGATTGGGTTGAAGACATTTGCTCTCCTGGGTGCCCTGAACTCCTTCTAAGATGAAGGAGAGGAAGGGGTTGGATTCATAGTATCATAAAGTTGGAAGAGACCATAAAGGCCATCCAACTGACCCCCTACTATCTGAGTTGGACTGGATGGACCTTGTGGTCACTTTAGACTCTATGATTCTATAAATCCAACCCTCTCTTCTCCTCCATCTTGGAAGGAGTTCAAGGCACCCAGCAGATTCCCCACAGAGATGCAAAGACTTGCCTTCCCAATCTATAGAGTCCCTTCTATGAAACCATTTTGGATATCCCTGGAACGCCTTCCCCAAACAGGCAGAAACTTGACTATTTTGGGGGCTCCTGATGAGAAGTTGTCTTACAGTTGTCCCTCCATATCATGGGTTCTTTATCCAAAGATTCAAGCATCCACAGCTTGAAAATATTTTAAAAACGTATAAACTCCAAAAAGCAAACAGGTTTTGCTATTTTATATAAAGGACACCATTTTATTATGTCACTATATTTAATGGGACTTGAGCATCCATGGATTTGGCTGGGGAACCGAACCCTGATCTCCAGAGGGTCCTCATCTCACGCTCAAACCGCTACACCGCACTCAATATTTATTTTTGGTGTTCCTCTCTTCTAAAGTTTTGCTAAGCTTTTCTTTGCTCATTGATATGCCTTGTTTTTTGTTCAGCGCTCTGGAAACTTTCTGGGTTGTAAAGAGAGGAGGAATGTACAAAACAAAACAAATGAAGAGGGTTTGTGAAGCTCCCTTCCAGTTTACTTACCGCTTCAAGTGTTCTAACAGAAAGAGGAATGTGATGAGGTTGGGGTCCGGCAGGGATCGTAAAAGATGCAACATACAGTTCTCCTTGGCCGAAGGGTCGGAGACGGCTGGAGAGGAAAGAGAGGAAAAAGAAAAAGTCACGGAGGCATAGAATCGGAAGGGACCCCAAGGGCCATCGGGTCCAACCCCTGGCCATGCAGCAATACACAACCAAAGCACTTTCAAGAGCTGCCCAGCCAAGACTTTCCATGAAGGAGAGTCCGCCACTTTCTGAGAATTCAGAAGTCTGAAGAAAAGGCCTCTAAAGATCTGCTCCATCCCGCCTCCACACTCTCTATCCTTCTCAATCCTTTTCTCTCTCTGTCCTTAATCGAATCTTAGATTTGGAAGGGACCACGACGGACGTTTAGGCTAAACCCCTACCAAGCGTCCATGTCGCTTACCAATGCCCTCCATGAAAGCAGGATAAAGCCGGTCCGTAAGGAGGGGCTCGGGGAGTTCGCGGAAGTACAGCTTCAGCGTCCCTGCAATGGCGTTGATGTCCATGTCGCTCAGCATCATCAGGATGTCTTTGCTGTCTATGGGAAAGTGAAGACCAAGTGGTTGTTAATATTGAAAATGGGGGAGTGTATCAATTCGGGAAGGCTGGCTTGTAGTAGTTTCCCGAACCTGGAAGCTCTATGCTCAGTGGCTGCCTATCTCCCCATGACAGAGGCAAACAAGGGGTACTTCTCAGAGGCAGCTGGGTACCCTCTGAGCAGAGCTTGGGAAAGTTACTTTTCTGGACTACAACTCCCAGAATCCACCAGCAAGCATGGCCAAACAAGGGTCAGTTTTCTGAGACCTGGTGCTCAGCTAATGGCCGAAGGCTCTTCTTTGGCCTTCAGGAGCAACCAACACCGGAGTCCTCATTTTTGAGAGCAGCAGCCAAAGAAAAGAGGGAATTCTCACTCGAGTCAAAGGCAACTTTCAGGGCCTGGATATCGGTGGCCACGCCAGAGATCCGGTAGATGCCCACTTCGTCGATGCCTCGCTTTTCCACCTCTTCGACGCACTGGCGAACGATGTATGGCACCTTGGAGCGTTCGCGCCTGGCAAGTTGGAAGGAGGGATAGAGATAGAGATAGAAAATGGATCAAGAAGGAATTCAAAATGATGCCAACCATGCCCAGAAGCGCCACAAGGAAGCAAAGCTCTTTTGCAAGCTGCCCGCCTCTTCCTTGTGCTTGTTTTCCGGAGGAGGAAGAGACACCGAGTCTGTTCCATCTGCCCCACGAAACGTGGGCAAGAACAGCTGCTCAGGAAGCCACAAAAAGGAGGAGAAGAGGGGCTGCGGCATAAATGTCGTTGGCTCTTCCCATTTCAGGCTTTGTTTGTTTTTATTTATTTCCCTGTTTTCTAGAAATGTGGGATCCAAGGCTAGTGCCCACTGTATGTGTGTGTCAACAAAATACATTTTAAAACATGGCTAATACATAAGTAATCCAGCACGGCTGAGTGGTTTGAGCGCTGGGCTTCGACTTTGGAAACCAGGGTTCGATTCCCCACTCGGCCATGAAATCCCGCTGGGCGATTTTGGGCAAATCACGTCGCTTCTCAGTCAAGTATCTTTGGACTTCAACTCCCAGAATCCCAGCCGGGGCTTCTGAGAGTTGAAGTCCAAACCACCTTGAGGACCAAAGTTTGAGAACAGGCCTTCCCTCCCCAACCTCTGCCCACCCGCCATGTCCCCTCTTAGGCTTTCAAGGGACCACATCCAACGTACTTCGTGACCACGCTGATCTTGACGCCAAAGACCCCCGTTTGCTTTTTCGACGGGGTCCTCTTAAGGCTCATGTCCCGGCTTGTGAACTTCATGGAAAACTCCACTTTGATCTGAAAGGGAGAGAATAAAACCAGGATTGAAGGGTTAAGCACCCAGGAAAGAGAATGGGAAAGGATATCGTGGGGCGTCCGGTTTTCTCCTTACCCCATTCATCTCGATCACATCCATGTGCCAGTTCTTGGTCTGGACGGTCTGAGGGTCGAGCTGCAGAAAGGAAAGATAAGAGAGGAAGAGAAAATGAGATCCCAAACACCCAGCTTGGATTGTAATAAAATGAGCCGTTCTAAAGTAGCCAGGCTTTCTCTGGGGTTGATATTTGGCTTTATAGTTGCATTGGGGAGTCTCTCAACCTAAGCAAGACCTGGGCTGCAGGAAGCCTGGCTGATTTCCCAGACAGGTGCTCTTCGCACTCCGGGGAAAGTGGAGCCAAATCCTAAATCTATTCGGGGGGGGGAAAAGGCTGAGCGAGACGGGAGAGAGCTCTGCTTTGTAACACACCGAGCAAGGCTCCCATGAACCAGAGCTATTTCTGGAGACGGATGCTTGGAATAAAAAGGGCACAACTTCCACACGGCCCCAAGGACCGTCGGCGGTCTCCTGGGAAAGCCGTCCGAGACACTTCCGGAAGCTCTCGCGATCAGAGTCTTCTCTTGAATGTGGATCGACTCGGCTCATGGGGGGCTTGCAGCGTGTTTTCGGAGGAACCGGAGTCACTCCAGTTACACCAGGGAAAGAAAGAAAGAAGAGAGAGCCCTACAAGCCTGGTCGAATCTATCCTAAGGAAGGCTCTCCAGTCTAAGTTTTGTGCAGCCAGGACAATGCCATCATTTTTACAACACACCATCAATTCTTTATGACGGCCTAGAGACCCAGGACAATTAAATTCGCAACATATAAAATAAATTAAAAGCACAAGGAACAATTAGTCAACATTTTTTTCTATGTATGACATTTCCAGGCCACCATCTAAGTGCTTATCCCATCGGGATTCGGGACTACAACTCCCAGGCTATCGTACTTTGTTCATATGGGATGACATAGGACTCGGTAAAAAGAGCACAACGCCCAGCGAAGTGGAAGGTACCCCAAACAGCATTATTTCTGCAGTGCAGACGCAGCCACAGTCACACACACAAACGTCGCCTCCGTTCTAAAAGGTCGTAGAAGAAATGATAACTAACATTGCAAAACCTGTTCCAGGGGAAAGCAGGGAGGGCTGTGAACACATGCCTTGAACAACTGACCCTGGAAAACAAAAAACAAGCCCGGCACCCGTTCAGATCCAGGAAAGATATCCAAAAAGGCAGCTGTTCCCCTTGCTGGGAGTCTGTGGGATATATGTGCAGCTGGAGAGAGGCATTGCACCAGGCCTTGGGGAGGCATTCGAATGGTGCACGATGTCCCACACCCCCACAGAGAGTCTGGAAGATTTCACACACACACAAATACACATTGCACAAAACAACAAGGCATTGCAGTCCTGTTGCAATGCAGGAACGGTTTCGGATGCCAGAGGAGTCCTTGAGAGATCCAGCTCGGTTGTGTAATTTGGGAACCATCTTACAGATGCAAACAGATGAGGAAGAGCAGAACCAGGAAAGGGTGAGCTACTAACTGAGCCGCTTTGCAGGAGGTGCTTAGTTATGAACACCCACGGAGAGGCTCAAGGGAATCTTACACATGTACATAAGATGCAGTGCGGAGTACTGGTTCGAGCGCTGGACTACGAATCTGAAAACCAGGTTCGAATCCCTCATGGAAACCCATTGGAGAGCTTGGATGAGTCCCACATTCTCAGCCTCAGAGGATGACCCTGGCAAAAAAAAACAACCTCTGAGCAAAGCTTGGCAAGAAAACCCTACAATAGGCTTGCCTTAGGGTCTGTAAGTCGGAAACGACTGGAAAGCACACAACAGCAACAAGCCGCCTTGAGAAAAAGAAGAGATAGAAATAAAGATAAATGATGATGAGCCCGTTTCTTTCATTTCCGAAATGACCCAAAGGCACACAACAACAACAACAACAACCACCAGCTGGCATTCCCTGGCAGTCTCCCTTCCAAGCTGGCACAAGGCGAAACGATGGATACAGCCAAGATTTTTGGCTAGATCAAGAGACGCCGACTGTGCCAACTTTACCAACCTCAGCCATACTGCCCTTGATGCCCATGCCAGATGGGCAACCCTCAGAGGGATGCCTCCTCCTCCTCCTCCTCCTCTTACCCTCCAACCCCAGGGATTTCAACACACACACACACACTGTGGGGCGGCCCAGATTAATTGCAAACAGAGATGCCTTCCAATTAAGCCGCCATCCATTTTGGCGGCGCCTGGTCTGCTCCCAATCCCCACTGGCCACTTTGCTCCAGTTCCCCTTGCCCTGGCGGCTAACATGGCAACTGGGTCTGGCCCAGAAAAGCCCCCATAGCTAAGGATGCCTTTCCAGAAAGAAAAAGAGAATGATCATGGCTTCGAACACAGCCAAGAGGTGAGATGGGGCACAGGGGTTAAATGGTCAGGAATCAAGCTAAATATCTCCTGGAGAAGAAGAAGGGACTACTTGCTATGAAGTAAAGTCAAATTGGGGCTCAGCCACTGATTTTCTGGGCATGGAAAGCAAGAAGGGGACCAGAGAAGCATCAGAAATGTGTCCAAATGCCTGACAGCTGAGGCATATTATTCGCTGGGGTTTGGTTCCAGGACCCCCTGTGGATACCAAAACCCATGGATGTCCAAGTCCCCTTAAATACAATGGATAGTAAAATCGTGTCCCTTGAATAAAATGGCAAAATGAAGGTTTGCTTTTTAGAATTCATGTAGAGTATTTACAAGCCACGTATCCATGGATAAAGGATAAAGAATCAGTGGATATGGAGGGTCAACTGTATTAATAGCAGTAGTAGTGTGCAAAGAGATTTTGTGTCATCTGAAAAGCTGGGGACGTTTGAAAAGCAGTTGCAAAAAGTGGGAAGGCAGAAGATTAATGCCACTTTGTGACAATTGGTGTGCCATCCTCAGGGCTTGCCCAACATATTTTGCCACCTGAGGCAAAGAAGATGGCACCTTCGCCACTGCACCAGAAGGCAGCAAAGAAGCTGGTGTAATGTGGGCCCTGGGCTCCAAGCTCCTGGGCTGTGATGCTGCGTCTTCCCAGGATTTGCTGCCTCACTTGGATGAATGCTGACCCATGGCATTTGCTTCATCTTTATTCTGAACCTAGTGAACATCATGGAATTAATGGACAGGACATGAACATCCTGAAGCGGGGAGAGAGATGCGGATCTGCTCCGTCCAGCTGTTTCGAATTAGGCGGAGGGAAAATCCATCAAAAAGCAAATGGGGAGTGGAAATGCTCCAGCCTCCCTGGCTAACCAGACACCAAGGGCAATGGGAAGACTTCCACCCAGGGCAGCAAAACAGCACAAGAGTCTGACCTTGGATGGAGGGCAGCGAAGCGCACAGCAAGCGCACAGAAATCAGGTTAATGCTCTTTGGCAGCTGCGTCATGACCAGGCGGCGGGTGCGGCGGGTACACAAACGTTCACTGGGCCGGGGTATCCTTGTGTGTTAGGAACCACGGCTTGCCTTGGTAAAACCAGTGTGGACAGGCACAAAGGATCACACACACAGTCTCAATTGAGATTTGCACTTCACGCGCCACAGACCGATCTGGCACCACAAAGCCAACTTGGAGATACTTAACGTGAATCAACAGGGATTCAAGTCACCTAAATATTAGGAAGGACGTCTTGATGTTTATGAAGAGGGTGGTGGAGGTTTGTAAGATGTCGGACGGACATCTAGATGGCCCTTGAGGTCCCTTCCAAGTCTAGGATTCTATGAACCACAGCAAAGGGTTGACAACTAAAGGGCAGCTTTATCACCAAGCTATATGGGTGAGCAAAAGGCATGAAAGTGCAGGCACACCATCCCAAATGGCTGCCAAAAAGGAATGGAAAGGAAGGGCGATGGGCGTCTCTGGCCTGGCGCACTCAGTCTTTGTCTGCCCTCCAGAATCCCTGAAGCAGGCTTTTTTGACCTCCCTCCATTGTCACCTTTGAAAAACGAGCAAGCTCCAGTTGTGTAGAAAAGCCTCTTCTCACATTCCCTGCATGTCAGCAAGCCAAGGAGGGAGAGAAAGTCAGAGAGAGCAAAGGAAGGGGGAAAGAGAATGGGAGAGGAGGAGAGAAAGAGAGAGGCAGGCTCTGTTTCAAGCCCAGCTAAGACAAGGGGCTGCAACGCTCCCTCCAGCACCCAAGCTTTGCTCCAACATCCCCCCAAAAATGCATGTGGCAGAGAGATGGCTCTTTGTGGAGTGCAAAAGGATTTTTCCTCTGCTGTACTATTGTTATGAATTGCCCTGCTATCACAGCCCTGGTGACCAAAGGCTGCTGGAAACTGTAGTACAGAGAAGTAACCTACCTCTAGTTACAGCCACAGAGGAGACAGATCCCCCTTATCCCCACAACCGTAGCACATTTGTGGCTCGAGGGTCTCCTTTACAAGACTGGAATTTGAACCCAGGTCTCCTGACCAGCTCCTCCAAACCCTGGACAGGCCATGCCAACAAGAAAGGGCATGAAACATCTCAGCACCAATATATGTATCTTGGAGAGGTCTCGTCCATAGGGTCTCCATGAGAGGAAAAGAACAGATAATGGAGAAGGTGGCATTATAGGATAGAGAGAGAGAGAGAGAGAGAGCTACAAATTGATGTGGACTTTGGGTAATTAGACAAAGAAAGAGGAAGGAAGGAAGGAAGGAAGGAAGGAAACCTAGAGAGGGAAAGAACATACAATGGAGAAGGTGGCATCATAGGAGAGCAAGAAAGAACTACAGATTGACATGGACTTTAGGTAACTGGACAGAGAAAGAAAGAAAGAAAGAAAGCCTAGAGAGGGAAACACACAACAGGGAAGGTGGCACCATAAGAGAGTGAGAAAGAACTACAAACTCGTGTGGACTTTGGGGGATTCGACAAATTTCTCCTTCTTTGGCAGGTCTTTGCTGCGGAGATTCGTCCTCCCAATTGCCTCAAAGCATTAAAGGCAGCCCCACACAAAGGGGGTGCCTGCCTTGCCAATGCTTCCTCTCCCACCCACACCAGAAACAAAGCGCACAAGGAAAGGGGGGGGCACACCTTTTGACGAAGCAGCTTGCTGCGCACTCTTCCCCACAGCCTGGCACCAGTGTTGGGGGTCCGCTTGCCCTCGGGGGCTTCCTCCAGACTGTCCAGGGAGCAATGGTCTGGGCTGAGGTGGCGGTCCGGCTGCACCAGGACCTGGGTCATCTTGCTGGCCGAAACAACCCAAGCCAGTAGGACAACAGTAGAAAAGCCCCTCTTCCAGTTAGCAGGTTGTGGCCAGGAGCATTTCCAGATGACCAGCAGGTTCAGGGGTTTGCCAGCTTCCTCAGGGCAAGACTTGGGACCCCCTGGCCCTGGCAGAAAGACGCTCTGTTGTGGCTCAGCATCCTCCCAGAGGGGTGTTATGCACAAGAAGTGTGCCGAAAGCAGCCCCAAAGCTTGACAGCATCTCTCCTCCCTTCCCCACGCCTCCCCACTGGGTTAACCTCTCCCATGCCAGGCTGGCCTGGCAGAGACTTCCCCGGAGGAGGGTTAGCAGCCGTTCACTCCACAGCCTTCGGGGAAAAGGGCATTGGGAGGATGCACTGAAATTAACCACCTGTCTGTCTCCGCCAGATTCTTGCACCCAGGTGCCACACAAAAACACACAACACACAGACCTTTCCCCCTGGGAAGGTCACAAGGAAGCAAAACAAGCTACAGATCCAGATCATCTCCACCCCACTGTATGCTATTTCACTCCCAGAATCTGGCAACGAAAGGCTGCATCTGCACTGCAGGAATAATGCAGTTTAACACCGCTGGAACCACCATGGCTCCATGCTATGGAAATGTGTACAGTAGTTTGATGGGGGTAAAAAGTAACTTCTCCAAGCTCCTTGGAGGAAAAGGAAGGTCAGGATCAACGCTGGTCCAGAAAAGAATTGCACAGAGTGATAGATAAGAAGATAAAACTCACAATTTTGGGGTGTGCGTGTCTGCATATGTTTATGTTCACACATGCACATATAAAACCAGCACACTGGGAGGTTGAAATTGTATGCATGCATGCGTGTTACGTAAGGAAATCAAGACAGATGGATAGACAGATAATGAAAATATATGACAAGCACATTTTGCATTGGCATGGGAAGACTTTCTTAAAAGTCTCTCCATCCATCTGTCCATCCATTTCAGCAACCCAGGTTGTTGTGCTGTGAAAGACATCGATACACAATTCTGTTCTGAACCCGAGATGGAAGTTTGTTGCTTTATGAATATATAACACACCTCTCCCTTCCTTCAAAGAGCAGAGCATGCGCCAGGCCACATTTTATGTACAAAACAACCCTGAGAAGGAGGCCAGGCTGAGCGAAGACCAGATTTATGGCTGCTGTTGCAGTTTGACACCTGAAGCGGCAGGTATGAGTTATAGGTTCGCCTTTTGTGCATGCTCAGAGGCACCCTCCCCTCCAAGCCTTCTGCAGCTGTGCATCTGAATGCAAAATAAGATGCCCTTCCTTTTTAACCCCCCCCCTTCGAAGCCAGTCTTCCACAATGGGGCCTCGGGGCTTGATGCTGTCAATAGCTGCAAAAGAAATCCAAGCTTTGATCAACCTCTCTTTCTCTCCTGATCCCTTAGAGTTAACCTCAACACATTGGCCAAACGTTCCCTCTGTTGACTGGGACGGCATTCCTGTGCAAATGAGAAACGAATGGCCAAGGAGCTGACTGCCTGCCTTCCCCCACAAAAAGAAAACCCCAAGCCGAGGGACCGGCCCTGATTTTAAGGAGGGTGAAGAAGCAGCCATCTCGGCCCCAGCCGATGCCTTAACCCACTTAACCCACTCTCCACAAGCCAGCAATCCATCAACCCCCCCTGAATGGGATTTGCAAGCAAGGAGGAGAGGAGCCCCCCCCCCCCAAGACATCTGGATCCCATTCCAGGGGCTCCGGTGGTCTAGGGCATCGTTGGGGGGCAGAGGAGCTGGGTCACTGAAAGGATGGGGACGGAGGGGGAATCACTGGGGAGAAGAAAAGCAGGAGGTATGTTGTGGGGGGAGGATGGAGGGAAGGAGAAAGGAGGAGGGGATGGCATAGGAAAGAGAAGGAGGAGGGGAGAGGAAGGAGGAGAAGGAAGGGAGAGGAAGGAGAATGGAGAGGAAGAGGAGGAATGGATGGAGGAGGAGAGGAAGAATGAGGAAGAACGAGGAAGAAGAAGAAATGGATGGAGGAGGAGGGGAAGGAAGAGAAGGAGAGGAAGAAGAAGAAAGAAGAGGGAGGAAGAAGGAAGAGGAGGAATGGGGGGAGGAGGAAAACAAGAAAGGAGGAGGAAGAGGAGAGGAAGAATGGATGGAGGAGGAGAGGAAGATGGAGGAAGAACGAGGAAGAGGAAGGAAGGAGAAGGAAGAGGAGAAATGGATGGAGGAGGAGAGGAAGAAGGAGGAGGAGGAAGGAGAAGGAAGAGGAGAAATGGATGGAGGAGGAGAGGAAGAAGGAGAAAGAAGAGGGAGGAGGAAGGAAGGGAGAGGAAGGAGAAGGAAGAGGAGGAATGGGGGAGGAGGAACAAAAGAAGACGGCTGAAGGCAGGAGAAGAAGAGGAGAACAGGAAGAATGGATGGAGGAGGAGAGGAAGAATGAGGAGGAGGAAGGAGAAGGAAGAGGAGAAATGGATGGAGGAGGAGAGGAAGAAGGAGAAAGAAGAGGGAGGAGGAAGGAAGGGAGAGGAAGGAGAAGGAAGAGGAGGAATGGGGGAGGAGGAAAACAAGGAAGGAGGAGGAGAAAGGAAGGAAGGAGAAGGAAGAGGAAAGGATGAGGAGGAATGGATGGAGCAGGAGAGGAAGGAAGAGAAGGAGGAAGAGGAGGAGACAATGGAGACTTTGAAGTGTTTCTTCTGCTCCCACTTGCTTCATCCAAGTGGCAATACAGCAGGATTTGCATGTTGGGACTGCTCTTCTGTTTCGTGGGCTGCGTCTCCACTGCGGAATTAATGCAGTTTGACACTGCTTTATCTACCGAGGCTCGGTGCTGTGATTTAGTTTTGCAAGCCATTTAGCCTTCTGTCGGGGGTCTCCGGTGCCACAACAAACTGCAAATCCAAGATTCCACAGGATGGAGCCATGACAGTTAAAGCCATGTCAAGCTGCATTAATTCTGTGGTTTTCAACAGCTAACCCAGGTTCGAGGGCTGCAGAGAAGAAGAACGCCCACATTGCCTTCCCTCCATGGGCTCTTTTCTCCATTCACAAAAAAGCCCACCCCATGGCCCAGCAAAATTTGCAAAAGATGAGAACTAGAATCAACTGACATGAGGCGGCTGCCTCAATCGGCTTAAAGGAAGATCCAGGCCTAACGTTTGGGTTACTCTTTCCTCTTGCGCTGTGTAAAGCTAGAGCAAGCCATGCCTGAACTCTCCCTAGAAGCCAAGATGACTGAACCAAGGTTGTTGCACTTCGGAAATATCACCAGAGGAAGCGGCTCACCGGAAAAGTGGAGAAGGAAGAGAGGAAGAAGGAATTCATTCAGAGGGTTGACTTTGCAACAAATACCCAAAATACACATCTGGAAAGAGACGCATTTCTTTACAAATGAGCTTAGCAGAACAAGGAGAGAGGCTTCTTGCTATCTGTTGCAACTGTCAGAATCAGCGTTTGCTGTTTTCGTAGGCTATTTTACGCCGGCGGCACATGCGAGACAACTGTTAAATAGGATCGTGCAACAAAATCATCATAAATAAGTCATTGCTTTCAAGCCTGTGGCGTGTCAAAAACGGAGCGCTTATTTGCACTCATATATAAATGCATGCCCGCATCCCTTTATTATTTCGAAGCCTGGCTAGGTTTCGGCTCCCAGAGAGTTCAATCCTCCACAGGCCTCCTCTGAAGAAAACCAGACTGAGTTCAATGGGAGTTACTCCCAGGAAACCGCATTAAGAGGCAGCATTGGAGACCACCTCTGAACATGATGTTCTTACTTAGAGAGGGCAGTGTGAGGTTGTTATGCGCCTTCGCCTCTGACATGGGGCAACTTTATCCTAGGGTTTTCCTTAGAGGAGATTTGCCACTGCCTCCCTCTGTGGCTGAAAGAGTGTGACTTGCTCAAGGGCCCCTGATGTGCTTCCAAAGGCTGAGCAAGGATTCGAACTCTGGTCTCCCTAGTCCAACATTCAAACCACAGGACCATGCTGGCATCACTGGGATTATAAACTAGGGAAAGAGAACCATGCCAAGAGCCAACATGTCAAGCCAGACCTGCCACCCACAAGATGGCACAAACCGACACCTTCTGCTCCGCACTGTGCGAACAGCTTTGTACATCACCTCTCTCCGCTCGTGTCAGGTAGACATCCCTTTTTGCCCTGGTACCCAATTCCATTCTCCTCCTTGCCCAATCAGGACGAGGCTCAGCCGTCGCCTTAGCAACCGTTGCCCGTGCGACGGCGGGATAAAATCAACGGGGAGGAAAGATGCTGGGAGATGGCAGCCCAGGGAGATGCGATGCCATCTTCCCACTTTGTTGCTGGTTAAGGCAAACATCCAACCGGTCCAGCCTCTCCGGCTGCAAAGATATCTTGGAGACGGGGCGGACGTCTACACACAAAATTCATTGATATTTCATATACACCTTATATGCGCATAGCCTTATACAATGTATTTTTAATCATTTGGGGCATGGAACCAAGTGTGTGTACATTGAACGGTCAGAAAGCAAAGGCATCACTCTCTCAGCCATCCATATGGACAACTTTGGATTTGGGCATATTTCGGATATCAGAATTCTAGCTAAGGGAGACTCGGTCTATATATATATATATGCATACAACATATAGAAATAAGTTTCCTAAATGGTTCAGCCTCTGCCTTCTTTAGTTGCTTAAAAGAAAAGACAAGCTGCATCTAAGGTGGGCAGCTTAGAGGACTCTATTGATGGGTGGATGATGGGTGTTACCTATTATCCCTTAGGTTGAGACCAGGAGGTGTTAAGGCCTTAGGTCTGTGGGTCCAGAGAATTCTCCCTTGCATCCCAAACACTTGAAAGAGATGGCAACTCAATCCCAAACGAAAGGCCGGGGTGTTGCGTGTTCAAATGTCTAGCCACAGGTTGCACATCTCTAAAAACTACCACATTTCTGAAGCAGACGCAGTCCATTTTGCGATCCGGATTTGCGTCTCTCTTATCAGAAACCAGATTATCTCCAGGCTCCGCTCCAGAGAGCTTTGTGAACGCCCACAAAGAACCTGCCGGACTGGCGCAAAGGAAAGGGCGCTGCCAGCAACTGGGTGGCACACAGGAGACAGGCAATCTCTAGCAGAGCTTAGTAGTAATGAGTCACAAGGGACATTGCTACCTGTCATGTTACTTTCTTGGAAGAGATGGAAGTGTGCTGTCCTTCCTTTTATCACTCCTATTACTTTTCAAATTCAAATCAAAACAAGTAATGCAATGAGGGATTCAACAGCTTCAAATGTTGCAACAGGAAACAGCAACGAAAGGGCTCTTCCAATACGGTGAGCAAGGGCCAGAAGCAAATGCTTTCAACTTGTTCAAAAGCTGTGCTCCCCCCATTCTTCCTTCTCCTCCTCCTCCTCATCCCAAAAGTCCTACCTGGACTTGTCCCTTGCCAACAATCTTGTCCACAATTTCGTTGTTGTCCTTGTTCATTTTGCTCTTGTCGTAGCATTTCTCGTAGCAGAGGATCCGCAGCGTCTGGGAGCCCTCCAGTTCAATCTCAAATTCCTGCCGAAATGGCAAAAAGTAAATGGTGTGTGTGTCTGAGAGGCACCATTATGGCATCAGGAGGAGAAATATGACTAACAATAAACTTATTAGTACGCAAAGGGATCTTGTACCATCTTTGATATGAACTGGGTGGAAGAAGTTGTAGCACAAACATTCGCAGACTTGGTCTGCTTCCTCAGATGCATGCAGCGCATGGGTGCCCATGAAGGGCATCATACTATGTGAATAGCCATAGAAATGCATAACTTGTGGTAACGGTGAAGAAGTGGCAACTTCTCCTGGGCACCGGATCACTCCTTGCATCTGGGGAAGTAGACCTAAGTGTGCAAAAGCTTATGCTACAACCTCTTTCGCACAGTTAGTCTCAAAGCTGCTGCAAGGTCCTCGATATTCCAGACTAACATGGCTATGTCTCTGAATCCCACCTCAATGAACTTATAGGAAGTCAGAAATACGACTGGCGAACACAGCTGCGCAGTGTAAAGATTATTGCCCTCAAGGTGCTGTTGCAGAAATCAGAAAGGAAGGGTGCTCTATTGGGGGCAAATGTATTCTGTGCATGCTCAGATGCACCACAGGTTGTTCCTAACCTCTGAGAAGTGACTAGTAGTTGCGACAGTTTGTGATTTTGGCCACCGACAAGCCATCCAACTGCCTTGGTCTTGCTCACCTCATTCCACTGAGGCTCGGTTGTGTCTCTGAACACCCGGGTCTTGGCTTTGCTGACAAAGTACCCGAAGGAGTCCACTTCCAGGGTGCAATAAAGGTCTAGGAATAAGAAAGGAAAGAGGTGCATGAGTGGGGAAAGCCTCTCTCCTTGGGTACCAAGAACAGGAAGGGATTTCATTTTAGGCCAGGTTTCCTTCTTGCTAAATACGCATCTATCCAAACCTCCCACCTCCCAGAAGAACTTAAATCAAAATGCACAGTGCAGTTATTAAAAATGATTAAAGTAGTTACAATACAATAATGGTAATAGCAGCCCAGAGTTGGTACTTACTGGCAGATTGTTTGAAGCCCTTGGCCGAATGGACGATGACGTGCAAAAAGCCATACATCCCCGGAGAATCGTCGTCTGCGAAAGAAGAAGCGGAGGGGCTGTTAGACGATTGCCATTGCATTTCTAAATATGCCCAACGTGGCACCTGACTTTTTAAAAGGCACTGGGATGCTGATTTTTCCAGTCCCCAAAGACACTAATAACTATGGCTGACTTAGTTGTTTGTGGTGGACAGATCTGCCAGTGGTTTCTGGCTTGTTCCCTGGAGGGAGCAAGACGCTGAGCTGAACCACGTTGTCCTATTAATCCAGGCAATTCATCAGAACACCATCAGGAATTCCTCCGGGAGAAGAGCAAACGTCCTTTGGATCGAGTTCAACAGCTTGCTTCCCATGGAGGAAAAAACAGGTGGTTTGGGGAATCCAGCAACGCACGGCGTTGAAGCCGGTACTCTTTTCTGCTGTCCGCCAAGAACAAATTGTTATCCGAAGACTGTGTCATCTTGTGACATGTCCAAAGTCTGATAACCTTTGTCCGTTAACCAGGATAAAACACCGACGAAGGAGTGGCGTGTGGGGTTTGTAGCCCAAAAGCTTTACAACATGCACATTTAGGTAAGGACCCAGAAATGTCATGGCTGAAAGAGATGCGGTCTCGCCATTTGATGCTATGTCCGAAGCACAACAGCTTCACTTTAGTCATCTTGTCTTCGAGGGAGAAGTCAGGCTTCTCCAAAGATAGCAGACTTTTTCTAAACATGGAGGCTCCATTCAGCCCTCTTGATTCATAACTGTTGACCGCTCTCTCCACCACACGACAAGGAAAGCAAATGAATACTTGGGTCTTTAGGGACTACTGACCATCCCCATTGACAGGCTCCATGAATCCAGGAAAGGTGAACAATCCCACCTTCATAGTTAATGGAGAATATCAAGGTGAGGGTGCAGGTCCAGGGAGTGGGGGACCCAGGGGAGCATGGGCAAAGGAGTTACTCACCGTCCTTATTGCTGGTGACTGGGATATTATGCACCGTGCGTAACTTAAAGCAGGAACCCGTCAGCACCTGAAGCTCGACGGAGCTTAGCACAAAGGTTTGGAGATCTGTTCGGAAGGAGAGTGAACAATAAGATACTCGGGATGGAACAGGGATGGTCCCTTATGGAGCATCTCCCACACGCTACCAAAACAAACCCTCTCCTGACAATCTTCCCCAACCGATCGTGCTCTTCATGTGTTGGACTACAATCCCTACCACCCACAGCTACACCGCCTGGGGATGATTGGCACCGTAGTCTGGCGCATCAAGGGGCGTCTGGCTCTGAAACTTTACAAGGAGTTTGTAAAGACAAATGATCAGCAGGGGGCAATGGAGAGTTAACCCAGAGGAAACCATATTCGGCAAGGACAGGAGAGAGTCTCATTTCCGTTGCTTTTTGATAAGAATTTAATAAGGTTTCTGTCGCTCTTCCTACCGAGGATGGAAAGAACTAGAGATGCTGTTTATTTTTTAAACCAAGTGTTGGCGAGACAGATTCTGCCATCAAGGGGCTGGAACCACTACGCCATACTAGCTCTATCATTTATATTTGTTGTTGCTGTGTGCTTTCAAGTCATCTTTGACTTATGGCGATCCTCAGGCAAACCAATCATGGAGTTTTCTTGCCATTGCTATCCTCTAAGGTTGAGTGGCAGTGGAAATACTTGTTGGTGGGAGCTGGCCTGATTCAAACGGGGAGACCATTTTGAACTGGGGGCCTTCAGGCAATACCAGTGACTAGAGCAGAGCATGGAAAGCACTAGAGTTCGTTCCTCACCCTTCTTTTGGAGTTTCTGGATGGCTTCCCTCCACTCCGCCCGCTCATAGTCAGACGACAGAAGGAACAAGTAGCTCTGGAAGGAAAACAAGGTGGCACTCAGGCTGGGTATGGCAACAGGAGCGGTGGCTTATGGTGACACTATGAATGAAAAGCTTCAAAGGAATAAACCTGCTCAGGTCTTGGAAACTCACACCAGCCTTTGGGGCTTCCTTGAGTCTATCCATCTGGAACATGCCGCCTTCCTCTTTTCCTGCTGCCTTCTCCCTTACCAAGCACCACTGTCTTTTCTAGTGAGGCTGTCCATCTCTTTTGCTGAGCCAACTCTCCAAATCTCCCCTGCATCCCATATCCATAATCTCCTTCCCCAAACCGTCCTTCTCCCTCTCAGACACAACCTCCCCGTACCTTTCCATTGCGGTTATGGATCCGGAAGGGGATGGAGGGCGAGTTGAGCAGCAGCCAGAACTCATTGTCAAACATCTTCTTCTTGAGCCGCTCCATGGCTCGACTCTGTCCTTTGTTGGCCTTCTGCAGAGCAAAAGGAAGAGGAGACGAATAAAGAACGACCCACGAAAAAGAACATTTTGAGTCTGGGGATATTTGGAAATAGAGATGAAGGAGACTCAACCAGTCCGTACCTCTTTCTGCACCTCGCTCTTCATCGAGGAGATCTTCATCTTCATGTCCTCCAGATCGTGGTCAGGCATGGCATGGACATGTGGGCAAGAGTCCGACTCTTCCAACGAGGGGAAGACCAGCTCCGCCAGAGGCATGTACCACTTGCAGTCATACTGCTGGTGTTTCCTACAAAAGGATGGAAGGCAGGGATATCAATTGGGGCAGCCCACACCACAGACACACACAGAGAGACTGCTGTTGAGGCTGTCCATTTGGAAGAGATACAGGACACCTTGCCAAGGTTAACAAGATGGCAGCCACTAGCTGAGGGAGTGGCCTCCCCTGCCCTTGGCACAGACGTCAAGGACTTTCTTCACTACTTGGGTGTGGGGTCCTTTGAGCCATATGTAAAGGACCATGAGGACGGAAAGGACCTTACAGACCCTCTAGCTTAACCCCTACTACTTCTACAGCATCACCAACAGGCATCCGTTCAACCCAGTGGTTACCAACACAACCTTCTTCCCGCCACCCATCCCAGGCATCATCCAAGCCTCACCCCACTCCAGTCTTCTTCAGCTTGGCGCAAAGAAGGACATCAGTGAAGAGGAAAACGTGGCGTAGCTTCCGGGATCCTTCCGCCAGTTCCACCAGGAAGCCATCTTTGACCAGCTGCCGGGTCTGCAAGGAGGAAAGAAAGAGGGAAAGCATTAAGGGACAGGGCAGAAAGAGATCTTCATTTGCTCCTCTGGAAATGCATCCCCCGCATCAGATAGGATGGGGCTCACTGGGGCTTTGTGGTGTTATTTGCCTCCAAGTCATTTCCAGTTTATGGAACCTATCATGGCAGAATTTGCATGCTATTGGAGCCAGAGGTAGGAATAAGACTGACATTTGCTCCCTCAGGGAGGATGCCAAAAAGGTCTTTCTTGCCTATTGGAGCAAATGAGAGGAGCAACCCATCCAAAGGATGTCCCTCCCTTCCCCACTAAGAAAGCAATTTGCTATTCCTTTCCTCTGAGGCTGAGAGTATGTCTCACCCAAGTGGGTTACCATGGCCAAGCTGTGGTTTGAACCCTAGTCTCCGGGAATCCTGGTCCAACACTCGAACCACTACTGTTACCATCACCAGATTTCTCCAGAAGAGGTGTGCCCTTGCCTTCCTCTGAGGCTGTGAGAGAGTGTGACTTCCCCAAGGCTACCCAACGGGTTTCCATGGATGAGCAGGGAATTGAACCCCAGTCTCTCACTATCCTAATCCAACACTCAGATCAATAAACCACACGGTCACTAATATGGGGACCCCTTTCCAGAATTTTCTTGGCTAGATTTATTATTTGGTTTCCCAAAGTCCTTAGCCTCCTCTGCCCAAGACTCCAGGATTCTGTAAGATGGAGCCCATGGAAGTTAAAAGGGGTGCCAAACTGCATCATTCCTACAGTGTGGATGCATCCAGGGGGACAAGGGCTCTCCCCCATCTCTCTCTGCCCTCTGCCCCTTGCCTTGTACCTCTCCTTTGGGCGTGGTGACGGCCGTCCTGCGTGGGTCGATGTCTTCGTTGATGCTGGAGAGGAAGTTTTGGGAGATGCGGAGGGCATCCTGGAGCAGCGGGTAGTCGGGGTGGTCGGAGGGCGTGTGCTTCAACAAATCCTGGAAAGGAAGCAGCCGTGAGATTGGGGTGGGTCACAGTGTCAAAAACACACACCCCCAACTGTTTGTGGAAGGCTGGGAGCTAAACATAAGAATCATGGAACATGCACAACACTTCCCCTCCTTCATTTTATACTCACATGTAACACAAGAGTGCTGCGGGTCACACGGTTTATAGGTTTGTACAGCAACGCTGCAATTTGGGCAAAGAGAGAAAGATAACTGATAAGAGACATGATCTGTCTACCTACTAATATTCTGATGATAACCCGGAAACCCCAGTGGCTGGCACCTCCCATGTCAGCAAAGCAGTGAATCCATCCTGGGGTTTTGTTCACGTTAAATGAACACACCTTGGTGCTAAAGCTCTCCTTGGAGAGATACTGCAGACAAAATGTGGAGTGGATGCACCATCCCACTGACATGGAAGCTGTATAATAAGGGAAATCCACCCTAGTACTCCAAAATGTGACACCACCAAAAGGAAGAATAAGGCAGAAGGTGGAGAAGTTCTTGGTACATTTGGGCCTTTCAAATACATATTTGGAAGTTTGCTCAATTCTCGCTCCGGTCTCTAGACACACGCACTGGATTTCCCCCTTTTCGGAAACCACTTCTCCAAAAGCCGAAGCTGAAGCAAACAGACGCGACAACACAACAATCCTGAGTCTTGTTCTGAGGCGGATTTCAAATGAGGAAATCCACCCGTGCTACACACCCCCTCCGACACCGTTGGCACGCTAATGCGAGCCAGCGCATGAAATCATCTTTCCAGCAGGGTAGCTATGGTCGTCGGTTGCAGCAAGAAAGAACAAAGAGTCTGTTAAAGGCTGGTGAATGGATGACGGCACAAACTTCTGGCTGTAAACCTGCACGCGCGCACCCCTCCCGAAATGTAAACCGTGATGGCAAAGAGAGAGAGGCACTACGGGTAGAAATGTAAGGAGCATCTATTTTCCCCAACGATCAGAAATGCGTCTCATGGCAGCCCCCTTTGCAAAGGGAGGTTTGGAGCCACCCAATTTTCAAGGGGGTACAGGTGCCAAAGGTGTCACCATCCCCGCCTATGGATTTTGCCATCCCCTCCTACGGATTTTGCCACTAAAAAGTGGTAAAAATGAAAAGTAAATGACTGAAAATCCAGCGCCTGTTTATGGCACGCACCCCCAAATCTCTGGCTTTGAGGTAGGGCATCTCCGTCACGTATCTGAAAAGAGTGGCTCAACGCCACAAAGTATGTGCCAAGAGCCACGTGAAAGAAAAGGCAAAGCAGAAGGCAATGCATCCAACAAGAAGCGACAAGGACTGACTCACAAATCCCCTTTACAAAGTGGGGAACAAGACTCTGGCACATAAAGACAGATAGGAAGGTGGTCCAGCGGCCGCGGAGACAGCCTCTTGTTGTCATGGCTACATGGCCAGAGGATGTCCCACAAAGCCAAACCACCAGGAGGTGACAATGGACGGGTGTGGAGAGATGAGCATTGCCACCACCATGTCCAAGGGACACCTTTCTGAGTAAACCAGATGAGGTTTCGGGGCGGAGGATCGGGGCGGAACGGAGACAAAGCGTGCCACATTTCCCTACTGAGCTTTAGAACCCAAAAGAGCTTGCATCTTTAGAAATATACATGGGAAAGAGTCCACAAAACCATGCGCTAACCGGGATGCGAAGCTGACACGTCCCCAGTGGAAGGCAGAAGGAAATAACTGGGGGACACTGGGACCCCTAAACCTTCTCCCGCAGCCCCAGCAGTAACCCCCAGATACTCCTCAACTGCCTCCTTCGCTTTTAGGTCTAACCTCAGTGGTATCTGAATTTTGCTTAGGAGGAACAAAGGCATTACCAAGTTGCAATTCTGGAACAAAGAAAGAAAGAAAGAGCCGCTAGTCCGTCTAAGAAACCACCACACCTCACTTAAGCCAAACCTGCAGAGACAAAGCTTTGGTTCTCCCCCATGGGAAGGGGGTCCTCTCAAAGCATCCAAAATGAAGACCCTCAGAAGTGACCCCCCCCAGGTGTCAGCAAGAAGTCCCCACATCCCCCAAGCGTCTCCGATCCTACCACCAGCCCTAAAAGAAACCGGGCAAGGAGAACCGGCGTCACGCCCACCGTAGGTGCAGTTACAGCAAAAGCGGATGATGAGCAGGATCTCCATGGTGCGCTTTCCTCGGTGTGGCCATCGCGCCCGGCTCCATCGGTGTTCGGTACCCAGGACGACAAAGCCAGCCGGTGGAGGGGAAGGAGAAGGCGGAGGGAGAGGAGGGGATGCGAGGGGGCTGTCGGACGCAGCCAGCATTATAAAGAGATGCATCCCCCTCCCCTTCCTCGCTCTCTCCCCCTACGGACACAAAGGCTTCGGGGTTTTTCTTCCCCCAATATGGGCAGGTAATTATCCATAATTCATGGGCATGGGTCACCAGAGGAATGGGAGAAGCCAGGGGGAAGGCATACAAAGGATTTCGCACACATGATTTTGCACACTTGATCACACTTCCACATGAAAAGCACACACCAGAGACCAAAAAGAAAAAGGATCCCTACCTTCCATGGTGACCGAGGTGTGGCTTTCTTTCGAATCCTTTGGCCCCTTCACTTTCAACTCCTGTCGAAAGGGAACAATGAGGACGTTTTTGAGAGAGAAGGGCAAGGAAACGGCCATCTTCATATGCTCAGAGGCAAAATTTCTGCTTCCAAATTCTAAATGTTTCCCCTCCCTGTCTCTTCACCTCTTTCCTTAATTTGCAAGGATTTAACAAACTCAGCGCAAGCCAAGACCATAATGGGAGGGTAAACCACACTCTCTCAGCCTCAGAGGATGGCAAGGGCAAACCCCCTCGGAAGAAACTTGCCCAGAAAACCCCATGATAGGGTCTTCTTAGGGTCCGAGGGAGTTGATCATGGCAGAGATAGAAGGTGGGGGTTTCTGGTTGTGTATGTGAGGCTCTCGTGTGCCACTTACATTGCAGCTATAATATATGCTGAGTAGAGAGGTAGGGGGCACATACACACACAGTGCAGCCTTTTAGGTGCGCATAGATACACAGCATCCTCGGAGCAGCTTTTGGGTGCAAAGAGTGGGATGCAACAGACAGCAGGATCTGAAGAGCCCTAAAAATTCCCTTTCAGCATCAGACCCAAATGCCCATCGCCTTTCCTCACATGCTCTCTGCATCCCAGCAATAGGTGGGAGACTGCTCTTGAACATGGAGGTTCTAGTTGCTACCCTCCGTGATTTTTGCTCTCCAAATTCTCCCCTCCGTAAGCCCTTCTGTTTGCTCTGGTCCATGCAAAAAAGGTCCCAGCTTCTTCGAATGCCCCCCGGAGCAAAATAAAAGCAATTAAGCCAACAGATGGGTAAGGAAACAGAGCAGAACGTTCCCCAAAGTCTGGAGAGAGAGAAACGTAGATGGAAGTTTGAGATCTCTACACAGACTCTCCCCTCGCAGTGGGGAATAGGATCAAAATACCCAGAGACACACACACACACACCAACACAACAGGGCTCAAATCTGTTGTGCAACAATAGTAAAGGTCACCGGCTACTTAGCCTTTCACAACAGGGTTGGAAATCGAAGGGGACAGCAGTCCCATTCCGGAACATCCATGGGGCAGAGACCTAATGTATACATCCCCACGTTCCTCCTGACCCACCTTGCAGGGTTGCTGTAGATGATACGCAAGGTTATTTCCATGCATGTCGCTTTTCCTTTCCCTTTTTCCTCCGTGGGTCATAAGAAACAACATTATAATGATACTGCTAATGGCTTCTCACCTCTGAGATTTTCTGGAACTGGTTGTTGCTCTGGCTGCACTTCTCGGCCGTCTCCAACGCAATTTTGTAGTTGTCCACAAAGGCCTTGTACACCCCCAACTGGCTGGCCTATTGCGGGGAGGAAAGAAAACCCCATGATAGGTTCACCTTAGGGGTGCCATAAGCCAGGAACAACTTGAAGGCACACAACAACCACAACAACATTCAATGGGAAGCCAACAAAGGCTGCGATCAATAATCTTCTCCCATCCTTCCACTCAGAGGTAAGCTGTGTCTTATCATTCTGAATATGGAGAAGAAGAATGCTAATGATAATGATAGTTCTCCCCCTTTTGTGGGCATCCAAGAAAACCACGCAAAGGGTGACTTGGGGCAAACCCAACTGAGGAAAGCAAAGCAACCCTCCCTCTGAACAACTCCTTGCTAAGTTTGTGTTAGGATCCTCATCGATCAGAAGCAACTGGAAGGACCGCAACCGAACCATCTCCGGTCGGAACGGAGCCAAATGGTACCCACCAGCTTTTGGAAAAGGTGGCCCAGGACAACGCTGCTATCCCAGTCCTGGACTTGGGGCCAGAGGCTGTCGTAGAACTCCTTGTGGATCTCGTAGATGTCCTGGATTTTGTAGAAGATGGTCTCGATCTGCTGGAGGGTGAGGACAGGCTGGGAGGTGGTTGCCGTCGCCTTCAGGGGCTTCATCGGCTGCGGAAGACGCAAGGGGAAGAACCATTTTTATTAAACCTAAACACCACCAGAAACTTACTTTACACAAGTATATCTAAGCCAAACGACGGCAACAAAACAAACTTAACTTAACCCCTAAAGAAATGAAATGTAATGTAATAAAAAATGTGATGTAAGACTCATACTTCATCAGGGATAACTGTACACTGTGCCCTTTTAATGCCTAATTTGGTTCGTTTGGCACCACTTTTAACTGCCACAACTCCATCCATCCTAGAGAATCCCGGGATTTGTAGTTCGGTGAGGCACCAGCCCTCTTTGGCAGAGAAGGCTAGAGACCTTTCATAGGATGCAGCTACAGCCCTTAAAGTGGGTCAAACTGCATTATTTCTCCAGTGTAGACGCACCCGCAGTCCTTGGGCGGCAAGACTGCTAACAGCAATAGCGCTCCTGAACTTCAGACTTTGCAATCCGTGGCTCTTTGCCCTCAACACTTGCCCCACCTTGCTCTGTGTTTTGTTTTTGTTGTCGAATTGCCTTGGCTTATTTTCTCCTGCCTTGCATTTGGGCTTTGGACTTTGCCTGCATCAGTCTAAGGCCACCTCTGGGAGGTTGTGACATTTTGGCCTTGGTCCTGCTTTCTAGGTCTTCCTTGCTTGACTGGAACATCAGGTCCAAACTGGCCCTTGACCTTTGAGACTGGACACTTTGCCACCATGAGAGCTAGGAACGTGGTTCACATTTTAAAGAAGGAAGCCAAGGGTCTAAGGCAGGGGTAGGCAACCTTTTTGAGCCGGGGGCCGAGTTGCTGTCCCTCAGACAACTGGGGGTCCGAACTCAAAATGGTGCCCAGAGCAGCGCGGAAGCTGCAGCTGGGGCGGCAATCGGCAGCAGGACCAGGCTGGGGCCGGTCCCAAGACCTCGCTGGGCCGGATCCGGCCTGCGGGCCGTAGATTGCCGACCCCTGGTCTAAGGACTGCATTGCCCATACCTCATTCTCTCTTCTCCACCAGCGTTATTGCAGTATCCCAGTTTTATAGACATACACACACAACTCTGAGCACCTCTCACAAATCCGGTAAGATGCACCCTCTCTATAAGACCAAGATCTTCGTTAGAGAAGTTGCTTTTGGGGCTACAACCCCCAGAATTCCCAAGCCCCTGTGGTTCTTTACTTCCAGGTGACTGAATAGCAGGGATGGAAACAGTCCTGATGTTGTAGGACTGCAACTCCCAGCTTTCTTTCGCATTGGCTAAGCTTAGGGCCGCTGGGAGTTCCAGTCCAACAACCTTTGGGGAACCACATCATTCCCAACTCTGGTGCATTTGGCTTGGAGCTATAGATCCCAACAGGATCAGCCATGTACTGGATCCAGAGTTCCCAGCATTGGTCTAGCAGGAATATTGATATTATCCCTTAGCTAGCTGTGTGTGTGTGTCTCTGTGTGTTTGTGAGATATATCATCCCACCACCAATATTTCATTGTGCGCTTTCTTTGCTTCGATGCAAAGCCTGTTATGGTGGTTTGGTCCTGAGACGGTCACTAACATCCATTCCTGGATGGAGATGGAAATGACTACAATAGGTTTTCTAACAGAGCGCACCATTGCTGCTGGTGTTTTGGGATCCCTCCTTGGGAGTCGTAGCAATGGGGATGTGTCACGACGTTCACGTTTCAGAGGTTTCACCGCCTGCTCCAAAACATGGAAGGAGCGCCAACAGCGCACACCCATCCTCCACCCACACAGCCATTGCGCAAAAGCAGTCCAGCTCCGACTCAGGCAAAATAAAGGAAGCAGAAGCTATAAATACAAAACCAAATGAGGCCACGAGAGAAGGACTCTGCAGAAGACGTTACAGCCGTCGGGACGCATGATCGGAATCCGCAGCCACAGGATACGGCGGCGATGGCCGCTAACTCAGAGCGGTTTCGAAGACTGCTTTTTTAAAGTCATGGTTAGCTGAGGAAGCACCAGAATCCTGAGTGTAATTCCTAAAAGACGGTGCTGTCGTGGTGACACAAGGCTGGCTCCAAACCTCCTGGTTGGGATAGCTTCCAAAATGGAGCCTCCCTCTTCAAAGGTGGTCTACCTGCAAGTGCCAGCTTCAGGAGGGAGAAGGTGGTACTCTCCTAGATTTGCACCTCGCTCTTCCCTCTTGAACTGGGCTCCCCAAAACTGGAGAGTTTGTACCCTTGACTCCCGCCTGGAGGTGGACCACAAACCCAGAGATGGACCACCTCCAGTTGTAGGGTCACCCTTTTGTCACCTCTCAAAATGGCTTCTTCTTCCCTTGTCCCAACTCACCAGCAACAGTGCTTCCAGCTGGTTTATGTACATCTCTTCGTTGGCCAAGAAATCCTTGAGGACCACTCTCCGCATATCCACGCCTTTCCCGGCATCGTGTTCGCTCTGCAAAAACGTAGAAGAAAGAATATAAGGAAGCTTGCTCAAGTTACTTTAGTTTATGCTAACTAATTCCTTGTTCGCAAGGAATTAAAACAGTTACTGCTTAATTACTTTCTTTAAAAGCCAGAATGCCACAAAGTCACATCTCCCGAATTAAGTGCAAAAGGAACAGCAATCCTATAACCAGATGAAACTCTTTTTGGGCATTTTCAGTGTGTTTCTCTTTTAAGCGTTCTTTGCCTTTCCCCCTTTTCCAAGGGAAGACGCTTGAGACGTAAACTTGGGATGCATATAGCATTTCTGGCCTTCTGGGCACCCTCCGCCCAACAAACCACGAAGCCAAAGGAGGCATTAAAACAGCCTGTTCCCATTCCGCTCCTCCCTTTCCTCTTGGACGCTTGTCTAAATTTAGATTATAAGCATCTTAGGGCAGGGATCTGAGGTCTTTCCCTTTCTCCGCTCCTTGACTGGCTGTAATTCGGTCTTAAATTTCCACCAAACTTGGAAGAGTTTACTTTGGAGGAGAACAAGTGTCCAGCTGGTTGGGGATGCTGGGACTTCCCAAAAAGAAAGCCATGTGTATTTTTCGTCCCTCCCACATGCTCTGCGCCTAAATTTGGGAGCTGCTGGGACTTGTCTCCCGTTCGCGTCCCGTCGAAACCTTCCCATCTCGTTCCCCAAACAGGGCCCGACGCAAACCGACAACTGTTTCCAAACACACGCCCAAAACATGCCCACAGCCCTGGCTGCATTTGGCCCACAGGCCTGGCACAGCTGTTGACACGACCAGCAACCCACGTAAGCATCCGACAGCCGCCCGAAAAGGATCCACAATGCAGCTTTCCTCGCTGTTTTTCGTTGTTATGTGCCTCCGACGGCAATCTGAAAGCAAACCTGTTGCAGGGTTTGTTAGCAAAAGGGGGTTTGCCTTTGCCATTGTCATGCTCAGAGGTTCAGAGAGTGCGACTTACCCATGGCCACCAAGGAGGTTTCCATGCCCAAACCGAGATTCAAACCCTTGTCTTCCAGTGCCCTCGTCCAATGCTCAAACCTCAAGTCTACACCATGCTTGTTGTGTATCTTGAAGTCAGTTCCGACTTATGGCAAACCTAAGGTGAACCTATTTCTTGGCAAGGTTCGTTCAGAGGAGGTTTGTCCTTGCCTTCCCCTGAGGCTGAGAGAGTGTGACTTGCCTAAAGGGTTTCTATGGCTGAGCCAGGATTTGAACGCAGGTCTCCCTCCCAGGGTCCCACACTCAAACCTTATGCTGGCAAAAACTGGGGAAGAAAATAATACAATTCAAAGTAGAGACTGAATATGGGGCTCAAATTTAGGTTCCGAAAATGGTAGGATCCTAAGAATTTGGAAGGAAGGGCTAAGATTTCGGAAACTTGAACCAGGCAAGTTTGCCATAGTCAAAGGCTGGAAGGAGAGAGGCAACTGCGCACCGCAATCTTGCCGCCTCGGTCCTTCCCTACCCAAACAAAGAGCCTTATCGCACCCTTAACCTCCACCTCCTTCAACATTAAACTCCAGAGATGGTAAGCTATGGGTTTTCTTTTTTCCCAAAGGTGCGGCACCGGGCAGCTGTTTTTACAACAGGTGCGCCAAAAATGGCGCGATTTGGAGTAAGAGCAGAGGTGGAAGGGGAAGGCAAGGGCCCTGAGGTTATCTAGCCCCAGTTCCAAGAGATGGGGGTGCCTCTGCCCTCGCGCAGAGTGGCTTTACTTCCCAATGTTTTCTGCCCATGTGCAAAGTGATTTTACTTCTCAATCGTTTCGGCCCATGTGCAGAGTGATGTTCGCTCTCCACTTCAGCAAGGAACCACAAGTTATGGGTAGAGGGGAAAACCTTTGAGGACAGGCAAGGTCTAGGTAGTTTAGACTGAGTCTAGCCCCTTGTTAAGCCCTCCTAGAGAAGAACTACAGTCGGCCCTCCTTATCCATGGGTTTTTTTAATCTATGGATTCAAGTATCCATGGCTTGAAAATATTCCCCAAAAAGTATGAAATTCAAATAGCAAACCTTGATTTTGCCATTTTAAGGGACACCATTTTGCTACACCATTGTATTTAATGGGACTTGAGCATCCACGGATTTTGTTATCCACAGGGGTCCTGGAACCAAACCCCAGCGCATAACAAGGGCCCACTGTGTCTCTTGTCTCCCTTCACACAAATACATACATACATACATACATACATACATACACACACACACACACACACACACACACACCTCTCCTGGGGCAAATGCAACACGTAAATCAACAACAGAAGCCCCAATCCATACAAATCGGCTCAAGGAGGGTACTGGGCCATTCATTGCCCACTGAAATATCGGTGCCACTAGGGATGCCTGCCAATAGGACAGGAAAGGTACTTGGTTTCTCCACCAGAAAAAGCTTGCCTTTTGTACCTGCATCCATGACCTATGTCTGGAAGTAGCTGCAAGACCCAAACCCATCATCATCATCATCATTGGAGCAAGCAAGCATGATGTATTGCAGTGGTCCCCAAACTGTGCCCTTTAAGGGATTTTGGACTCCAGCTCCCAGAATCCCAGACTACTGGCCAACATGGCTGAGGCTTCTGGGAGCTGAAGTCCAAAATCTCTTCAAGGGCACAGTTTGGGGACGCCTGGTGTAGCGGTTTCAGCATCAGACTACGACTGCGCAGATCAAGATTCGATTCTCCGCTCGGCCATGGAAACCCACTGGGTGAGCTTGGGCAAGTCACACTCTCTCAGCCCCAGGAAACCCCATGATAGGGCCGCCATAAGCCACAAAGGACTTGAAGGCACACAACAACCACAAATGATTATGACCATAAATAATAAAACTGGATTGAGATGAGTTTGCTCAGAAATTGCACACTGTTCTTAGCCCCACTGTTATTCTGGCACACTAACTGAGCCAAAGGGAGTTAATTTTAGTGCAAAGCATTATTATTATTATTATTATTATTATTATTATTATTATTATTACTACTTTCTCAGTTACTGACTGGAGGTTTGGACCCCTTGAAGATCTGGGTTCTACCCAAGAGCCTAGGAATCAATAAGGCCTTGCCAGAGAAGGTGGCCTGTTCCAAGTCGTGCCTCTTTTTGAAACTGAGATCTGTCTTAGTGGAGAAGAGCCACATCGAAGCCACAGAAAGGAAACAGATAATGAAATATCGAGACCCACGAACAGAGGTTCGGCCCCTCTGGGCAAAAGGAAGCAACTCTGGTTCCGGCAGCGCCAGCAATGCCAAGCAGACCAACAAAACACCACTAAAGAAGAAGAAAAGGGTCAAGAGGCGCATCTCCCCCCAAACCCTCGACTCTGGCCTTCAAGGCCTCCTTCTTCCCACCTTGCAAGGCCCCAATCCATGGGGGGTGAGGGTGCCCAGCCGCTCTTCCTCGCCGCCTTCCTCCTCCTCTTCGTCTTCTAGGATTTTGTCCAAGTAGCCGATGACTTCTTCTTCCTCCTGCATGGCCCCTGAGCTGCACCCACTCACTTTGGGCAACCAAGAAGGCACCCTCTTCTAGGGCAAGGTGGCAGCCAGGCCCGGCACTGCCACCTCCGACGCTTGGCACTGACGCCTCCTCCTCCTCCGCCGGAGCAAAGCAGCCATGCCCAGGGGTGAAGACAACCAAACCCTTGCTCCCAGGGCCCCCAAGTTGGGGGTCAAAGGAGGTGCAGCTCAGTTCAGGTTCCCTCAAGCCGTGCCAGTTTGAGAAGCCAAACTCCAGTGAGAAAGAGAGGAGGAAGGAAGCCCTGCCAAGACCAGGCTGGCTTAGCTTAACCCCTTCCTGGTGCCCGGCTTCGGGTGGCAGATGTATTTGAGGGTTTGTTTTCAAAGCTGTATATGCCACTGCTGCTTCAGAGCTGCCTTGCACACTTCGGGGCAGGAAATGCCAGGCTGCAGAGGTGTGGTTGGCAAAGGCGGCTGGTGCCAGGAGAGAAGAGAAAGGAAGAGAAAGAGGGAGGGATGGATGGAAGAGGAGGGCTTTTCGGAGAGAGAGAGGGTTACCACTCTTGCTCCTTTGAGGAAGTGTGGGCTGTTGAAGAAGAAGAAGAAGAAAGAGGAGGAGGTGGAGAAGGAGGAAGCGGATGGCAGACACAGGAGGGGAAAGAAAAAAAGAGAATAGAAAGACAAGAGCAGAGAGGAAGAGAAGGAAGCCGGAGTTCACCCAAGTCCCATAGAAAAGGGGAAGAAAAAGGAGGGGCCCAAATCCGACCTGGGAAGAAAGAGAGAGTGTGAGAGGCGTCACCTGGAAGAGAACTCACCTGGAAGCCACACCGCTTTGGCAAAACAGGTGAGACCAATCAGGGTGGTACGGTTGAGTGGTTACAGCAAGAGCTGAGATCTTGGGCATTGCAGAACTCTGCATGATGTAAAGGCAAAGGAGAACAGCAGCCTGCAACCTGCATGCTGGCACAGTTGAATTTTAAGCCTTCTTTTAAATACGGCGCAAGCGGGATCGGCATCTCCAATTTCCCAGGCGGCAAGGAACGGAAACCTGGCAATACAGGCAAGCTTTTGAGCAACGCAGATCCCTTCTCAGGAGGGTCGGAGGAAGATGCCTGCAAACGCAGAAGGCCGCGCGTGCGTACGTTCTCCAAAGAAAGCAAGACAAATAAGTAAAGGGGAGAGAATGGGTGTATATAGCTATATAGATGCAGAAAGAATTGAATGAAGAAAGCCACAAAACCACACGGTTTGCACAGGATGCTCATTCTTTCCTCTCTCTCTGCCACGCAAGAGAAGACTAGGTTGGCAAGTCCAGAAATCCGCTTGGACGGTAGCTGGAAAAACCACCCTCCGCTGAGAGATCCGCTTCAACGTCAAGCTAGGTTTATGTTTTGTAGGGTAGCGTCATGGCAGTTAAAGTGGTGTCAAACCGCTTTATTTCTGCAGTGTGGACACGCCCGGAGTGGTTAGAAAAAGATTTGGAGAGGAAGAAAGCGGAGGCCGGCAGAAGGAGAAAAGAAGAGCGTTAGCATTTACATAACCTTTTTCTTGCATCCTCTGAAGCATTTTGCAAAGTTCATCTCGCTAAAACATTACAACAATCCTTTCCTTTCGCCGGCAGGCTAAGACCTTCTTATCCAGGCCGGCCTTTGGTTTAAAATCTATGCAACGGAAAGGGATTGTGGTTGTTGTTGTTGTTGTTTTCCAATATTTGAAAAGTATGATCTGTGTTTTTATATTATTGTTCCGGGGAATTGCAATTTTTGGTCTCAATCTCAGCATGGAGTTAAACTTCTCTTTCCAACTGTATCATGATCCTGACACAAATCATTGGGGGGGGAAACAACAACAACAACACTATATACAATTGCAAAAACACAATCGGCACAACTGTCTTTTTGGAAACTGCTGGGAGGAAGCCACTTTTGAGTTAACATCCTCAAAACAAATCAACTTAACGTAACATGTTAATGCAGCTCTCCAAAAATTGAAAGAGGGGCAGGAGAAAGATACAAGAAGGGATGCGATCAGCGCAAAGCGGCAAAGACCTATTGTTAAAATGAAGACCCTAAAGACTAGAGCCTTGAGGTTGACCCAAAATGAGAGACGGAGAATGTAGTCTGTGTCATCCAAAAGGGATCCAAAACAACCCACAGTTTCCGCAGAGGAAGGAGAGGAGGCCAAAGAGTTAAAAACGCACAATGCAGGTGGCTTGGAAAGTCCAAAGAGCAACTAAGAAGGCTTTGGGGAGTTTTAAGACTTTACAAATCCCTTTTGGTATGGGGTCAAAGGTAGGGGGATTTTGTAGGATGGAGGAAGAGTGGGGTTTGGAGAGGGGTCATTTTGCTGTATGCTTTCTGTATCACTATCCCATCTCTCCAGTCCCAAAAAAGGACATTACTAATACTCCTACTCTATTCTGCACTAGCTAGGCGTTATCTGGAGTCCTGCATTCTCATAGCATTGAGCTGGAATCTCTTCTCCTGCAGTTTGCATCCCTTGCTCCATTGGGTCCTAGTCTCTGGAGCAGCAGAAAACAAGCTTCCTCCCTCCTCAATATGGCATCCCTTCAAATATTTAAACAGGGCTATCATCATATCCCCTCTTAACCTTCTCTTCTCTAGGCTAAACATCCCCAGCTCCCAAGGCATTCCTTATAGGGCTTTATGGTTTCCAGACCCTTCACCATTTTGGTCACCCTCCTTTGGACACATGGCTCCAGTTTCTCAATGTCCTGGACACATAACTGGGCACAATATTATTCCAGGTGAGGCCTGACCAGAGCAGAATAGAGTGGCACTATTACCTCCCTTGATCTAGACACTATACTTCTATTGATGCAGCCTAGAATCGCACTGGCCTTGTTAGCCGCCGCATCGCACTGTTGACTCATGTTCAATTTGTGGTCTACTTGGACTCCCAGATCCCTTTCAAACATAAGTCTCTTTAAGCCAAGTGTCCCCCATAATCCTATATCAGTGCATTTTATTTTATTTTTACCCTTACATTTCTCCCTGTTGAATTCCATTTTGTTAGCTGTGGCCCAGTTTTCTAGTCTATTCAGGTCATTTTGAGTTTTGATCCTGTCCTCTGGGGTATTAGCTACTCCTCCTAATTTGGTGTCATCTGCAAATTTGGCAAGTGTGCCCCCAATTCTGTCCTCCAAGTCATTGATAAAGATGTTGAATAGCCCTGGGCCCAGGACAGAGCCCCACTGGACACCCCACTGATCACTTCCCTCCAGGATGAAAAGGAGCCATCCTGGATGTCTTGTTTCAAGAAAGGAAAAAGGCAAGTTGAGCAAGGTTCAGAGAAGGGCAACAAGGCATGGAGAACAAAACCTATGATGAGAGGTTGAAGGAGCTGCGCATGTTCAGCTTGGGGAAGAGAAGGCGGAGGGGGCCATTACTGTCCTTTCTAAGCATCTCAAGGCTTACTTGGTTTAGCAGCCATACCTAGGATGCCTGTTTTACATCAGATTTGGGGAGAAACAGAGCAGCAGAGGACATCTGGAAGGGGAGGATTCCCAGGAACCTTTCAAGGAGCAATGTGATACTAGGTTATGGCCGCCAGATGGCACAACCCACCCCATAACATCATGTCACCTTTTTAATATGCGCACAACGACACGCTATGTGCCTTTATTGCCCTCCTCTTCCTCCCCACCCCAAAAAAAGAACAAATGGCAAACATAGTCATGTGGGCTATTTTCTCCTTTTTGCATAATGTAAAATTCTTGAGCAAACACTCCAGAAGCGTCTCTTCCACAAGGAAGTTAGTCTCTAGATAGAAAAGCTGTGACTTTGGTGTAAAGTGTGTAATTTTCATGCACAAAAGTCACAGTGGCAACCATGCCAGAGCTCAAGGGATCCGGATTCAAGTCCTACCTGAGCCATGAAGCTCACCAAGTAACCTTGGAGCAATCCCTCCTTCTCAATCTCAACCGAATCTACCTCACAAGGATGTTGCATAGATGGTTTTGAGTTCATTGGAGGACCCAGAGACTTACCCCGGTGCCCATCCCGTCGGTAGCCGTAGGTGAGACACTCTCTGGCCCGTCCTTGCCGTTTCCGCCTTCCTGGCCTCGGGCGCTGAGCTGGGGGGACATGGTGGGCGACTCGTCGATGTATGGCATGGTCTCCGAACCGCCGGGCGGCACTTTGGGCTCCTCGTTCCCCTCGGCGTCATAATCCTCCGTCCCGTAGTTGAAGTCTGCGGAGAGGAATCAAGGAGAAACGTGGTCAATGCCGGAGGATAGCATCACTCCCCACAACACACACCTCCTGCTCCATCCCCAAATATACACAGACCCCCAAACCATCATTAAATAGATGTATGCGCCTTCAAAGAGCCAGCATGGTGCAGTTGTTTGAGCGCTGGACTACGGCACTAAAGAACAGGGTTCGAATCCCTGCCTGGCTGCGGAAACCCTCTGGGTGATCTTAGGCAAGTCACATACTCTCAGCCTCGAAGGAAGGCAAAGCTAAACCCTCCCCAGAACAAATTTTGCCAAGAAAACCCCTTAGGATCACCATATGTCAGAAACGTCTTGAAGGCGCAACAATGCACCTCCAAGTTGCTGGTCGATTTATGGCGACAGCCATGAATTTTCTAAGGTTTTCTTAGGCAAAGGATCCTCAGAAGTCATTTTGCCAGTTCCTCCCTCTGAAATAGAGCCTGGGATTCATTGGTGGTTTCCCATCCAAGGACTAACCAGAGCTGACCCTGCATAGCATCCGACATCAGACAGGATCCGCAGTCCGCTCCTGGTCTTTGGCTGAAATTTGAAGGGAGCCATCCCAAGCATTGAACCTATTGTGCATGGGATATGGTTCTGCACACTGTATGGCTCCTTTGCAGTTTGGACTAAAATCCAGACACACAGAGAGAGAGACTTTGGGTGTAGAAATAATGCAGTTTAGACACTGCTTTGACTGCTATGGCTCCATTCTACACAATCCTGGGCTTTGTAGTTTGGCGAGGATCCAGCACACTTCAGACAAGGACCTTGGTCCTAGGATCCCAGAGGATGGAGGCACAGCACTTAAAGTGGTGTCAAAGTGCCTTATTTCTACAGTGTAGATGTACCTTTCGAAGGCACCAGAGGCCACTGGAAGGAAGAGACGGCTGGAAAGAGAGCGCATGACTAGGCCGAGCCAGAGACCAACCCTGTCGGAGGCGGCATGACCAGGGAACCAGAAGGCACGTGCCATGCGCCCACGACACCCGCTGCAAACGCATTATCTCCCCCAGCTCCCGAGACATCCAGTCTGGGCCCAGTCAAGCGTGTGCCCCTCGGTCACACTCTCTCGCTCGACCCCCCCTCCAATGACGCCCCCCCAAGCCTTGGCCTGACACACTTCCCCACATTTGTACAATTAAGCACGCATCCTTGAGCACCGCCTTGCCTTGAAATCCCTCGATCATTGCATGCGCCAGCTGGCCCTGCCCTGCGTGTGTGCATCTCCCTCGGAGGATTTTCCAGAAGAGGTGCCATTGGAGTTGGGGGATGATAGGCAGTGTGGTAGAATGGTTAGAATATGGGACCCAGATTGGCAATGAAGCCAAGTAGCCTTGAGCCCTTTTCTCTCTCATATACACATGCACAACTTGGCCTACCTTGCAGGGTTGTAAAGCTCAAAAATGGGGAGAAGGGAAGCCATGTATAGCAACGGTCAACTCCAAGCACCTTCTGTCCTGCCATCCTCATCTTTTCTATTCAGGCCCTGGGCAAGTCACACTCTCTCAGCCTCAGAGGATGGCAAAGGCTGAACCGCTCTGGAGAAATCTGTCCAAGAAAACTCTATGGCAGGGTTGAACCAAGTCGGAGTCGACTTGAATGCACATAACAACAACCAGGAGATGGTGGCAGAGACAGACAGACGGGGCAAGATACCTTTTCCAACCCAGAAAATGATCAAGATCCTGGCACAGAGAAGGGCACGCATCAAGATTTGTAAAGTTGGCAGCGAGAGCGAGAGAAAAGACAACCTCTGCTTTCCAAATCAGGGCAACAGAGCATAATGGCCGTCATGCATAATGAAAAAGTGGAAGGGTGACTTAAACGTGAGGAACACAGGTTGAGTTGCCATTATTGCTTGAAACGCCATGCTTTCTATGTGCATTGAAGGCCGTTCTCCAACACATCTGCTTCCGCAGATGACGATATTGTGAGGGAGAAAAAGTTACTCCACGTTCTCTTTCTTTACACCGTGTTACACAAACCCCATCACATCTTCCGCTCAATTTCATCTTTTCCTCCTAAGGTACCTTTGTCACCAAGTGGTGCCATCTTTCGTCACAGACGAATTTCCTTTGGTCGTTTTGGATGCTCTGGGAAAAGGGAGGCATAAAACACCACACATGCAAATGCATACATGCAAAATTTGGTGTCGAACTGTGCGCCTTTTGCCTCTGTTTCAGGGAAATAAAGGCGAGGCGTTTTGCATTGTTCCACATCATCTCCCCCAAAGTAAAACAATGAGGGTTTCTCAACTGTGCCATGGATTCAAATGACAGAAACAAGGGGTTCAAATGCAAAACAAGGAGAGTGATTCCACCTAAACATTAGGAAGGACATTAGGAAGAGTGGAAGAAATGTGCCTCGGAGGAAGGCGAACTGTCTGCCTTCGGAGGTCTTTAAACAGAGTCTGGATGGACATCTTTCGAGAGCGTCTTATTGGCAAATTGATCGGATCCATACCCTGCTTTTCTCTTTTGACGGGATCCAAGGCGGCTTCTGGAAGATTCAGTTAAAACCTTAGTTTTACCAAAGTTAAAAAGAATTAAGCAACATTGAGCAGGATTGGTTACGTTTGGGAATATTTCCGATGTCGGAATGCCGCATAAGAGGGACTCAATCTGTAGTAAATAAATAGCATTTGTTTTAAACGTGTGCCATG
This sequence comes from Sceloporus undulatus, assembly GCF_019175285.1. Taxonomy (NCBI): domain Eukaryota; kingdom Metazoa; phylum Chordata; class Lepidosauria; order Squamata; family Phrynosomatidae; genus Sceloporus; species Sceloporus undulatus. The sequence goes on along the minus strand of NC_056532.1, from coordinate 6,799,711 downwards.
CGCATCATATCCAAAGCGTGCCCAAACTGGGGCCTAGTGCTTCCCTCCATAACTTTGGGCAGAGATGGCCTCTCTTTAGGGCACCTTTCCTCCCCAGAGGAGCTACCTTTCATGCCAATATGACACCGCCACCCCTAGTTTGGTCACGAAATCACCCCATGGTACACACACACACACACAAACACACATGCACAAAACAACCCCCTACGCATCCCACACTTGGTTCCCGTTGTGAGGTGGCTGGAGGCCGGTCCGTCGCCACGGCAACCACCTCCTCCTCCTCCTCCTCCTCCTGCATCCCTCTCATCCTTTGCAGCTGGAAGCCCTGGGAAGATGCTCAAGTACTCATCGATGGGTGGGATAAATACTCCCACTGCCTCCCTCTTTTTATGGCTCTGTTTTTGCAGCTGTGGGGGTGGAAGTGAGGAAGGCATGCATGACGCTCTCCAGCTCCAGATCTGCCTCCTTTCTCCTTTCCTCCCCACCACCAACTAACTGTGATAATCATAGAATCATAGAGTTGGAAGAGCCCCCAAGAATGGCCATCCAGTCCAACTTCATTCTGCCATGCAGGAACTCTCAGTCAAAGTATCCCCAACAGATAGCCATCCAGCCTCTGCTTAAAGACCTCCAAAGAAGGAGACTCTACTATAATCTCCGAGGAAGGAGTTTGTTCCACTGTCGAACAGCCCTTACTCTCAGCCAGTTCCTCCTAATGCTGAGCTGGAATCTCTTCTCCTGCAGTTTGCATCCATTGCTCCATTGGGTCCTAGTCTCTGGAGCAGCAGAAAACAAGCTTTCTCACTCTTCAATGTGGCATCCCTTTAAGTATTTAAACAGGGCTATCATATCACCCCTTAACTTTCTCTTCTCCAGACTAAACATCCCTAGCAATTCCTTAAGTCTCTCCTCATAGGACATGGTTTCCAGACCCTTTGCCATTTTAGTCTCCCTCCTTTGGACACATGGCTCCAGTTTCTCAACCTCCTTCTTGAGTTGTTTTGCCCAGAACTGGACACAATATTATTCCAAGTGGGGCCTGACCAAAGCAGAATACAGTGGCACTATTACTTCTCTTGATCTAGATACTATACTTCTATTGATGCAGCCTAAAATTGCAATGGATTCAAGTTACAAGGAAAGAGATGCCACCGAAATATTAGGACGACCTTCTTGATGGTAGTGGAAGGGGCTGGTCGACTCTCCGCCTTGGGAGATTTTAAAGCCGAAGTTGGATGCTCATCTTCCAGGAAGGCTTTCATTGCGTATTCCTGCATGGCAAGGGTTTGGATTCGATGGCCCTTGGGGTCCCTTCCAACTCTGTGATTCTATGAACTGAATTAATGCGTTCAGTGACCCATTTTGCTAGCCTTTGGTGGGTTATCAGGCCACAGGGTCACCAAAGTGGCACCCGCTTTGCGATCCACAGGGTCACCAAAGTGGCACCCGCTTTGCAATCCACAGGGTCACCAAAGTGGCACCCGCTTTGCAATCCACCCGTCTCTGGCAATGGCAAAGTAGGGTTGCCAAAATCAAATCTGGAGAGAGCTCCTGTGCCTTTCACAGTTGCGCAGAAGAAGGGGTTGCTTCTTACCTGGTTACTGAAATTCCCTCTTCCACACAACCATGAGAGGCACAGGAGCCCTCTCCAGTTGTGACTTGGACCCTGGAGACCAGGGTTCGAACCCTTACTAAGCCATGGATGACCCCAGGCAAGTTTCGCACGCTCTCGGCCTCAGAGCGTTTGCAAAGGCAAACCTCCTCAGTGCGAATCCCATCAAGAAAACCCCACGACAGGGTCGCCATGCGTCGGAAATGCCTCGAAGGCACATGACGACAAATGATAATCTTATTGTCTAAGAAGAAGTGATGTCCAAATCTATCCGCTCTGTCTGCTTGTTCTCAGCATCCAGGCAGAAATACATTTCGCACCCACCCAAGGCAGGCAAAACAAGTCCGCCTCTTCGCATTAACATGCAGCGCAGGCAACGGGTTCGAAAGCAGTCAGGTTTAAAATGAGACTTCAAAACAGCAGAGAGGGAAGGTGAGGTTCAATCTCACGGCTTGCACACCAAAGCCTTTTAAAACATATATATATGTGTGTGTGTGTGTATATATATATATAATATATATTCCTACAAACCAGGCTTTTGGGATGTCAGGATGTTGCACAGAAGTCAAAGAGTTCCTTTTTTGGAAGAAACACCCCCCAAATCCATAGCCTAGCAGTCAGTGGATTGTGGGAGTTGTCATGCAAAAGTACAACTTGCCTAAACTCTTGTACGCTTGCCAAAAGAAATGCATGCAGACACTGCATCCTTGTCTCCAAATATAACACCATTGCCAGCATTGGCAAAACTTTTTCAGGGTTTGGGGCATCCCAAACTCACTTGGCAGAGCCTCCGCCTGGCACCGCTCTCACCCAGCAATGCCAATTGCTTAACCTGGGAAGAATATTTGTCATCCGTCCTCACTTCCCTCTGAGTGTCTCCTGGGTTCGGGTTCCTGCAAGAAGGAGCCAAGCGGATGGAGAATTCAGAGCAATCGTTCCCAAACTGGGAATTCAGGGCTGAGAAATAATAAAGTGTGTATAATCCTTATGCATTTATACCTAGTATAGAGAAATAGCATGGTGTCGTGGTTTGGCTGTTGGGAGACCAGGATTCAAATCATAATTTGATCACGGCTGATGCTGCAGCAAAGAAGGCAAATGCTATTCTAGCCTGCGTTAACAGAAACATAACTTTCAAGTCAAAAGAAGTCATAGACTTCTGGGGACGGACTCTAGCTGGTGCTCCTGCATTAGACTTTATGGCCTCTGGGTCCTCTTTCCAACCCAATGGCTCTATGTTTGTGGTTGTCAACTGCCTTTGAGTCAACCCAAACGTATGGTGACACCGCGGATGAGACACCTCCATGATACTACCACCCCTGCGTCCACACGCTGCCTTCCTCGCCAGCCGCCCCACACGCCCGCCGTCCGCTCCGTCCTCAGTCCGAGCTCGCAAGGAACCTGCCCTCATGCGCCTCCTGGCTTTGCATCCTTCCCGCTGTGGCCTGCTGAGTGAATACCAATTGTGTTGTTGCTTCACCCCCCCCCCCCCCCAAGAGGCAGTTACACAACACACGATGCGCTCAACGTGGCCAAGGAAACCGGCTGGGAACATCGGGTGTCCCTCCACCGCACAACCACACAAATACACACACACACGCACAAATGCACGCTCCTCCAACCTGCCTCCTCTCCCTTTTTTCTCTCCAAACGTCCAGCTTGGGAAGGTAGCCAAGCCTCCCCTGATGGATGGCCCAAGCCAAACAAAAATCCCATTTTCGGTTTCAACAAGGGAGGACAGGAACATTGGCGAGGGAGAGCGCATCATGCGCACGTAAGCCCCTTGCGAGGAAGACTTTCCCAGGGGTTCGGGGCCAAGATCTATGGCAACTGAGCCAGGTTATGGGGAAGGAAACCTCCAAGGGATATTGCCGGAGGGAGGGAATAGTTGCTGTGGGTTGCCAGATCTCTAGTCCAACAGGAGTGGAAGATGGGTGCTATAATCTTGCCTGTGCTCTTCATGATGTGGTGCATTGCTTTGCAACAGGAAGGGTTGGAAAGTCTATGGACCATTGGCCTGGGGTTCCCTAGGCTTTTTCCAACAAAGCCTTGGGTGGATACTTCATCGAGTGGCAGTGTGGTGCATTGGTTAAAACATGGAGGTCTATGAAGTCTTTGGCACAGTGGCCTGGAGTTCCATAGGCTTTTCCCAGCACACTGTCCAAAGCCATGGGTCTTGGGTGGGTGCTTCGAGTGGCAGTGGATTGTAGTAGTTGCAGTCAGAAATCCTGACACCCATGAGATTTTTTCTGGGCTGCAAATCTCCAACCAGGATAACCAACAGGAGGGTGCAGATGGGAGTTGTAGTCCCAAATGCCTGGAGGGCATTTGCTGGGTGAGAGTGAGGCTCAGGCACTAAAACCACTGCAGCAGATTACACAAGTAATCTCCAAAAATATCCAAAAGAGCAAGCAGAGAAGTTTACGGAGTCAGTTTTCCTGCCTGGAGATGACAACGACAATCACAACAGATTTGGGAACGGTCATGTAGTCTGACCCGCACCAATCGTTCCTGGAAAGGGCGCAAAAATTGGGGCATCCCAGCTGTGCAGCCATCTGCTGCAAATGCCTTCAATGAAAGATGGCACACCGGCTTCCTTGGCATGACTTCAAACAAAGCGTGGCGGTTCATTAATGTCAAACATTATGCCGCACGATTTGCCATTCATGTCATCCTATCCACGCATCCATTATTCTGCCTCTCTGGAGCGCAAAACCATGACATTTAGTATCATCATCATCAACATCGTCTCAACAGCATCATCCTTATTTTCCAAGCCACCTTCCTTCCATTAAGCTCCAGTCCCTCTCCTGATTTTCACAACAACCCAGTCAAGTAGACCATGGGAAAAAGGTAGCGAAACAGAGAAATATAGACTAATGGAGTCCCTGCTCCAAAAGCACCCAACAGTTGCTGAATTTCCTCCCCAAGTATAGAGCATTCAAAAGGCTTTGCAAATGTAATGCTTATGGCAACCCTATGGAGTAGGCCAGGAGGCAAATTGGGAACCAGTTGAATACCTTTGGTCTTTTCCCTTCCTCGCTGCTATGCTATCCCAGGCCTTGAAGCTGGAGAAAGATGGTTTAGGGTTAGAGGACTAGCTTGCCACTTGCTCCCCTGTTCTTTATTTAGTAGCCACCTGTTCCTAAATCAGTAGCCCCTGGCTTCTGATTTCAAAGAACAGTTCCCTTATTTGGCAATGGCTCCCCATCTAGTAGCCACCCATCCCTTATTTCGAGGAACCGAGTCTTATTTTAGTAGCCGCCTGCTCCTTATTTTAATTTTAGGAGCCACCTGTTTCTTTCCTTTTAAGTAAGGAAAGAAGGGTAGAAGGACCAGGGAGGTGAAGGAGGAGGAAGGAAACGTGGGCTACCACTGGCCAAACCAACTTGCCCCTTGCTAGGATTTGGGATTCTAACCCAAAACCCTTCCATACCAACAACCTTGGAGCCTGAGAAAGGACTACTAGAACCATAGAACCGTACACTTGGAAGGGAGCTCAAGGGACATCTAGTCCAACCCTCTGCCAGGCAGGAATAGATGGCCAAAGCACTCCTGAGAAATGCCCACCCAACCTCTGTCTAAAGACCTCCGAAGATGGAGAGCCCCTCCAATAGATCCTATGTTATGCGCCTTCCACCTGTCGTCTTAGGGTGATCCTATGAATTTTGTAGGGTTTCCTTAAGAGGTTCCCAGTGGTTCCTTCCTCTGATATCAAGTCTGGTATTTTTGGTGATCTCCTTTCTAAGGACTAACCAGGGCTGACCCTGCTTTGCTCCCAAGATCAGATGGGATCTGGCACTTTGAGGGTATTTAGGCCCTCATAAAATAAACCCTAGACAGCGTTAAAATCCCAGCCTGCCTTCTCTGTCCAAATCAGGATGATGTTGCCGTATGCCCAAGCCCCAGAAAATCGCAAATCCACCCCAAAAGGTGCTGGAAAGCAAAGCTGGGGGGAGGAAAGGGGGTTTCAACAAGAACCCCAAAAAGCTAAGGGAAGGAAAAGTGTTGGATAGACAGATCTGGAAAGAGGAGAGTGCGGCGCTGCAGACGGAAGAGATGCTCCGCTTGGTTGTGTAAGCTTAACACACCTGTCGGCTGTACCCAACGCTCGCTTTACACCTCCGTCTGGTGTCACACCTGTCCCTCAGGACAGGCTGGGGTGTGTTTTTGGGGTGCGTGCACGTATGTGCGAATGGGTGAACAGCCCAAACCAGATTCTAAAAGGTGCTAAAGAAACCCAAGCGACAATATATACAGACATTTGAAGCCATGGTTTAGGAAGGAACACACAGCGACAACAAGACTGCAATGGTTTAACCCAGGTTTGGGGGAACAGGGAGGGAATACACAGTCTCCTCTTTTTCCCTCTCTAGGGCTGATCCCCCCCAAAAATATAAATCCATCATGGAAACCCCACATCTCTATCCATCTTCTGTTTCGGCAACATTTGGGTTTACGTAACCCATCCTCGACTCTCCAACTGAAAACTGACAGGGCTTCTTGTAAGAGTTTTCCCTGGAGAGCTAGACAGAAGGGAGAAACATCCAAAAACGATGAAGGAAAACTGGGGCGAAGGAGGGTTTGCACCCCAAGATGGGAACCAAAGGAGGGGGAGAAAATGAAGATGCCAACGGGTGATGCCAACCTAACCCTACCGTGCCCAGAAAAAAAAGACTGGCACACCGTCACCGCAACCTCTGTCAGAAGGCGATGCTCAAGCAGGGTACTGGTGATGTTGGGGGGACCGGACCCCGGTTTTTCTCCCTCCCAGCCCTCCCCAAAAGCACCTACTGCTATAGAGGGTGTCGATCCAGGAGAGGCGAGGAAGGCCACCACCGTGTTGGCTCAGGGGCTCCATCCTTCTGCCAGCAGATCAACGGCGGCGGCGGCGGCGGCAACGTCTCCACCAGACGGGCATGGCAAAACAAAGAGGCTGTGGATTGGGGTTCTGTTGGGGGAAGAGAAGGGGGAATCGGGGGAAAGGAGGGTAGGAAGAGGGATTGGGGAAGAAGGAAGGAAGAGAGGAGATTTGGAAGAGGGATTAGGAAAAGAAAAGCCAGGGAGCAGCAAGAGATGGAGGAGAAGGGAGGGAGAGGAGGATGAGATGAAAGCAAAGAGGAAGGAAGGGTGGTGCTGAGGGACAGCGGCGGCGCACCAGCTGTGTGTGTGTGTGTCTGTGTGTGTCTGTGTGTTTAGGGAAGGGGGGCAACTTTCTTCCAAAGGGGGCTCGGGGAAGGAGGAGTGTTGCAGGAGATGCCCACCGCCAATGGCGAACATCATGGGGGGGATGGCGCTGTCATCCGCCACTCATCCCCGCCTCCGTGCCACACAAAACGGTCTCACGCATGTGTTTGTGTATGTGTGTGTGTGAGAGAGAAAGAGATGGAGGAGGGAGTACAATAACACCCCAAATCCCCCCCCAACAGTGATGCTTTTATGGGGCCTACCAAAATGCACCAAAGGCATGTTGCAAGCTGAAGCCCATTGACCCAATAGTCCAGGAGACGTGAGACAAGGATTAGGGAGAGGGGCATCCCTGTTGGAAAAGGCATCCTGTCATGGATGATGGGAGAGACAGTCCTTTGGGCTTGAGACCCATCACAAAATAGGGCAAGTGACAAGGGAGTGTGTAGGCTCTAAGGATTCAGGACGAAACTTCCCACCGCAAGGCAGGAACGTCATCTTGTCCCGTCAAACAAGAACTGAAATTCTGTACAGAACGACGAGGACTAGAAACTTAACTTGGCCCCAAGTTAAGCGCAGCACAAAAGAAAGCCTGGGCTTTGATTCTTGAGCCATTTCATTTAAACGCAGCAGCTAAGAAGTAATGGGAAAGGCCAAGATCTCTGGCTCAGGGGCTGAAGAGCAGCTGCCGGTCAGAGCTGGAGATATTGGATGCCACAGACAAATAATCTCCATTTCCTCGGTCTCTGAGGCCGCAACCAACAAAGCAGCCAGGAAAGCAGAAATAAAGCCCTGCCGTCCCTCTCTTCCTCTCCCACCCCTCACCCCTTCCCCTTTTCCTTTTATCTATTCTTTTCCCCCCCAACATTTAGCCAAAGGAAACAGGAGCCACGGCAGCCGTCAACCCCAATATGTCAACACGCCAGCCAAGCGTTGAGACGGAGAGGCTGCCCTTGCTGAGCGCTGTCGGCCCGTCCGTCCCGGAGGCATCCAGGGAGGGAAAGGATGGGTTCCCCCCCTGTGCCTTCAACTCTTGTCTCCATCGTCCCTGACGCCACCCAGGCAGAAATCTCACGCAATCTCACCCAACCATTGAACACAGGTTGAACGCAGCATTGGTGGAGAACAAACTGTCTCTCCCAGGCCTTGAGCGTACAACAATCCCTTTCTCAAGTCCCAACGTTGGATCACGCACACAACCCTTTGGTACACTCACGCATTACTCCTTTGGGAGTTCATATCCAAGGGTACCTGGGTTGGCCATATTGGATAACACCCCAAATCCACAAAAATATGATGCCCTTATCGGACCAACTCAAAATGCGTAAAATACAGGATGGCAGCAAAGTATGTAACACCGCAAATCCGCAAGGGGAAGAGGGCAGATGGATTGAGTGGCATTTGGGTGGCTCTTGGACAAGTCACTCTCTCTCAGCTTCAAAGCTGGCCACCACATCGCTCTCTCAGTGCCGGGTTCGCTCTCACAACCTCGGTGGCACTGCCAGCCCTCCTCGTCTTTCAGCCCACCCGCTGAGTGAATCACGAGGGATGAGTGGCAGTGAGTCACTGGCACAAGGTGGCAAAGTGGCGACGGAGGAGGGATGGAGGGAACGTGCCAGAATTAGCAGCGATGAATGAGGCTGAAAAGTGCCCCTTCTGGGCCTTGCAGACCTTCTCAGCTCTCCGGAGGGATGCTCACAGGACGGTGGCAGCGACAATAACAACAGACTGCGTAATGGGTATGTGTCCATGGAAGGATCCTCATCCGTGTCGCTCCATCTCCTAGCAATGCTCACTGAGATACAGATGAACGGGGCAACAGGGAGACACACGTCAACATCCTTTACACAATGGCAATAACCAGCTCAGTGGTGGAGAGGGGCCCTATTTTGGAAACAGAGCGTGCTGGGTTCAAATCCCAACATCTCCAGGTATGGCTTGGAAAGATTCTAACTGGAAAGGTCAAGTTTGGAGAAAGAATCCCTCTTAACCCCTTGGTCAAAGCTGCCAGCAGTTAAAGCGGCGTCAAACTGCATTATCCCTACAGGGTCGATGCGCCCCATTGGTTCCATTGCCCCTGTGTGCCTTTTTAGTTTTGAAATAATAATAATAATAATAATAATAATAATAATAATAATAATAATAATACCACCTAGGTTTTTGTGTTTTTTTCAGGCTTTGTGGCCATGTTCTGGAAGAGTTTGTTCCTGACGTTTCGCCCACATCTGTGGCTGGCATCTTTAGAGAATGCTGGCACGGAAGTGAGTGGGGTATATATTATATATACTTATCCCTCTTCTTCCCCGGTTATTTCAGCCTCGGATGCCACGTTTTGATGCTAAATGCCCACCAGCAACACAACTGAAATAAACCTGTCCTCTCTTTAACTCTGGAGGTCTTTAAACAGAGGTTGGGGGTGCTGTAACTGTGCATTCCTGCCTGGCAGAATGGGGTATAGAGCTCTAATATGATTCTATGGGAGAGGGAGGGATACAATGAATTGATCTTAATGTGCACCCATGAGGACTAGAAGCTCATTTTTGCCCCAGCGCTTGTTTGCCAGGCAGATGGTCCCAGATTCAGTCCCTGGTTTTGCCAACTATAAGGATCTTGAGTCATAAGCCGGGGAACAAAGGAGAACTCTGTCTCCAAGGGAGCAAAGAAAGAGTTGGAGGAGAGGGAACCGGGGATGCGATGAAACACCACCGTGACTCAGGGCACTCACAAGGCCTCCCTCTCTGACAGCTCATCCCTCACCTGATGCTGCACTCACACAGCAAAGGGCGCCCCTCCACAAAACCAGAGCTCAAGGTGCAAATCACGCTTATGCAGAGATGTGCAACACAGAGAGAGGATGCTCAAAGGAGTTATTTAGAGGCTACAGGTCGAGCTCGGTTCACCATGTCGATGCATTCAAAAGCATGGCCTTTTTTAAACAGGAATTCGGTACTCAAGGTAGAAACAACTTGGAAAGAAGAGGGACAAAAGAGAAGATCACAAAATGTTTTAGCAAACATATCCAAGGGTAGCTGGGTTAGCCATATTGGCCATAAGCGAATGATGTGCTTAATAGGGACAATCCTTAATAGAGTCCATCCGTCTAGCATGCCGTCTTCCTCTCTTTCTACTACTCTCTACCTTTCCTCGCATTACTGTATTTTACAATCTCATGCCTTCTTATTATACATCCAATTTGGTCATCTTGGCTTCTAGGGAGATTTTGGGCTTGATCTGTTCCAGGACCTATATGTTTGTCTTTTTAGCTGCGTATTCTCAGCACTCTTCTCCAGCGCCATATCTCAGATGGGTTCATTTTCTTTTTATCTTTGCCATCCAGCTCTCACATCTGTACATGGCGATGGCGAATACAATGGCTTGGATGATCCTAACCTTCGTGCTCAGTTGCACGTCTTCACTCTTTAGGACCTTTTCTTTATGTTCAGCAGTAGTCCTGCTTTTGCACTGCCTTCCATAGCAGTTGTTCCAGATCGGTGAGGTTTTCTGCTTGTTGGTTGTGGCTACTCCTTCCTCCTGCCTTCGCTCCTCCGTCTTCTGTGCTCAGTCCTGCTCTTCGTATGGTATTTTCTGCATACAAGTTAAACAAACAAAGTGATCATACGCATCCTTGCCTGACCCTTTTACCAACTGGGAACCACTGTCTTTCTCTGTCTTCTGTTCTGACAGCAGCCTCTTGTCCTAAGTACAGATTTCTCAGATGCGGCGGCACTCCCACATCTTTAAGTGACCTCCAGATGTCTAATCGACGGGAAAACATACCCTATAATGATGCCAATAATCACAAGGGGAACGTATGGTCCAGCTGCCCTCTTGCGCTGTCCCTCCCCCTTGCATTGCGCTGCCAGGGCTTCTCAAGGCATCCTTGGCAATTTACTGGCAAGTTAAAAAAAGATGTGGAAACAGTAAGGCCAAAAACAGGTGTGGAAAGATGCTCCCATCTGAGTTGGTTCTCCTCTTAGCGCACTTTTCGGGAGCTCGCCAGCACCATCCGGTGGCCCAAAGAGATCCATGCAGTACTAATATCAGAGATTTGGGAAGGTTATTGATGGGGAAAGGAAGGAAGCTCAGAGGCAGCTGAACACTAAGAAAACATTAGGACTTGGAAGGGAACTAGACAAGATCCTGAAAGGCGAAGAGGTATCACTGAATCCTAAAACCAGGAGGGTACAAGTCGGCATAGTTCCCATTTCTATGCATGGCTGTGAAAGCTGGCTAGTGAAGAAAGCTGAGATGTGGTGGCACAGTGTTGTGGTTTGAGCACTGAACTATGACTCCGGAGACCAGGGTTAAAATCCCGGCTCCGATATGTAAACCTGGGCAGGTTACACTCTCTCAGACTCAGAGGATGGCAATGGCAAGCCTCCTCTGAAGAAAACCCCTTAGGGTCGGCATAAATCAGAAAAGACTTGAAGTCACGCAGCAACCAAGGAAAAGGGAGCTGTAAGAATTTGCTTTGGGTTGAGGCACTCTGCTCTTGCTTACTTGCTCCCATGAGAGCATGATACCTCCGCGCCCGTAGGGCAGGGCTGTTGTTATGTTGCCCTGGAGCTGAGCCCAGGTTGCTTGGGCCGACCCATTACTCTTCCTTCCTCCCTCTCCTGAGTCAACAAGTAAAAACACACACCCGGAACACAGCCGTTGTTTGCTTTTTGCAGGGAAAGTAGGGCCAAGCCCTTCCCCGCAGGCTCTGGTTGAATGCCATCCCTGGAGGAAGGCAGTCCCAGGAGCACTGGCTTCATACATGTGACCAAGTAACACTAAAGTGAGGTCAGGATGGCACAGTTTAAGACTGAGGAAGGACGCAGAAGCAAGGAGAGGCAGTTTGCTTTTATAGGGAAGGGCAGGGTGCCACCTCTTCTGCTACTTTCCTGCCTGCTGAGTTCACTGAAGGCAACCTATGTTGGCATTTTGAATTTGCCAATTTGCAATTTGCCAATTTGCAATTTGCAGCGCTTGAAGTAAGCTGAAGACAAATGGGGAGACGGAGAGAGAAACCGGGGCGTTTTAAAAGCAGCTGGAAAAGTGGGATGGCAAAGGATTAATCAGGACTGTCCCAGACAAACGGGGAAAGTTGGAGGGTATGTGACTCGGAAGCGTGTCTGAAACTCCCATCGTCTGATATCTTGGCCATGACTGGACTTGGCTTTGCCAGCCTGGATGGCTACTGCCACCGTAGGAAGTATCTCACGGTGCTGCTCTCCGCAGCCAGGAAGAGCTCAGTATTAGAAAGCCCAGTATCCTGCTTCTGGCAGGGGATCTAACAACATTTGGGGGCAATCCTTGCCTCCTCAGAAGGCAAGTCCATTAAAACAGAAGTTCAGATTCTGGGGGAATAAATAGCACTGCGTTCAGTGCAGCTCAGGAAGCGGCCAGGGCAGCCTTTCCTGATGAAGTCAGATCTACAATGCCATCAAAACCATCGTTTCCTCGCCCGATAGAGAACTGCCACCCACACATACGCATACCTACCCTTGCTTTGAATCGTCCGCAAGAGTTCCCTAAAATCCATGGCGGTTTCAGCCAGCAAGAAACCCCCCAACTTTTAAGCATCTTTGCCCTCAACTCTCAGACCCCTGCGGATGAGCAAAGCCAAGTATGCGTTGACTCATGTACCAGTGTGCGTCTATATATGTATATATGTTTCCGCTCCAAAACAAGGCCCTGTAAATTCATTTAAGTCTAGTGTAAATGCAGGGAGGATCAGAGCCCCTGAGTACCAAGAAACAGATGGCACACATTGCTGCTGTTGTTGCAGTGTGCCTCCAAGTCGCTTCCAATTCACGGCTTTCACCTTAAACCTAACCTCAAACGGATTTGGCCAGGTTTCTTCATGTCTTGCCCCAGCCTCCCTCTGAGGCTGAGAGAGTGTGATCTGCCCGTGGGTTTAGATGGGAGGATTCAAATCCGGGTCTCCCAGAGTCCTAGCGAACGGAGCTGAGAGCAGGATGCCTTCTCCTTGGACCTAGGAAGACCTTCAGACAACCCTTCACCTTCCAGGTGGCACAGACTACAAATCCCATCGCCTCTAACCACCGGTTCCTGGCAACATTTCTTCGGATCAGCAACTATTCTCTTCCGCATTCAAAGAGCCTGAGAAACACTGGCAAAGGAGGGGTTCAGCTCATGCAGATAAGCAATTACTCCTCCGTTCTTTTGATGGATGGTCCAAAGCCATTGCGGCCCGAGGCTTTCCTGCCAGGTTTCTAAGCAATTTCCCACTTCAACGCACTCTGTTCAGATCTAAAAACAAAGCAGACAGTGCTGTACGGTGGAAAGAACAGTGGACTAGGATTTGGGAGGTCTAGGTTGAAGATCCATCCCTGAACTATGAAATGTATTGAGTGGACCAGTTATTCTCTTTCCCGGCCTGTCCTACCTGGCAGGGTCGTCGCAATCATAAAAGTCGGGGGAAGAGTCACATATTCTGCCTTGAGCTCACTGGAAGAAAAGGAACCAATAAATAAAGCTATGTTTCTTAGTACCGGTGGAGCCTTATCCAAAATGCCTGGGACCAGAAGTGTTTGGGAAGTGGGAATACTTGCATCTGCGTAATGGGATATCTTGGAGAGGGGACCCAACCTTGAATGCAAAGTTCATTTATGTTATGTATACCCTTCACACACAGCCTGAAAGTGACGTTATACACATTTTGGGCACGAAACAAAGTTTGTGCACCAATGCTTGTCCATTATTTTGCGGTCAGTTTTGGAACATTTCAGATTTTGCAATGCCAGATAAAGGAGACTTAACCTTTAGAGGGATTTCTGTGGCTATTTTTACCCAGATGCGGAGCAAAATGCAACACCGTTCATGGTCTCCTTTGGTCAAGCCAAGATTTGTCCAAAGGTGGGAAGACGATGGGGAAAATAAACCGTACAAACTGATAGCCTAAAGAGCGCCCACAAACAACCAGCAGACACTGAAACAATATTTGCACAGTACGACAACCCAGCGTTCGCACCCTCTTTCTCGAGAGCATAGTCCTAGTCTGGGATTACTGAGAAGGAAGGCTAGACGGGGGGGAAAGAAGTTACGGATTCCCAAAAGCCAAGGTTGGGATGGATGGAGGGAGACCACCGATAGAGGAGGGAGAATAAAGAAATAAACACAGCACTCAGACCCACAAAAATAGAGACGGTGATAGTTTGGTTTTCTGCAACACAGCTATACCTCCGTGAAATAAAACAGTTAAAGAAGGAAAGGCCTGTTCCAGACTGCCAAAATAAAGCTGCTTCGGGTCTCTTTGGAGGTATGTTGTTTAAATGATGCATGGGTCCTAAGAGTCCGGAAGCTGCACCAAAGCTGCGCTCCAGTGCTTAGGAACGGAGTGTGGCTTTGGCGCGACCTCCGGACCCTTAGGACCCATGCGTCATTTAAACAGCATACCTCCAAAGAGACCCGAAGCAGCTTTATTTTGGCAGTCTGTAACAGGCCAAAGAAAACTATACAGTGGGACCTTGGTATCTGCTAAGTTCGGTTTCCAGGACACCAAAATCTATAATGATCAAGTCCCATTATATACAATGGGGCATGACGACAACGACGACGACGATGCCTATTAGTACAGTGGGCCCTTGGTATTCGCTGAGCTTTGGTTTCAGACTATTAATGGATAGCAAAATCCATGGATGCTCAAATCCCATTATATACAATGGGGTGGTATTATTATTATTATTATTATTAATATTATTACAGTGGGACCTTTGTATCTTTTGGGGTTTGGTCTCAGGACCTCCTGCGGATACCAAAATCCATAGATGCTCAAGTCCCATTATATACAATGATATAGTAAACTGGCATCCAGGCTTCCCGAGATGCCAGGGAAGAAGGACCGTACCCTGGCTTTGAAATACAGCCGTAACCCAAGCTGCCAAGAGGGCTTTTAAGTTAATTAAAAAGGAGAGAGGCGGAGGAGGGATGGAGGAAACCCTGAGGAAGCGTCCGGGTTCGAAACGCAGGTCAAGAGCTCAGCTTCCTATCAAACACAAAGTGAACCCCTCTGGAATTGGACAAGAGCAAGAGTTGGGCAAATGCAAGGAGAAGGGAGTTGGAAGGGACCCCGAGGGTCATCTACTCCAACCTCCTGCCCTATAGGAACACATTACTAAAGCCCAGTTGGGTAACACGCACCTCACAACCGAAGGACGTCACAAGCTGCCTCCGACGTCCAAAACCGTGTCAGAAATTCGGGAACATGACCTCCCGAGGCGACCGTGCCCTTGAGCATGTGCAGAGCGCTCTTGTTCTGAGGGCCACAACACTTTCCTCCCTCCATTTACAAGGAGAGGCAAATGAAACCTGAGCGGCTCAGCATCGCACCTGGAGAAAGGCACGTCTCTTGCTGGGTAACATGAGACAAGTCCACAGAGGCCAAGGAAGCGAAGGAAGAAGGATGAAACCAACCCTCCTTGAAAAATAATACTCATCCCAATATGCAGAGAGAGCTTGGAGCAGCTTTGAGGCTCACCGAGAGAAAGAAGTTGGCAGCCTGAGCTTTCCTAGACCGCAAGCTACTTCCTCAGATGCGTCAGAAAGCGCCAAATGCATCTGAGGAAGTAGACTTTAGCCTAGGAAAGCTCAGGCTGCCAACTTCTTTCTCTTAGTGAGCCTCAAAGCTGCTCCAAGATCTCTCGACACACTGCTCCTAGAGACTGACACAGCTATGTCTTCGAATCCTCCGACTCTGGGAGCAGTCCTCCTCTTCCGATGGGAACCCTAGGATTCAAAGACATAGCCATGTTAGTCCATAGGCTCGGCGCATAGAGAGATCTTGTAGCCCCTTTGGGGCCGAATGAAAGAAAGAAGTTGGCAGCAGCTTTCCTCGACTTCGCTCTACTTCCTCAGATGCACACGGAGATCATCGTCTGGGCGTTCGTGTTTAAAGAGGTCCCCCCAAAAAAATCTTGTAGCCCCTTTGAGACTAACTCTGGGTCCAAAACCCACTTTGAGGTGGCTTTAACTGCCCAGGCTCAATGCTAGGGGATGCTGGGCTCTGGAGTGTCTGTGAGGCACTGAGGGAGCTCTGCTGCCACAACAAACTCCACTTCCCAGGATTCCCTAGCACCCAGCCAGGGCTGAGCAATGGTCTCAAACTGGGTTATCCCTGGAGGGTGTGTTTTGGAGCTTGAGTCTCCAAGGGGCTCCAAGATCCCTAATAGAAATCCTTCCCAACAGCTGTGGACTCCAACTTCCAGGAGCCCAGAGAGGGCCAGGAATTCTGGGAGTTGTAGTCCAAAACACCTGGAAGAGCCAAAGCTTGGGTTGGAGTTGCCAAGGCATAACAGAGAGGGCTTTGGAGCAACTTACCCAAAGAGGAGGAGGCATCCTCTGGGTCGGAGCTGTTGCAGCTGCTGCTCCCTTCTTTGGCTGTTTTGGGGGTCTCCCTCCGAGGAGGAGGAGGAGGAGGAGGAGGAAGGGGAGCCTCCCTGGGAGTACTCCTTCTCCCCCTGCTGCTGCTGCTGCTGCTCCTCTTCTTCTTCTCCAGGGCAGCCTCCAGGAAGCCCTCCTTGGCCTTCTCCCGGGCCAGGGCTCCTTGCAGCTCCCGCAGCCTCTCCTTGCAGCGGCCCAGCTCCTCTTCCAGGGCCCCTGGAGCCAAGCGCAAGGCTGGGACGCCTTCCCCGGGGAACTCCTGCCTCCAGTGCCTCTCGAACTCCGCAGCAGCAGCAGCCTCTGCTTCTTCTTCTTCCTCCTCCTCCTCCTCCTCTTCCTCCTCCATCATGCTCCAAGGAGGGATCCTGGGGGGATCCTCCAGCCCAAGAGCCCCAGAAGCAGGAGCAGCAAGAGCCTGGCTTGGGCTTCCGCTCCGGATCCGCCTTCCTCCAGGCAGCCAGGCGGGGCGGAGGACAAAGGCCGGCCCCTGCTGCACGCCTTCCCAGCCCAGGAAGGCTGGCCTCTCTTGGCCAAGGCCCTCCCAGGCTCATCTCCAAGGGCCAGCCCAAGCCCAGCTGAGAGCCTCCACCTGGGGCCTTATCAAAGGCCTTCTAGTGCCCCCCCAAGACCCCTCTGTCCCTCCTCCAGAGGCAGCTCCCTGCTCCCCTTAGTCCACCTGGGATGGGGGCTTCCTCTCTTTCAACTCTAGTCAAGGCCTCCTAGTGCCCCCCCCCAAACTCATGGGGAGCCTGGGATGAGGCTCCCCAAGAACCCTCTCCTCCACCAACTCAGGCATAGAGACCCCAAGAAGGGCCCTGATCCAGTCCAACCCCATTCTTCTGCCATGCAGGAACTCTCTGTCAAAGTATCCCCATTGATAGATGGCCCTCCAGCCTCTGCTGAAAGGCCTCCAAGGAAGGAGACTCAGAGGCAGCATCTTCCACAGTCGAACAGCCCTTACTCTCAGGAGGTCCCTCCTAATGTTGAGCTGGAATCTCTTTTCCTGTAGCTTCCATCCATTGCTCCATTGTATCCTATTCTCTGGAGCAGCAGAAAACAAGCTTGCTCCCTCCTCAATATGGCATCCCTTCAAGTATTTAAACAGGGCTATCATCATATCCCCTCTTAACCTTCTCTTCTCCAGGCTATACATCCCCAGCTCCCTGAGTCCTTCCTCATAGGGCTTCATGGTTTCCAGACCCTTCGCCATTTTGGTCACCAGCCTTTGGACACGGGTCTTCCTCTCTTTCCACTTGGTTCTTAACCGCCCTGTCCTTCCGACCAAACTGGGACATTTGAAGCATCTGGGTCTAGATTTAGGGCCACCCTTGGCTGCCATTCGTCCCTTAAATGTGTCTTTGATCCCCCCGAGGCAAGAGTCTGGTGCTACACCTTCTGGCAGTCTGTTCCGTAAGCTAAGGAGACTTTGAAAAAGCCTAAGATAGTGGTTTGAGTGTTGGGTTGAGACCAGGCTTGGATCCGCCACTCGGCCATGAAGGAGGCAATGGCAAACCTCCTCTGAACAAACCTTGCCAAGGAAACCCCATGGCCTTAGAGTCGCCACAAGTCGGAAACGACTTGAAGGCACACAACAACAACCAATGGCTCGCTAGACTATAACTCTCTGCTAGTTTGAGGCACCTTCTTGCATTCTGGGAGGGGATAAAAACGTTGCAACGCCAAGCCTAGGTCTATACCAATATTTTACCTTTATCTCCCCTTTGATTTGTTTCTCCTCTAAAGAGCTTTGACGCCGAGATCCAAACCAGAGCTGAATTTGAACCCAGCACTTCCTGGACTCCGCACCCGGCTCTCCATCCGGGTCGGTACATGAGACGCAAAAGAGACGCAGAAATGCCAAACATTTGCACATCGGTTTAAGAAGCCAAAAATTAGTCTCAGTTCTGGGTCACATTTTGGTTACTCTCAGGTGCTCAAAAGTCTGTGCATTAAAAGGTCTAGTTAGTAGGTGTGAGTCATGAATACACTCAGAGAAAACACATTACAAACTACACATTACAAACCTCCGAGCTGGGACTTCCTCCCACTTTATATCCATCCCTTGTTTCAACCCTTTATACACACACACACCAGTCTTGCCCATGGGTTGGATCTATTCTCCGACCCGCATCCCTTTACCTGGGCTCCTGGCGAGGCCACCTCCGGCTTTGCGGATACCCTTCCATACGTTCCTTCCACCTTGGAGACCAGTTCGGAGGAGTGAAGAAGGATGCTGGCTTTGGAGAGTCCTTAATTCCAGTCCTTAATTCCCGCTTCTTCTTTTCTGCAGGGATTCAACCACGTTTGAAATGGATCCTGAATCTAGCGGGTGCCAAAAGTCACCCGCCTTCGACCGGCGCAAGGAAGCATGCTTCCACTAAGGATTCTGCAAGTGTCACATTGGACGCTTCTGGGCTTATGCCGCAGTGCTCAGGAGGCTTTGCAGAGAGGGGGAAACAACTAAAACCATCCAGTTGTGTTAAACGACTTGCGGATTCCTCCCTTGGTAAAGATACCCAGTCGGCGGGGGTCGGTGCCCGATTTGCACTGGATCAGACAGCAGGTGTACTCACACCCACAAGCGCACACCCCCTTTGGCCTCCTTCCCTCTCCATTTGATCCAATGGAACGAACGGCTCTCCTTTGCGTTGGAGACGGCCGGCTACTAACTGGAAAGGAAGGGGGCGGGCGAGCCATAAACAAGCCGTCCCTGACAACGGCTAAGTGTTTTTTTGGACCTCATCCCGGTGCTGAGAAAGCAGAATCCCGTTCGGGCGACAATGGTGCATTAGAGAACCCGATGCTCTCGGGGGGATTTGCCTCCTTTGCCCAGATCCAAAAATGGCCTTGCCATAGATAACCACCCGGCCAGGAGCGGAGAAGGCGCAAAAGAGTGGTTGATAAAATAATAATAGCCCCTGCGCATAAGCATGCTCTTCCCATGTGCCGTTGGCTTGCCTTTGACTTTCCCAGATGGTGGGTTAGGCAGAGAAGTGGTTTCATTTGGGGAGAAAGAAGCAGGAGATGTGTTTTTGGCTAATGGTTTTAATAGGACATGTACCCAATGCTGGCCCAGGTTGATGCGGATGGTTTCATAGTGATCAGTCCTAACCACAATGGGCTGAATTCTGTGTTAGATACATGGGCCTGTTACAGACAGCCAAAATAAAGCTGCTTCGAGTCACAGTGGAGGTATGGTGTTTCAATGATGCATGCGTCATAAGAGTCCAGAAGTTGCACCAAAGCCACACTCCAGCCTGGAGCATGGCTTTGGTGTGGCTTCTAGACTCTTAGGACGCATGCATCATTGAAACACCATACCTCCACTGTGACTCGAAGCAGCTTTACTTTGGCTGTCTGTAACAGGCCTTAGTTAAGTACGCTACTAGTTAAGTCTGCCTGTTAACTAAGTAACTTGGTTAATCCTCTTCAAGCATCACTTACCAGCACAAGGGACCTCCTTCTCCCCAGGCAGTAAAATAAGGTTGAAGGGAGTATACAGTTGTGATAACCATGTTACAACATGGCTAAGTGTGTCCAGCACCGTGTGTCATTGCCTTCAAGTCTCCCGTTGCCTTACGGTGATCTTGCGAATATCACAAGGCTTACACTCTCTCAGCCTTCGAGGACGATAAAGAGAAAGCCTCCCCTGAACATATCTTGCCAAGAAAACCTCTTAGGGTCACCATACGTCCGAAATGACTTGAAGGCACACAACGACAACATGCTTTCGCCTGACGTTTTATGGCGACCCCATGAATTTTGTAGGGTTTTCTGAGGCAAGGAAGGTGGTTTTGCAATGACATGACAACCAACAGTCCAACTTTCCTGACTGTAAGGTCAGCCAGGAGGTGGTCAGAGAGTTGGCCCTAAAGCTGGAGAGCGAACAGGACAGGAGGGTTAAAATTAAAGGCCATTGTCAGGGCTATTTTGGCAAGGATCGCGCACGTTGCGTCACATTCTTTCGTCAGCCCAAAGGGGATTTTGCGTGCAATGGAAAGCAACACAAAAGTACCAAATAACACAATGGCAAACCTTCCCTGAACCAAGAAAGCCTCACAATCGGGTCCTTTTAGGGCCACGATGAGTCGGAAATGACTTGGGAGACACACAACTACAACAACAACACATTGGTTTTTACTTCTGCCTTTCCCCACCAGAGGGAGGCACAACACAAGGAAAACTTTCTTGGTCCAAGCTGAACCAAGTGTGTACCTTCAAGTGCTTTCCGACTTATGGCAACCCGAAGGTGGCCCTATCATGGGGTTTTCTTGGCAGGAGTTGCGCAGAGGAGGTTTGCCATTGCCATCTGAGGCTGAGAGTGTGTGACTGAGGTCCTGTACCTTCAGACCCAAAGAAGCAGCATCTCCAAGCTTGGAATTCAATTGACCCACAATGATTCGGGAGCTCTGACATTTCCAACAAACCTGGCCATGGTTGATTTATGGTCCTCCTGTGTAATTGTTCATTTATGGCTTGCTCACTGTCTTTTGTGTTGTGTGTCTCCAAGTCATTGCTGATGGATGGCAAAGTGGGGTTTTCTGGGGCTGAGAGAGCCCAAAGCCACCCAATGGGTTTCATGGCTGAGCTGGGAACAAACCTTGGTCTCCGAAGTCATAATCCAACTGTCTTAAGTCCAACTTTAAACTGCTTTAATTCCGAACCAGGCCCTTGCTTCATAGATGGTCCACTCTGACTGGCAGCTGTCTTGACCCAAAGGTGTTGGGGATGAACACAGGGCCTTTTCCATAGGAATGTGGTTGGCCGCCCCAGACTCAGAAGGCGGAAAGAGATCTCCAGAGACGTTTACCCACATCATGAGATTTACGGCACAAGAAGGCTGTGGTTCTCCTGGCCTGCCCCCTCATAAAACATATCCAGGTGACAAGGGATAAATCAAAAAGGGACGTGGGGTGGGAGTTCCCCATCCGAATCCTTCCCACTTGTGTCTCCAAAAGGCAGGTTGCGGCCAGCTTCAGACGGAGGGGAGGAAGAGCTGCAATTTTTTCAGACAGCCTTCCTGTTTTCTTTGGACCTTTTTGTTCAAGTTTGCGGTGCATGTCAGAGAGAGAAAAAGGGAAGAGTCATTATCTGCAACAGATGGTCCAAAAGAAGAAAGGTCCAAAGAGGCCAAGTTTTCCAGACCTGCCCTGTTCCTCTGCCTTTTTATTCCTACGTCACACACTGCAGAAACTGGTGAGCCCAGTTTTTCCTGGCAAAGGAAAGCTTTACTTGCTTCATTTCTGCCAGTATCCTGTGATGGTTTCTACCAGGCTGAACAATCTCCTTTTATGATCATTGAAAAAGAAGAGAGCTGGCGTGGTGCAATGGTTTGTGCATTGAACTACAATAGTTCGCCATAGGTTGGCAACAAGACAATAGACAAGCAATAACTGAACCAACTCCATAAATTAACAATCCCATAGGATGGCCATTAAACGTCACTTTCCATGGAAATCTCAGAGCTCCCAAATCATCCCCGATCAATTGATTTCCAAGCTCTGAGATGCTTCTTTGGGTCTGAAGGTAGAGAAATCTGGGGCGGAGGGGATCCCCCCTCCGCTCTCTTTCCAGGCCACAAATCTTCCAAGAATAATAACCGCCTCCTTGCCTTCTCCAAAGCCAGCAGTCAGCTTTTAAATCACAAGCATCTCTCTGTTCCTTTCTCCCAGGTGTCTTTCTTCTTGGGCTAACTATTCATTATATCTCACCTGCATCTCTAGCCCTCATTCCTCCCCATCTACCTGCCTCTGGCCCTGGAGGGAGGCCAGATTGCGGGACCAGTCCTTTCTCCTGCCTTTGAAATCGTCCTTTTCCCTTGCAGCGGTTGCTGTTGTATACCTTCAAGTTGGTTCCGATTTATGGCCACCCTGTCATGGGATGGTCTTGGCAAGGTTTGTTTAGAGGAGGTTTGCCACTGCCATCCTCTGAGGCCGAGAGCAAATGGCTTACCCAAAGTTGCCTAGTGGGTTTCCAGGGCCGAGCAGAGATCCGAAAACCGGTCTCCAAAGTCCTAGTCTTACACATTAGCTTACACATTGTAAACCACTAAGTGCACTGATAAGCGGTATAGAAATGTACTTGCTAGTGCTAGTGCTAGCCCAACACTCAAACCACTGTGCCGTGCTGGCTATATATATGTGTACTGACTATGTGTTGCTGTCTCTCTCTATGTGTGTGTGTGTTTGTGTAATGACCCAGAGACTATGACTCTGGAGTGCAAGGTTTGAATCCAGGCTCGGCCATGTAAACCCACTGGGTAAGCCATACTCTCTTAGCTCCAGAGGATGGCAATGGCAAACCCCGCTCACCCCACAATAGGGTCGCTTTAGGTTTGCCATAAGTCAGAAACAACTTGCACGCTGCCACTACATTAACTCAAGTAACACGTTACACCAAAAGAGCATGTCATATCAACAGCCCTACTCTCAAGCAAGCATGCACAGAGAGCTACGGCCGTTGCTGGTTCATGTTCCTAAAGGGAAAACAGGGGGGATGTCCCCCCAAATTTGGGAAGGCTGACCCAAGATGAAGGGCCGCAACCAGTCCAGACAACTGCCTGCCCTGGGGTTCTCCTGCAGAGAGACAGGAAGGCCATTGGGCGGTGGGTAGCAATTTTTGCTTTTCCTCCCCTCTTTTATCACCTGCCCCATAGGCCTCCCAGCACTCTTCCTTCCTTCTCTTTGGGCGGGACAGGAACCTCAAGCACATTCCTACTCTGTAAAAACCCTCCCTCCCCAAAGATCAGAGCAAAAGGACAGGGAGAGAGATCTCTTCCTCAGGAGAGGCAAGGTGGTATAGTAGCTTGAATGCTGGACCCAAGTTCAAATCCTCACTCAGCCTTGGAAATCCACTTAGTGATCTTGGTCAGGCCACACTCTCTCGGTCTCAGAGGAAGGCAATGGCAGCAACCTCCCTCTGAGCAAACCTTGCCAAAAGAAAACACAGCAGGAATAAGTTGGCATAAACCAGAGCCGATGGTGCATAACAACAACTAACACCCAACCAGTCCCAAAGAATCTTGTTTGAACTATGCAGATAAGAAGTTTGCAGCCATGGCACCTTAGTGGGTGATCTTGGGCAAGCCACACTCTCTCAGCTTCAGAGGATGGGCATGGCAAAACCCCTCTCAAGAGACTTGTCAAGAAAGCCCTATGATAGGGTGAGCATAAGACAGAAATGGCATGAAGACACACAACAACAAGCAACAACAGTTCCATGGCAGCACTGTGTGGCTGACCATGCCAACTGTTTCGCATTGGTTGTGAATGATGGCTTAAAAATAAACCTTAGCTGCAACTTTGGTCTGTAGGGATTAAAAACGCAGAGGTTGCTTCCTGTCCAAAGCAGTGCCTCTTACTCCAGGATACCTGGAGGCAGGTAATAAAAGGGGGGAACCGGGGACAGGAATCCGGATGGTGCAATTAAACCCTTGCCTAAGGGGAGTTTGGAAAAGGAGGAGGAGGAGAAGACCTGGAGCTTTCGCACACAGCTGTCCAGTAGTCGCACTCTGCAAAGAAGACGCATCGGATGTTTGGGCCTCGGATGAGCCATGCCCAGTGCTTCCCGGATCCACCGGGAGGAAGAAGACCACCTCCAAGGTGCATCCAAAGGGACATGTTTCCAGCGGCTTTGCAAAACCAAAGCTCTGGCCTCCACCCCTGACTTGCTAGAGGATGCCAAGCATAGGCGCAAAGCCAGACCTGTGCGCTCCAAGGCCCGGCGCATGGCGGCCAATGTCCGGGAGCGCAAGCGGATCCTGGATTATAACCAAGCTTTCAATGCCCTGAGGTTGGCATTGAAGCATGACCTGGGCGGGAAGCGTCTCTCCAAAATTGCCACCTTGCGCCGGGCCATCCACCGCATCGCTTCCCTCTCGCTGTCCTTGCGCACCGTCCCTGTGGCAGCCAAGGGGGCCTGTGCCCATGCAGAGTGCCACAAACCTTCTGGAGAAGGGGGAACACCAGGCAGCCATGCCAGCTCTTTCCAGTTTTTGGGGGAACCCACCTATCCAAAGATGACATCTCCGTTTCAACGTGGCGCCACGTCTCCGGCTTGCGGCAAGTGCCTTCCAGAACCTTCTCTGCAGCGCTTCTATGAATACCCCATGGAGGGCAATTACGCACCCATTTCGTACCCCGGTGGTCACAATAATCTCCTCCAGGGTCACACAGTGTTGCAACAGAGGGGCACAGAGGACGTCCAGAACCGCCGCTCCGGATCTTTCCATTGGGAGTACAGGTTTTTCTAAAGGAATGGATGGATCGCACATCATGTCACATTTTTCTGACTCACCTTGTCTTGACAGAGAGGGAAACTGGAACCCGTGACCCAGAGATACTGCATCTTTAGTGGAGCTTGGATCAGGACCTTCTTGGGGGTATGCATCTTTCTAGGCTGCTTAGAAGCAATAACCATCTTTGCAGATTGGCGGACATTTCTGCTCGGAAGCCTCTGTAAGGTAAAGGTATACAGTACTGTCAGACCTCCATATCCACGGATTCAAGCATGTACCACTTGAATATATATATATATATATATATATATATATATATATATATATTCTGAAAAGCAAACTTTAATTTTTGCCCATCAAAGGATATTTTACAATGCAGTTGGCTCTCCATCTCCACGGATTCATGCGCATGGCTTGAAAACAGACCAAATCTATATGCATAAAGTCTAAAAAGCAAACTTTGATATTGCTATTTTATATAAGGGATATTTTACTATGCCATTATATTTAATGGGGCTTGAATATTCAACTGGGATCCCCCCTCTCCCACCAAACTGGCTACTGGCTGGGGATTCTGGGGCTTGTAGTCCTGCTTTTAAAAAAGCAATGCTTTGCAGTTTTGGGACTCGAATAGCAGATTTAGGAGAGTAGGAAGGAGCAAATGAAAGACAAAGTCTTTAAAGAGTCTTTTATTTGCTCCTTCCTTCTCTCCTGAATAGCATTACCACTCCCATCATCCTCCCAGTTGCATACTGGCTGGGGATTCTGGGATTTGTAGTCCTGCTTTTAAAAACAATTAATGCTTTGCACTTTCGGGACTCGAATAGCAGATTTAGGAGAGAAGGAAGGAGCAAATAAAAGACTCTTTAAAGACTTTGTCTTTCATTTGCTCCTTCCTACTCTCCTAAATCTGCTATTCGAGTCCCGAAACTGCAAAGCATTAATTGTTTTTAAAAGCAGGACTACAAACCCCAGAATCCCCATTCAGTATCCATGGCAACTGGGAGGACGATGGGAGCGGCAACCTTCCCCTTCCCACTTCTCCAAGTACAGTATTTGGATGCTGCTGCACTGCAAAACTAAGGCAGTTTTGCACCGCTTTGACTGCCATTGAACTATGGAAACCCTGGGATTTGTAGTTTGCGGTGGCATCAGAACTCTCACAGGACTACAAATCCCAGAATGCCACAGCACGGAACCGTGGCAGTTAAGCGGTGTCAAACCGCATTAAATCGGCGGTGTGGATGCGGCCTTGTCTGGGAACTATAACTTCAAACATTTCCTTGCGTTTGCTCAAACTTTTACCTCAGGAAATGTTGTTTGTTGAGAGATTTAAGTCGCTGCTTTTCACTTTTAATTGGTTTCTGAATTAAGCAGGCGATTCCCGCCTTTTTTTAGTTTAAACTCAGGACCGACTTAATTCTTATTTCCTTATTTAAACTTTAGTTTAAGCTCAGGATAGCCTTTCTCCTTATTTCCTTGTTGCTTGTGTAGTTTTCCATCCTGTGAACATCGCCAACTTATTCGACGCTGACTGAACCAACAACGTTAAATGTGTACAAAGCATGGAGAGACTGGAACTCAAAACACTAATAATAAAAGTATTTTGCCGTCGTGTTATTTGGCGTTTTGGCCTCAAACTGGATTATTTCTGCAGTGTGTTTTGGACTAATAAACTACAATTCCCAGGATTCCCTAGCATTTAGCCAAGGCAGTTAAAACGGTCTCAAACTTTATTTCCACAGTGTGTTTTGGACCTTAGTCATGCTTAAAAAATGGAGGACATGTTGGAATTCTTCCTGGAGACAAGGTGGAAATGTAGGGCATGTCCTGGAAAAGGAGGACCTCTAGTCCTGTGAAAAGATGGACAATCCTTGCTAAAAGTGGACCATCCAGAAGATCTCCAAAATAAGTGGTTCCCAAACTCTGGTCCTCCAGGTGTTTTGGACTTCAATTCCCAGAAGTCTCTGCCCTCTTAGCTAATGGCCTGGGATTCTGGGAGTTGAAGTCCAAACTCCCTGGAAGGTCAGAGTTTGGGACCCCACTGTTTTAAATGATCCAGGATGATTCAAAACATCTTCTAAATGATCCCACAAGGTGGCACTCCATGCCAACTGTAAAACCCTTGCATGAAAATGGGCAAAATTAGACCATTAAGGGGTGCAAAGACAACCATTTTTAAACCTGTTTGGCAATGGGAAATATCAGCCCCAATGGCCACCAGCCTTGGATGGTTTGCAAAGGGCAAATGAATGGAAATGAAGCTATTAAAGATGGAGAAATGGTTCAATTTCTCAATCCACAAGCATTTAGGTTATCTTAAAACTAACCTGGACTGTACAGGGATTTGCAAATTTGGGTGAATCCTCCAAGAAGGATATTGAGAAGCTAGGATGTGTCCAAAGGAGGGTGACCAAAGGTGGCCAAAGGTCTAGAAATGAAGCTTATATGGGGACTTATCCATTTAAGGAGCTGGGGATGTTTAGTTTGGAGACGAGAAGATGGAGAGGTAATGGTATTTTTGCAATATCTGAAAGGGCGCCATGCAAAAGATGGAGCGATAAATCATAACCATAGGGTTCTCTTGGCAAGATGTGTCCAGAGGAGGCCTGCCCTGGGCTTCCCCTGAGGCTGGAAGAATGTGACTTGACTGCCCAGGGTTTTCATAGCCAAGCTGGGAATCCAACCAGAGCTGCAGTCAAACCAATGTGTAGAGAGATCTTGTAGCACCTTTCAGACTCACCGAAATAAAGAAGTTGGCAGCATGAGCTTTCCTAGACTTAAGTCTAATGGAGGAAGTAAGACTGAAGCCTAGGAAAGCTGATGCTGCCAACATCTTTCTTACAGTGAGTCTCAAAGGTGCTACAAGATCTATGGAATTTACCCTGTGAATATCCCAGAAAAGTCACATAATGACACAAAATGGCTTCACACAGCATTGCACAAAACCCGCTATTAAAGTGGCCACAAAGAAGCATTAATGCACACGGTTTTACTTTCGGGATTTCAGTGACAATGCATTTCCGATATCCCTTGGTTTGCCCAACTGCGTGTGATAATCATTCGTGCACTCTCTTGCCATTTTCGCTTCATTTGCAAGGGGTGTGTTATCAATGAACTTTAATCTCTCTTTAATGCTGAAATAAGCCGCAGTGTGATAAACTCCGACGTACCAACTCTACAGACTAACGCAGCTATACCTTTGGAATAAAGAAGCTGGCAATGTAAGCTGTCATAGACTAAAGCCTCCTTCTCCAGATGCATATGATGGAGCCAAAGCAAAGCAAATAAAATAATGCATCCAGTGTGCAATGTTTTTGTTCTTCTGGGAAGGAGTGGATGCCCTGAACCTTTCTGCCTGGAGTGAGTGGCAGGATCCAGCCAGGGCTCCTCTTTTCCTTTCCTTCTGCTGCCAGTCTGGATGGGCAGCCAGCTGCCAGGAGTGCCCCCAAGTTGCCAAGAAGGGAAAGGGAGGGAAGGGCTTGGCAGAGCCAGGCGTGGCCAAGGAGAGCAGCAGTTCCTTCCAGCCCAGGATGAGGAGAAGGCTGGGAGCCACCCTTGGCAGCATGGGCATCATCATCATCATCATCTAAGAGCCTCCCTGTAGTCGCCATGGCCATCAACACGGATGGCCAGCTGGAGAAGGCGTTGGAGGGCTCCCCCAACCTTCCCCAAGGGGAGACGGAGAAGCTGCTCTGCCCCACCTTGGGCTCTGTGGCCCCTTCCTCTGGGGTGAGGGGCACCGAGGAGGAGGAGGAGGAGGAAAGGAACGGCCATGCCAGCTTGTCCTACCAGCCCAGCCTCTCGGAGGGGCGTTTGGAGGCCACCTCTCTGTCGCCCTCCAAGCTGAGCCTGGGGCGCACCTCCTCCAGCCTCCACGAAGCGAGCCGCCCCCGGGACTACCTGCTCCTGGCCATCTTCTCCTGCTTCTGCCCCATCTGGCCCGTCAACATCCTGGCCCTGGTCTTCTCCATCATGGTAGGTAGGGGGGTACCCCCTCCCCAAGACCGCTCCAAAAGGGCACCCGGCTGCAGCTGATGCTGCTGCCGCGCGTAAAAGCGCACAGCGCTTGGCACAGGAAAGGGGGCACCCAGTTCTCGCCCTTCTCAAACTGGGGGGCTGCATGGCAGGGGGACATGGGGAGCACCTTTAGGATCCCCAAAGACCCTCCTACCAGACTCACCGACCCCACTGGGAGGAGGGTTAAACGGGGGAGAAAGAAGTGAGGGGTCCTTCTCCAAAGCGCGCCGTGCGCCCTTGGCACAAAATAGGGGCACCCAGTTCTCGCCCTTCCCAAACTGTGGGGCTGCATGGTAGAGGGACATGGGGGGCATCCATAGGGCCCCCAAAGAACCCTCTACTAGACCCACCTGGCCCATTGAGAAAGAGGGTTAAATAGAGGAGAAAGAAGGGGTCTCAAGAGAGGGGTCGGTTTCTCCATCTATCCAAAGAGCACAGGAAAAGTTGGCAAAGAGGGAGGGAAAGGCATCCCAATAGCAGGATTTCCAACACATTTACAAGGGCGGCTGTTGTCTATTAAAGCCCTTCACAACACAGGAGGGGGGGGAGGAATCCCCCTAACAATTTTGTTTGGGGATTTATGAAGCTGCTTCATCCCAAAAGGGATGGGTTTTGCCCTTGGGGAGAGAGAGAAAAGACTGGAGCAGGGCCTGGATGGAGGGATGGTTGGGTTTTTTTCAGGCTATGTGGCCGTGTTCTAGAACAGTTTGCAGGGGTTGTTGTTGTCTTTTAAAACCCTTCACAACAGAGGAAGAAAAAAGATTTCCCTAACTCTGGTGAGAGTTTCAAACAGGAGGGGAATGTCTGAAACTGCTTCATCCCAACAGGGATGGGGTTTGCCCTTGAAAAGACTGGAGCAGGGTCTGAATGAAGGGATGGTTAGCTTTTTTTGGTGGGTTTTTCAGGCTATGTGACCATGTTCTAGAAGAGTTTGTTCCTGCCCTTTCACCAGCATCTTCAGAGAAGGGATCATTGTTTGAATTAACTGCAAATTGGTGTAGTAATGTATCAACTAGCTGCTATCAATGCAACACGCCTTCCCTCCAAGGGACCATATTCCAGAGGTAGCCATATTGTTATTGTTGTGTGCCTTCAAGTCCTTTCTCATTTACGGCAACCCTATCACAGGCTTCTCGTGGCCAACTTCTCCAGAAGGGGTTTGCCCTTCCCATCCTCTGAGGCCGAGAGAGTGTGACTCACCCCAAGGTGACCCAGTGGGTTTCCATGGCTGAGCAGGGAATCCAATCCCTGGTCTCCAGAGTGAGGGAAATCTTTTTTCCTCCTCTGTTGTGATGGGCTTTAAAAAGACAACAACAACAGCCCTTGCAAATCAGGTGGAGATTGGTAGAGTCCAATGCTCAAACCACCACGCCACCCTACAATGACTTCCCAAAAACCCAACCCAACAAACAGGGAGAACCAAAATGCACACAATGGACTTGGGTGCGTTTGGGTTGCCCCAATAAAAGGATCCCTGTTTGGTGGGTTTGGGATGGTATTCCACTCCTTCAAATTAGTCAGTCACCTTTTTGAGTTTTACAGATGGTGGAATCCTTTCCATAACTTGATTCGGAGAATCCTTTTGCTCTGGAGAAACAGGGCTAGGTCTTTTAAATACATAAAGAAACAAACTCAACTGGAAGTGGTGCAGAGAGTCTTCCTTTTCTGCATGATAAACAATTATGTTTCCTACATTTCATCTCCGCCTGCCATTCCCCAGCCGCCGCCGTCGGGTTTTGGCCTGGAGACTGTGTCCCACTTAAAAGGTGTTTGGAGAGGCCAAGACAAAACCCTGGCTGGGCTCTTCTCCATCCCTCCAGAAGCCTCTCTTGAGTGCTTCTGGGTTGCTCTTTTCCAATTACAACTCTGGCACCTGAAGGTTGAGTGGCTTGCTTTTTCGGCAGGGCATATTATTGGGGAATTGACCCAAGGAAGAAAGACAAGGTGAAAACTGTACTCTTCCTTTTGGGGGAAGATATAGCATACTCACTAGAAACCTACCTCAGAGCATGTACGGAGTTATCCCTGCACCAAAAATAAACACCTTGAGGAGGTTTGGAGCATTTCGGGTCAGAAAACACAGATGAAAGGAAGGGATGAACCTCAATGTTTATGTGTTTAACCATTGACTGGAGGGGAATCCTGCTGTTATTGTTGTGTGCCTTACAATCATCCTAAAGCAAACCTATAACCGGCTTTTCATGGCAGGATTTGTTCAAAAGGAGGTTTGCTCCCATTGCCTTCCTCTGAGGCTGAGAGAGTGTGACTAGCCCAAGATTATCTAGTGGGTTTCCATGCTGAACCCTGGCCTCCAGAGTCATAGTCCAATGCTCAAACCATGTTGATTTCACTACCAACAAGTAAAGGTGTGCCAGCACACCAAAGATGAGGAAGGAAAAATGCCCGGAGTCCAATTTTGCCAAGACTAGATTATGCTGACGTGTTTAATGCACATGTGGATGCAGTAACAATTGTCTGCCCACATTCTCCAGAGGTCTGTCGCCAGGTCTGCCCTCAGAACATAGGAATGATCTGAGTACAGATGTCAAGATGGCAAAATGGAGCATCAGGCAGTTTTTGGACTCATTGCCTCCCTTCTTCACACAGGACTCTCTAAAAGGGGCTTTTTACTGAACGCACAGCAGTCAAGATATACCCAGTAGTGTCATTGGGAAGGGAATA
Source organism: Sceloporus undulatus (assembly GCF_019175285.1). Lineage (NCBI taxonomy): Eukaryota > Metazoa > Chordata > Lepidosauria > Squamata > Phrynosomatidae > Sceloporus > Sceloporus undulatus. Next base: position 6,768,587 of record NC_056532.1, on the reverse strand, counting down.
GTGAAGATTATGGTAGAGCTTCACAAATGGCAAAAGCACTTTGGCAAAAGAATGTACTCCCTTCCAATGTCCTTCATCCTTCTTAGGACAAGCATGGGTTTCACCTCGACCCAAGCTCTCCAGGGCCCATGTGGGTTTGTCTTTTCTACACTTAAAACCTCATTTAAGACCAAAACACTCCTCAGTATTTTGCATTACACAAGTTGGGATGGCTCCCCTGAATAGTGTGTTGCTGGGAAAAATCCATCTTGCACCAGCGATTGTGAAAATGGCGAAGTCAGAGCTAGATGAGATCACTCCAGCAAACTGTGAGATGTCAGCTTTGTACGAAAGGAGACCTAGGCAGGGAGCTGGCGCGTCTGGAAAAGTCATGGCGACACATGGCACGGGGCAGATCCACAGCTTATTTGGGGTAGTAAGGATCCATATACTCTCCAGCTCCCCAGGGATCTTACTCAGCTCCATGACAATACCAGGGTTGCCTTTCTATCTGGCTAACCCTTCCCGGCTAAACTGTTGTCATTGCTGTGTGCCTTCCAGACCTAGGATGAACCTACCAGAGGGTTTCCTTGGCAAGATTTGTTCTGGGTGTGTGCTTGCCTTTGCCTTCCTCTGAGGCTGATAAAGCGGGCCTTGCCCAAGGTTACCCAGCGGCCGAGCGGGGATTCGAACCCTGAGTCCCAGTCCAGCACTCAAGCCACTGTATCACACTAAGTGCTAAGTAGCTGGTACTAATCTCTTCTGGCAGCTGAAGACATAGCCCTGCTAAGCCTAGTGTTTAAGAGCCCACCCTGGCTAAATCCAACAGGGGACTAGCCATGCCATCGTCCACAACACGGCTTCCAGAAAGGCCACCATTTGAGTCCTGTCCATCCTTTCACCCTCCCCTAAGCTTCACAGGTAGACTGCTGTTGGAGAGAGAGGCTCAGTTTAATCCTTACAACTAACCCCCCCCCTCATATTTCCCCATAAATGTGACTCACCCCTTCTTCAAGCCGGTGGCCATACTGACGCAGCTTTCAGGGTGTGGATTTTGGGACACTAATGACGTCCGGTGCACAAAGCTTTACATGAATCTCCCTCCAGATTCATTTTCACTGGGTGACTCTGCAGTTCTCTTTCTCTTTTCCTCCCTTCCTCCTTTCTTCTCTTCCTCTCCACTTTCTCTTGCCTTGTATGCCTTCAAGTCCTTCCTGACTTATGGCGACCGTAAGGTGAGCCCATCGCAGGGTTTTCTTGCCATGTTTCTTCACCGGGGGTATGGCATTGCTGTCCTCGGAGGCTGAGAGAGCGTGACTTGCCCAAGGCCACCCAATGGGTTCCCTGTCCTTAATCCTGCCAACCTCGATCCCATCTGCCTTTACAGCCCAACCCTAGAAGTAAGCCCTGTTGACTTTTATGGGACTATGTTCGGCCCTCTGTATCCACGGATTCTGCATCTGCAGCTTGAAAATATCCCTCTCCAAATATCCCCAAAAGCAAAGGTTGATCTTGCCATTTGATATAAGGGACACCATTTTGCATATATAATAGGACACAAGTATCCTTGGATTTTGGTAGGGTCCTGGAACTAAACCCCAGCAGATGCATACCAAGGGCCCATTGTATATAGGATTTCACTTTAAAGGCTATACAGTCCTATACTCATTTATCAGAGTAAGGCCTTTGGAACTCAGAGGGACTGCCTAGAACAAACTATTTAATGACTTTCCTGCCTCTTAAGGCTTCCAAAGAAATGTCCAACCGGGAAAGACACACTCTCTCAGCCCCAGAAAACCCTGCGATCGGTTCATCGTAAGTCAGAAATGACTTGAAGGCACACCACCACCACAACAGCAGCAACAACATTGCCATAAGTCACCAACTTATGTCGACTCTCTGAACGAAAGACTCCATGATCCCCAGTCATTCATTGCAAACTCAGAAATTAAACCCAATATACTACAATGTGGATAAAGCCCCAAACAATTAAACTCTCAAGAACATTTAAAAAGCAACTTTAAAAATTAGAAAAGCAATGAAAAAGAGTATTAAAGCTCCTTTTTAAAACCATTTCCCGAAAGCTCGGCAGAATGAAAAAGCAAAAAGGATCTGGCTCTTAAAAGCGACGTTCCGGGATCCATATTAACCCAACGCCTTTAAGCTGAGCAAAAGGCCATTAAAAATGCCACGTGCTTTTTGAGATCTCATCATCAGGAGAGATTAAGAGGGGCTGGGAACACGTGGCCTTCCAGATGTTGCCGGACTCCGACACCCAGCAGCCCCTGGCTGGCATGATAGTAGTGAGGAGTGATGGGTTTTGCAGTCCCACAGCACCTGGAAGAGGGGGGATCCTACAGTCTCTACGACAATACTACAAAAAGAAGGTAAGGGAGAATGAGGTTAATTGAATATTGATGTTATAATTACAGTCTGGAGAAGGAATGGAGGCAGTAGGGTGCAATGGTTGGAGCTCTATATGTATATGTATACTCACTGACAAGGTGTTGGCTTGGATGGGGAATGAAAAGTTAGCACATCTCTCTGCCCCATCCCAACACTTTAGGAAAGGAGGAAACCCCGCAACGCAGGCCTAAGATGGCTCTTTCTTTCTTTCCCTTCCTGCCAGTCTAGGAACAGCAGCCAGCAGGGAGACATGGATGGCGCACGCCGCCTCGGGCGGGTGGCCCGGTTCCTGAGCATCCTCTCCATCGTCCTGGGCTCTGTCATCATTGTCCTCTGCTCCATGAACTTAGCAGGTAAGCGCTCACTTCTTTCCCAGACTCAGAGGCAGGGAGAGAGCCCCAGACAGAGGCGGACGGGGATCATGGGAATCATCATCCAAAACAGGTTCTCAATCCCGCCAGAAGCTAACCGGCCAACCAACCAGACAGGTCTCTCACCCTCATGGAGCTTACAGTCTCCAGTTGTGCAGAGGCTCAATGGCTGGCCATTTGAACAGGGGTAGCATAGCGGTTTCGGCATCGGACGATGACTCTGGAGACCAGGGTTCGGTTCTCCACTCAGCCATGGAACCCATTGGTGGACCTTGGGCAAGTTGCTCTTTCTCAGCCACAGGGGAAGACCACGATGGTAAACCACCTCTGAAGAAAACCTCATGACAGATAGGGCAGCGGTTCCCAAACTTTGGTCCTCCGGGTATTTTGGACATCAGCTCCCAGAAGCACAAGGCAGTTTGAACCACTGGGAGCTAAGTCCAAAACATCTGGAAGGCTGCGTCTGGGAACCACCGCCGTTCATCGAAAACAACAACAAAAATTGCTTCCATAAGGTGTAGTCATCAAAAATGAAAAATCAATTAATGTTGGTCTTCAAAAAAGGGAAAGGAATCACTACCGTTAAGGAGTCAGTCCAAAAAGGAGGGATAAAATTGGCTGCCTATAATGGGCTCAGCCAAACCGGCCTGCGAAAGCGGACTTATTCCATGTTTATTCCCTCCCCAGGAGTCTTCACATCGGATTAGCATGGAAGAAGGCCTGTCACGATTCCTGAGAAGCAGCCGAAGGCATGGGGCTTTGGGGAGAACGAGACCCTCGTTCTCAAAGTGGCGTCCGTGAGCGGAAGAGAGCCGTCTGTTTCGACCAAGCCTTTGGGGCTTGTCTTTCCAGTCGGGACGAAAAATGAACCGATCGTCCTGCAAAAGGAACGGAGCCGAGTCTTCCCTCGCGTGGGATTCTTTACCTCTCTGCACATCGCCTGCCAAGGATCATTTTAGCGGGAAGGAGAGGTTCATTTCTTCCAAAATGAGAGGGCTCTTCTCTCTTCCACTTCTCCTTTTTGGGCACACAATTTATTGGGCATGGCGTCCTCCTGAATATCCCAATAAAACGGGACAACGGATGAAGATTTGATGGGCGAACCGTCGAACACGCCGCAACGACCACCCCGAGCATGCTTCTTATTTGCAGGATAGAGTCTGATCCTGCCATATAGTAACGTTGGTGACAAAAATGAGTCGGTGGGAGGGAGGGAGGGAGGGCAGGGGAAAAAATTGGGGGAGACTTTTGTACTTTTTGATGACGACAAAAGCAAACACCAGTTCTGCACGGACCAGATGCATGCTTGCAATGAAGAAAGGCCGAGGATGGTTGAATTTAACCTTGTTGTCCTGCTTAGACCCATCCTTGGGATAGTTTTGCATGAAGGATGTTACTAATGGAAGCTGATACCTGCTCATTCCCTTCCTTCTTGATAATGCTCCTCTTCTCTTTGACACAAACAAGTTTGTCCCGCTCCCAAATTGTGCACCGGAGAGCTGTCCATACAGCCAAAGTCAGCATGCGATGGGGGTCTCTGCCTGTCTTTTGGGACCCTCCTTGTAGGAAGGAAGAGCAGGGAAACGGCTGATGTGGGGATACTCCCAATAAGCACCTGCTTGGGCCTCATCAAGGGCAAGAAAACGGGCTTCTTGACCTTCCACAGTTGTCCGACCCTGTTGTATAGTCCGTCCTTTTCTCTACCCATATTTGTGGGTACCCCACAAGGGCCTGGCATGTCCCAGGAGGGAGGAAACTCCCACGTTTGGGGTGACTAGTTTTTTGCTTGGTCTTCCAACTCTTTGGTTTGTTTGCAAGAACTTGTATTCTATTTTACGTCCCCCCCATTTATATTTCTTGGCATGAGGAAAAACAATTAAAAAGGAAATACCATGCATGGTGAACCAGACAAGGCTGTGCTTCGGTTTGTCAAAAGCAGTTCCATCCAAATTGGGAAGAAGGGGGATGACGTTGGTGAAATTGGGCCCAGAGGCATCACTAGGGGGGCATAAGGGTATAGACCATACCAGGTGGCACCCCAGAAGGAGTTGTCCAGTATACCCAATGGAACTACTGAGTGAGCAAGGAAGGGTGGCCAGACCCTGAATGGACCCTCCAGAGTGCTGCCCCTTCAGCAGTGACCGCTGCTGGGTGGGCAGTGCCCTCCTTTCAGAGCAGTCATGCAAGATCCCAAGCGGCGGGATGAAGCAAACCAATATATGTGCAAAGATGAGATGAGTAGCATCTGGAGACCAGGGTTTGAATCCTGGCTCGGTCCTCAGAACCTAACTTTTGGTGAGTCCCACTCTCTCAGCGTCAAAGGATGAAGTGAGGGCACCCTAAACCTATAGCAGCCTCCTCCATTATAGGTCCATTACAGAGGCATTTCTTTTTCCAAACAAGGCCGAGTGGACAAGCCCTGGCGCCGTGCCCGCTTGGCTCTCTGCGGGTCAAGACGGAAAGGCATTCCGCTGCCACAGCAGCCCAGTTTGCATTACTGCCGCACTGGCGTTTCAAAACAAAACACAGAAAGGCCGGCCTTGTCCGTCTTCTCTTGATGAAGGCTGGACCGGAGCCAGGGAACGCATCAGCCAAGATTGATCCGGAAAAGGTAGGGTGGGGAGCAGGGCAGGTCGGACTATAGCTCGTAGCGGACGCGTCTGGCATCCCCACTTGCAATTTCCAGGTGTGCATATCCCTGGATTGTCTAGGCAGATCGTGAAGGTGTAACTAGGCGGAGAGAAAATCATTGTTACTTATGTCCAAGTCACCTCCGGCCTTACACCAGGTTTCCTTTCCTCCTCCTTGAGTTTTCTAATTGATCAGCCATACATTGCTTGAGAGGAAGGCAATGTTGGCAAACCTCCCATGAACCCATCTCGCCAAGAGGACTCTGTGATAGATTGGCCTTAGGTTCACTGTCTTAAAGGCACGCCACCAACACAACATGCGCTCAGGGTGTTTCTCTTTGGGTGCATCTACACTGTCGAAATGATGCACTTTGACGCTGTTTTAGGTGCTGTCACTCCAGCCTAAGGAAGACTGAGATTTGGAGTTTTGCAAAGTCTTGATCTAGGGTGGCATAGTGAGCGTTGGACTATGGCTCCGGAGGCCACGGTTTGAATCCACGCTCAGCTTGGGCAAGTCATACTCTCTCGACGTTAGAGAATGGCAATGCCCAAACCCCTCTGGAGAAACTTGCCAAGCAAATTCCATGATCGGGGGTCGAGTTGGAAATGACTTGGAGGCACACAACAACACCAACAACACAAGGGCTTGAGCCTTCTCGGCCAAAGCGTGCCCAAAACTACAAATCCCAAGATCCCGTAAGGTGGATTCTGTAGTGTGTTGGCTTCCATTTCCTTTCTGGTGCACAACCTTCCTTTTAGCCTCGAGAGGATTTCGCCTCTAGTTGAACTCAGCCTGGGGGGAATAATGCGCAGGAAGATCCAAAGTGTGCCAGCAAAGAGTGGGAGTCGGATAAGAGGAGACCTCCGTCTGGAAGGATGGAAACGCTAGCCGATCTGATAGGAAACAGCCAGGTGTGGGGTGCTGGGTTGTGGAAGATTGAAACCGACAACTTGCCTGGAGCAGAGAGCGCTTCTGCCTCCTCCATTATTAATAAAGGCTCCAATGTAATTAGTCCCCATCAAGGAAAGATCCAGGCAGGAAAGCTGTAAAACAAGGAGAGAGGCAGACGTTCCAACGTTTCACAGGCGAAAAGTGGGACATGGGAGGCCAAGCAACATCGGAGCGTGGTCAAGACAGCAAAAATAGCAAATAAAGGGGAACATGCAAAGCTAGGAGATTACTTTTGCCTGAGCCGACTGGGAAGAAAAGCATGATTCTGCTCCCTTCTTTCCTCTCTTTAATGGAGTGCAAATGGCTTTTGCACATTGAGCTCAGTTTGCAGTGAAGGAAGAAAGAGGAGGCACAAAGTGGGAAAGCAGGAGGAGGAGAGAAACCGAGACTTTCAAAAGCAGCGAGAAAGTGGGAGTTGGAGGGTATGGAGACAGAGCAAACCATAGGAAAGCAAAATTGATGCAGCTTGACACTGCTTTAACAGCCATGTGTCCCTTCTATAGGATTTTGTAGTTTGCTGCGGTCCCAGAGCTCTCCGACAGAGGAGGCTAAAGGTCTCACAAAACTACAAATTCCATAATGCCATAGCACTGAGCCATGGCCGTTAAAGTGGCGCCAAACTACATTAACCTTGTAGTGCAGACAAACACGCACCGAAACACATGCATTCATGCAACCCTCCATATATGCAGCATTTATCGCACCTAGAAAACTAGCTTCTTCTCCAAGACATTCCCTGAGAGGTTTGGTTCTCTACATACAGAGAGCCTGCGTTGGATTTTGTTTCTTAGTGCAGATTTAGTATTTAGTCACACGCACAAGTTTGCACCTTGGACAACAGGGGTGCATTTCACATTTCGTTCCTCTCGTCTCCCCTTTTAAAACAGTCAGTGCACCATCTTCTCCTGGAGACGGCGAAGGAGAAACAAAGCAGAAGGCCAGTTCTAAGATTAAATAAATGCATTTTATTTAGTAGTGCTTTTAAATTTTGCCAGCTACATAAAGCAACCATTTCCTTTCCCCTTTCAGCCGGGTACAACCACCAAGATAAAAAGCCAAGGGTCGCTCTTGGACGCACCGCTTAGAGAAGAAATGTACTTTCATCTTCATTTTCAAATGACTTCATAAACATTTCATTTCCAGCTGGAAGCATCAAACCGTTCCTCCGTTCCTTTTGCGGACAAAACCGCTCGGGTTTCCGTTTCCGTTTTCTTTTCTATCAGCGCTAATGATGGGAAATGAACCTTCGGAAGCCAAAGAGAATCAATCAACAAGTAATCAATGCAAAGAACTCGGTGCGGCAAAGAGGTTACATCTGTACAGTGTCTGTTTTCGGCATCCGTCGGAGGAAAATGAAAGGAAAAAAGGGTAACGGGTTTACGCTCGGCGTTGGCGCCGCACAGTAAGCGACGCAGGGTTTTGCCGGATCCCAATCGGTTATCCACAGATCCTAGGAAAAGCACTGAAGCTGCTCCCCTTCGTGTGAAAAGGGAAAGAAATGGAGTTTAAAAATGGCCAAATGTCCCGGTTGTTTTTCGAGTCAAAATGGTGCGGCGATAAAATTTTTGCAGCGGTTCTTTTCTTTTTGCATTATTTTTTCCTTCTGCTTTTCTTTCCCTCCCTCCCTCCCCCCCCAAAAAAGGGCAATCCAGTGTATTTGTCAGGAGCAGAACGGTGAAATTCGGATACTCGGGGTGGGAGGCACGTGTTTCAGGGTTTTTGGGGTGGCATGTGCGGTCAAGTGACATCCAAGGCAAAGGAAGGGGTGAACATTAAAAGGACTCCCCAAAATGGCAAGGAACAGATCCATAAGCAAACCCCATTTCTTAAAATGTGAGGCCTGTTAAACATTCACACAACGGTCGGCTGTTGCCTTTCGTTCATCCATTCGACAGGAGGGTTTAGAGATGCCCATCTTGGCGCCTCTCTGACCCTTGCCTCCTTCCTATGTTTAATTCCCCGCTTTCAAGCCGCTTATAGTAAAAAATAACATCTCTGACTAGCTCTCCGTGTAAATTAAAAAGAGAGCCTTTTAAATGCAAAACCGTTCTCGTGGGACGTTGCTTCGTCCACCGGCAGACAGACCCGAAGTTTCGCTTTGGTCCCTTCTCAGTGGGGCAGGAAGGAGGACCTATGCGATGCCCCAATCCCTTTCTCTTCAAGGTGCGGAGGGTAGTCTATTTATCTCTTCCACCCCACAAGTTCTCTCCCATTCGATCAAAAAATAAAATCCCTCTCCAAGGTTTCTTTGCTGTCCAGCTGGATAAAGTTAGAACTGAAGCAGAAAATGTCATCCTAAGTTGTATTCCTTTGGATGGGTTGAAGCCTCTGATGTTTTACTTTTGGGGAAACAAGGATTCCAAAGGGGTTTGGATTTGAATTCAGGGCTGAGTTCAAGAAAACACACCCAGGTTGCTTTTTTTTTCCCCATTGGAGAGCTGTGGCTGTTTGCCATTTCCAACTTCCTCGCCCACTTCTAAACACATTCAGGAAAGAGGTTTGGAGAAATGAGTCCCTTTTTAGTGGATCACAACTTCCAGAACTCCTCAGTCTGGGGGATTCTGGGAGTTGTGATCAAAGAAAAGAAAGGACATGAAAAAGGAATTTCGGCCCCCAAGCTCTGTCTCAGAGGTGAAGCCAACTTTCACTCAGCCGGGCAAGAAAGATTTTACGAAAGGAAGGGAGTCGGACCCATATGAGCGAAAGGTGTAATCAAAACTGGGATGAGAACAAAGCGAGGAAGGGAAAAGGGGCTCCTGCGGAGGGTCTGTGGGCCCCCTAAACCCCTCTGTTTGGAAGAGAGAGGGGGGAGATCATCCCGAACAAACCTTCTGCCTCGATTTCCCCAGAGCGTGGCCAGTTTTCCCCGGACTTTACTAGTCCATGCCTCCGGAAACCAGGGGCAGAGGAGGAAGAGACGGGAACCCGGCGCTCAAAATGTCTCTCCGCGCAAAGCGTCCGTCAATGGAATGCGTAGAGGAGCAAGAGGATGGTGCAGATCCCGATGACGCCGCCCAGGATGAGGGTGTCCCGCCGCTTGCGCAGGTTGATCCGTTGGATCAGGTTGTTCACACCCGGGAAACGGTCTTTTTGGAAGAGGAAAAGGAGTTAAGGTCAGCAACGCTGCGGGGAGTGTTGCCTTAGCCCCTACAACAGTGTAATGCAATGCTCCGACTCGGAAGACCAGGGTTCAAATTCTACTCGGTGTTGGAAACAGCCTCTCAGCCTCAGAGGAAGGAATGGCAAAACTCCTCAGAACAAATCTTGCCAAGGAACCCTTAGGAGAAACAGTGCTTGAGTGTTTGCCTAGGATTCTTGGAGACCAGGGTTCAAATACTTACTTGGCCCTACAAAGTTACGGGTGGACCTTGGGCAAGTTACACATACATACACACACTCTCAGCCTCAAAGGAAAGCAAATGAAGAAATCTGGCTGGGGAAAAACACACACACGAAAATGCTAAAATCCTAACACCAATTAGACAGGGATATTAAAATCTGGGGGCAGAGGGAATGTGTTTGCACCCTGGGCTTCCTTCCCAATTGCAAAGAGTTGCAAAAAGGAGGAAAATGCTCCCTCCATGTCATCTTTCATGAAAAGAGATGCTTGTTTTTTCTGGCGCTAAGAAGATCAAGCCAGACAGATGTGGTTCTAACCACTTCACTGCAGCTGTGTTTTGGCAACATGGTGTTGGGGGGGAAAGACAATAGGATGCTGCGGGTTTAAGCCAGGCCCTGATGCTGAATCCTAATGCTTAATCTCCTTAAATGAAAGGGTTAGTGTGTCATACAGGGGAGCTGAGCTGCTTTGGATAATTGTTTCTGGAACCGCACATCACACAGGGTTGGGGCTTTGTGTTTTTTGGTGGCGGGAAGATAAGCCCGTTTGCAAAGCATCTGCACTGGGCAGGGAAAGAGTACAAAGAGATGCTAAATGCACGGACACATGCACATGATTCTCTTGTCTATAGGCAAAAAAGGGGGTCTTTCTGAAAGGCCCCACCTTCCTCCCAAAGGAACAGCATGACAGGGCTGGAAGGGATCCAAAGGGTCAACTAGCAAAACCCTCTTCCACCGAGGAATCGGCTGCTAAACCAGGACACTTAATGGGGAAAAACCTCCAACAAAGGAGTCTACTTTCTTCCAGACAGAACCATGGGGTTGCAGGGCTTCTCCTCTGTGCTGAAAAGGAAGAGAAACCTTGGAGAGGCCTGAAATGACACCCAATTCCAGAGCAAGATATAAGGTGTCCTTCCCTACTGCCTCTTCCTCCAACCAACCATACGTTTCCCTTCTAGAGTCTTCCCAAATTGCAGAAGCGTGGCCCTGCGCTTCCCACCCATCCTTGTTTGGTTTGGTTTTTGTGGTGCAGACATTCCCCGACCGACTAAAGGCACAGAAGGAACTCTTTCTCCTCTCTGCCTCCCGAGAATCTTTCCAAGCTAATGCTTATTATGGTGACCGCTTTGTTCCTGACAGTGGCTGGAAGGGAGGGGTTAAAAAACCCCAAACCCAAGAATAATAAAACATAGTAAGAATCCAAATGAAATGTATGGTTCATCAACCCGCATTATCTGCGGGACGCGATCTGCCTAATTGAATCAGGGTTAAAGCCTTCGCTTTGGGTTCCTGGAGACGTCCAAGGAGGCTTGGGGTGGGAGGGATGAACGGGATTCAGAATTTGTTCCACGTTTTGTCAGAAAACCAAGAGACAAGGCTGAGAAGTGGAGTCCTGGGGATATTTTAAAGCTCCAAGTGGCAAAACCACAACATACACACACAGCCTACCTTTCTGTGCAGGCGTCAAAGCGCTGGTTATGACCTTTAAAGCCCAACAGGGCTTGGGTCCGGACGTCCTAAAAAAGCCATGTTTCAATTCATGAGATCCAAGATCTGCATGGCAGGGCTTTCTCTTGGTCCTACCCCCTTTACAGGCCTATTTGGTGGAGACATATGAAACAGGGCCTTCTTGGTGACTGCTCCCAAGTTGTGGAACTCCTTTGGCTTCCACCATAAGGTAAATGGCTTTTTATTTAGGGAGGCCTTTGGCTTTTAATATGTTGAGACAGACAGAGCTTTCGGTGGGGTGGGAACTGGGTTTCTATTTTTATTACGTTTTAAGCCTACTAAAGGTGCTCTATCAGTAGTTCCCAAACTCTGGTTACCTGGGGGTTTTGGACTTCAACTCCCAGAAGCCTCAGCCACCTTAATCAATAGCCAGGAACGCTGGGAGTTGAAGTCCAAAACATATGGAAGACCAGAGTTTGGAAATGATTGCAAGATCCTGCAATGAGTGAGGAGTTAGATTCAGTGTCCGTTGCGACCCATTTCAACCGGGTGATGCCTGGAGTTCAGAAAGAGGTCTGTGTATGTGTGAATATATGTGTGTGTGTGTGTGTGTGTGCACATTAGAGCGAAAGGAGGAAGACCAACTTCCGAAAGGATACTGGCCAAGGTGTTCATCTTGCTCTGTATGGACTTCATCATCCCTCGTTGGGAAGTCATGTTTTCCTTTGTCGCCATGGCAATGCTAAAAGAGGGGAACAGAGAGAGAGAGAGACATTGTGCCATTAGCATCCCAAAAATATTCATCGGTACGTTATTATTATTATTAATTATTATTAACCTTTATTTATAAAGCGCTGTAAATTTACACAGCGCTGTACATACAATCGTTATTTGCTTTTACATTTGGCCTTTCTACCAGTGAGCTCAAATGTGGGTCTCCTCGGCCCCAGTTTCTTGGGGCATCAGACCTCTCTGACAGAGACGGCTAAACATCTCATCAAACTACAAATCCCAGGATTCCACGGCACGGAGCCCTGGAAGTTAAAGTGGTGTCGAAGCGCATTAATTCTGCAGTGGAGATGCAGCCTTAAGCAAGTCACATAGGCCTGTTACGGACTGCCAAAATAAATCTGCTTCGGGTCTCTTTGGAGGTACGCTATTTAAATGACGCATGGGTCCTAAGAGTCCAGAGGTCGCGCCAAAGCCACACTCTATTCCTAAGCACCGGAGTGCAGCTTTTGGAGCAGCTTCCGGACTCTTAGGACCCAGGCATCATTTAAACAGCATACCTCCAAAGAGACCCCAAGCAGCTTTATTTTGGCAGTCTGTAACAAGCCATACTCTCAGCCTCAGAGGATGGCGAAGGCAAAGCCCCTTGGAAGAAATCCTGCCCCCCAAAAAACCAAGGCAGATCTTGGATTACCTTCCGTCTTATCACCTCTTTGTTGGACGTTGCCGTTCAATGGGATTTTTGGAGGACGGAAGAAATGTACTTTGGACGGAGAAAACAAATTGGAGGCGAGCGGAGAACTGAAGCCTCATTATACCCAAATTGTGCGTATGCTTGTTTGTGTCGGTTTTTGCCAGGTAGGACTAAGAACTGCTTTAAAGATGAGACAGATGTATGCCTCTAACCAGGGGAATGTTTAAAAATTTAATTGGGAAACCTGGGCTTCGATGGTTTCTATGGCTTCCCAGCCCAAGGGAAAAACGCGGCCGGTTCATCTTCTCCTCGAGGGATTTTGTCTCTTGAGCATTGCAGGAAGGAGAAAGGAGCCGTGCGAGGAGGCAACCATCTTTTTAACAGAGCAGAGAAATGTTAAAAAGGGGGGGGACGAATCCTTAAAGCTGAAACGGTGACATGAAGAAAGTGAGAAATGTAGTGGAAAACCAATGTATGCTTTCGGGAGGCACACAAATACGGTACAACTTCAGTTTAGGTCTCTCTCATGACCCCGAAAGGCCATTTGGGAGGGGAACTTTGGCCCCTGGGAGGTCGGAGGATGGCATTATGGCCCATGGATATAAGGAAACGTTGCAAAGATTGCTCTCTTGTGCTTTCCCTTTATCCCAGAGCTTGGAGAAAGTTCCTTTTCTGGATTTTCTGGGCACAGCGGTCGGGGAAAAGGACTACTCCCCAAGCTTGGGGATTCAGGCCTCTCCTTTGCGCCGCACAATTCGTATCGATCGATCCTGATACCAGAAGTGCAGCTCTGAAGGCAGCCAGCCAGCCAAGCACTAATGTTAAATACATTTCAAGCCCCAGCTCCCCGAGCAGCTAGGTTCAATGGAAACCACGCTGCCAGATGCTTTCTGTTGCATTAAAAGAGAAGAGGAGGGGAAACAAAGGGTGGGGGGAATAAAAGAAAGCAAAGACAGGAAGGAAGACACCATTAAGGAGCGAGGGCTTGAAAGCAGGCTTTTCCGACAGCTACTTAAAAGCCTCCCTTTGAGTTTCTGGGGGTGAAATCCTTTTCTAGAAACAAAGACAGAAAAATGGTTTCAAAGCAAGAGGGGATGGGTTGGAAACGGAAGAGAGAGAAAGCAGATGGATAAAATGCAACGACTCATTGATGGCCGGTGTTTTGTTGCTCTCGTTCCACCACCTGCCTATGTTCTGCTGCCCCCAATCTCTGAAGTGGGGAACATTTGGGGTCGGGATTGGGATTCATCTAGAAGCAAAGATGGAAAAACCGTTTTAGGGTTGGAAACGGGATGGTGAGAAAGAGGGTGGATTAAACATAATGACTCCTTCATTCCCTGCTTTTTGCCACTTCTCTGAAGAGGGGATATCTCACCCTTTGACCTTCTGGATTTTGGGGGGGGACCACAACTCCTAGAGGTCTCTAGCCAGCATGGCCGAATGGTTGAGCATTCTGGGAGCTGAAACCCAAAACCTCTGGAGGGCTGGCAAGGTTGAGAAACCGCTGGTGAGGTGGCCCATAGTGAGGGCATTAACATTTGGGTTGTTGACCAGAGACGCCCAGTGTCCTAAGTTGTGACTAGAATATGAACATCGACACTCACATACCATCCCTCTTCTGTCCGCTTCAGGGAGCTCTTGGGTTTAATGCGCCCTGGAGAGCAACTCGAGATGCCTGTCTTTCTTTAAGATGGGAATGTGAAATGAAATGAAGGGGGGGGGGGGGGGAAAGCTCAAAGAAATGAAAAGCTGAGTTCCTGGTATGGGCCCCCACCACAAACGCAAACACCCCCAACGCTGCTTTCTGTGACTGTAAAATACTGAAGCCTTGGCGCAGAGAGACCAAAATCTTTGCTTAGCAGACACATGACACATAATGGGTTATTTGCTTCGCTTCAAGGGATGTGTGTATGTGCATGAAAGAGAGAGATAATGAGACAAACACTGAGAGAGAAAGGAAAGAAATAGGCGCATGGTAGTACAGTGGTGCCTCGGGTTACGAAAGTAATTCGTTCCGCGGCCGCTTTCGTAACCCGAAAAGCCTTCGTAAGCTGAATTGCCATAGGCGCTAATGGGGAAAAGCCGCGTTTCGTGCGAAAAAGCCGAAAAAAGCACCAAAAATTTTCTTCGTAACCCGAAAAAACATTCGTAACCCGGAACAGTGATTTCCAATGGGATTTTTTCGTATCCCGAAAATTTCGTAACCTGGGTATTTCGTATCCCGAGGTACCACTGTATAGTATAGGAGAAAGTGCTGAAAGTCTTACATCGGTGGCACTCAAAATAAGGCCAACAGGACAGTCTCTATTACCAGAGCATAAAAGGACACAAACCCACCCCATAAACCAGTTGCAGAACATTTTGACTTTCTAGCATGGACTTCCAAGCCTCAATCCTCAACCAAGAAAGTCTCAAAGGGAGACTGGGCAGGGAAATGGCTGAATTAGGCTATATCCACAAACTCCACTCCGTTGGCATCGGTTTCAACAGAGACAATGGTTTCTTGGCACACAAGCCATATTAAAAGACTAGCCATCATCACATCTACGACGAAGGAAATTCATGCCTGCTTCAGTTCACTTGGTTGGTTCTGTGCCAAGGCACTAGTCTGAGAACTTCATTATCCATAGCAAGGGGCGGCAACCTACGGCCCGTGAGCCGGTTCCGGCCTGGCGAGGCCTTGGGACCGGCCCCAGCCCGGTCCTGCCGCCGATTGCCGCCCCCCCACAGCTTCCGCGCCGCTCCGGGTGCCATTTTGAGTTCGGCCCCCCAGTTGTCTGAGGGACAGCAACCCGGCCCCCAGCTCAAAAAGGTTGCCTACCCCTAATCCATAGGTTTCCCAGTTCAGCTTAGTGTGTATGTAAAACTGTCTCCCACCTACGCTGCTCTAACCAAGCTAGAAAATGGAGACCTTTGGAAAAATTCATGGAGTGGGTATTTTAAAGGGGCAAAACTCTTATATGAAAGCAAGTGTTGTGTAGTGGCATGAGTGTTGGATTAGGACTTTGAGGCATCCGGGTTCAAATCCCCGTTCGGCCACAGAAACCCCTTTGGTGGCTTTGGGCAAGTCCTACTCTCTCAGCCTCAAAGGAAGGCAAAGGCTGACCTCCCTCTGAACAAATCTCGCCAAGAATGATAGGCTTGCCTTGGGGCACCACAGTAACTTGAAAGCACACAAATGCCAACAACGCCTTCGTCTTGCTCCATCCATATTTGCAAGCTCCCAGGTTTCAGGATGGGGTGCAGACTACCCCAAGGACTGTCCAATTTTAGCACCCTTCTGAAACAGCAGAGCTTCGTTCGGCCAAAAGGAAAACACTTATCAGCGCAGTTTGAACGAAGGGCGCAATCTGTCACCGCTTGACGAGAGAAGGATGGAAGAGTTAATTAAGAGACAAGCAATTTCCTCGCCTGGAGGGGGAAATCCCCTGAAGCAGCAGTTTGCTCCCACCAATGAATCAGGCAGGCCAACGTTTGCAATGCCAGCGAAGAGGAGGATGCTTTGGGTGCGGGAGACGCCAACTGGGAGGAAGGCGAGAACAAGAGAAGGAAGCCACCACACCTTTGTGTTTGTGTGCTGCAAAGATGCAACAATGGAAAAGCAAGTGGCAAACAAGACAAGAAAGGAATGCCAGTAGCAATGTGTGAGATCTTACCTTATCGTCTCTTCTATCAGCCGGTCAGAACTGAAAAGAAAAGGGGGGAAAGAAGAGAACTCTTTAATCTAAAGATACAGGTATACTTTGATTAATGAAGCAGCTGCGTTCGTGGGCATGACTTTTGTCAACAGACATTTGGTGCCAGTTCAGTTTACCAGTCTTCCAAACGTGAACTTGTAAATTTGGCACCCATTTAGTTTACCAGGCGACTTCCAAAATGAGCTTGTAAGCCTCCCGAGAGGACACCACCTCCAACTGGCAAAGAAGGAGGAGGAAGAAAACCTGCTCATTTGCCAGTTTATCAAGATTTCCTTCCCATGTTAACAGAACACCCACCACCCCAGGCAACGAAATCTTTGCAGCGCTTTCCTCCCACCTGTCCCATCCCATCCCCAACTTCTTCCCCAAAATACACTCAATCCCCTTTTGCAAGGAACAGATGCCAACAGAAAATGCCCACATGAATCTAACTTGAAGGGATGCAGGGAGGGGAAGGAATCACAGGCAAATGAGACAGCTATGTTGGTGCATTTTGTGCTTTGGGTTAATGTTGTGGAAAGGGAAGGAAGGAGTGCGAGGAAAACATCTCTGGGTGCTCCACCACAATTTTGGCCATAGAGGCACTGACCATAGAGTCGCCTGAAGGACCTAGAGGTTCCTAGAGAGAACACATTAATCAAATCCGTGAATAATCAAAGGCATGCAAGTCAAAGCCGCAAATGCAGAAGGCCAACATGGTACATGGTTTAGGGGCACAATTCTTGCACAGGGCTGGCATGCTTGCCTCTGCTCCAGATCACTGCCGCATCCATTTACCACCCAGAAAGCTTCTCTTACAGCTGCACAAATATGTCAATTGTCAGTATTAAACAATATTAAATATTAAACAAGTACTAAACAACGAAAAGAGACTTTGATTCTATCATTTGTTGTGAGAGGATGTTAAGCGGCTGTGATGTTCTTCTCTGCTGGACGTCCCCAGCTTATCTGTTTACTGGCCATAAACATGATTTGATAGCTGTGACATGGGTCAGTTTTGGGGACAAAAGAAGAGTCTCAGGAAGGCCAAAAACTGCAGCTCCAAACAGGAAGGAGAGACACACACAAGACCTTTGGGATCAATCCCAATCCATCCATTTCCCCCAACAGTTAAAGCTCTCCCCGGAAGGCGAAGGCTGCGGACGGCAGAAAGGCATCACTTTTAAAGGGCTGTGAAACAGAAACACATCTTAGAACCGACCCAGATTCCCAGGGTCCATGGGGAGGACCCACCGTGGGGTTTGTTTGATCTGGATCTGAAATACTGTACAATGATTTGAAGCTGGAGGAACGGGGCGCACGAGGGAGGAGAGCTTCAGAGAGGAGCGGTATTGTTTAAGATCAAGAGAAATAAATTAGCCCCGCGTGCATTAAATGGAGCAATTAACGGCAGCGTCGGGAAACGCTGGAATTGAAATTTACGAGGACCCAGGCCCTTTCCCTCCAAACTTGCAAGAGAGTTTGTTGCTTGCGCCTGACTTTTGAGCAGGAGACGGAAACTGCAAACCAAGCAAGAGATGTCTAAGCGAGTGGGAACTCTCAGGTAAGAACATGATGCATCGCCAGCAACCAAACCTGCCGCAACATTTCTCCCCATATGGCAAGAAAGATGGAGGCCTGACAAAAGGGCTATTTTTTCTTTCAACGCCTCTTTGAAGGGAAGAGTGGAAAAGACGGCTGAGATGAGTCTGTGGCCTGGGTCCAAGTCCAGAATTATTATGAAGCCATCAACCTGAAAGCAACACTTTCACAGGGTTTTCTTGGCACATTTTGCACAGAGGAGGTTTGCCATTGCCTCCTGCGGAGGCTGAGAGAGTGTGACATGACTAAGGGTCACTTAGGGGGGATTTGAACCCAGGTCTCTCAGAGTCCTAAGCCGACCACTCAATGCTGGCTCTCATTTAACCTGAGGATTTTAAAAAGTCCTATTTCTTTAGCATGGATGAAGGCAGAACCTGATCAATGCAAGGAGAGAATGGAGCATATATATGTGTCTGTGGGTATATATATATGGGAAAAGTTAACAACGCAAGATGCAAGAGGTGCTATTTTTCCCAAGGCTGAGCAGCTACCGTTTAGGAGAGCAGATGGAGGGAAACGCAGTTCTCCAATCAAAGCACCCAACCGGGGAGGCGGTTTTGCTTTGTGCGGTGAAAAAAAACTTCCCAAGCAATTCTGGGAAGACAGCTGTCTCCCTGCATCCAAGTGAAGGAACAGCTTGCAAAAACCGGGGGTGTGCAACTGCTCAGAGGCAGGCCCCGAAATACACCGGGGTGGGATGGGTGTCATGGGAATGTGGGAGACCGAACACCTCCCTCCTTCCCTTTCCCCAAATGCAAACCTGCTCAAAAGCCTCTGCTGAAGGAAACAGGTGCGGTTACTGCAGGTACTAAGCGGTGGACGAGGAATGAGAAGGCAAAGGAGCCCAGAAAGGGAGACCAAGACTGCATCCACACTGCAGAAATAATCCACATAGTTAAAACCAGTATAAAACTGTTACAAGCATTTACAGCACAAGTACAATTCATTTGTAGTTTTGCCAGGTCTTTAGCCTTCGCTACCGAAGCCAAACTACAAGCTCCAGGATCCCGTAGGACAGAGCCACGGTAGTTTAAAGTGATGTCGAACTGCTTCATTTCGGCAGTGTAGATGCAACCCAAGTCAGCATCCTTCCTCCTTTAGAGGGATACAGGTTTCTGGAGAGCGATGGACCTCTGGCGTCATTAGAGCAAGATTCCTCCCTTGCGCTCTTGCAAGGAAAAGGGACTAAACGAAGTTAAAGCTGGCGGGGATTAATCTAAGTCATTACCACCGAACGCATCCGTCGGAACAGATTCCGGGAACGTGCTAATGGACCCGACAAAGAGCCCAGCGAGGGCTCTCAAGCTTTTCCTCTCCTTTCAACTTTCTCACTGGCTGGCTTGGCTGAGGAGAAGTCATGGGGAGTGTGTGTCTTACACAATTACACACATACACACACACCAAGGGGAGATTAAGAGGAACCCAAAAGGCAAAGGAGCATCGAGACTCTTCCTCAAAGACATCACAGAGAAGCGAGTGCATTCAAAAAAGGCTCTGGAGCCAGCGTGGCGTAATGGTTTGAGAGTCAGACTACGACTCTAAAGACCAGGATTCGATTCCCAGCTCGGCCACGAAGCCCACTTAGCAAGTCACACGCTCTCAGCCTCGGAGGAATGCCAGGGCAAACCTCCTCTGAACAAATGGTGCCAAGGAAACCCCATAACAGGTCTGCCTTAGGGTCGCCATAACTGGGAATGGTCGTTTTGACTTGACTTGAAGGCATACAACAACAACAACACCTTGACTTTGGGGGGAGGGATCCGTTCCTGGTTTAAGTCCGAACTTTAAAGGAGGTGTGCAAACGGGTGGGATTTGACTGCCCCATCCCAGCTCAGTCTGGTCCTTTCTCCCCTAACTGACAACAGCGGTCTTAAGCCCTTTTGGAATTGGTGAACCACCCTTCCCATCACCCCCGACTACTAGACAGGCTGGCAGAGGCTGATGGGAAGTGGAGTCCAACATCAACTGGAAGGTCACCGTTTCCTCAGCCTTCTGAAGAACACACCACTTTGCTAAAAGTTCCCAGAGAGCCACTCAGCCACATTAAGGAGATGGGCTTTATTAGCAATCCTACTCACTGACGTGGTATTAAGTGCCAGCCTTGGTTTTGTCTGAGCTCTTAATGGCATGCGCTTGCAATGTGGCGAGTGCGATTTCTACCGGCAGCTACAGCCTGACTGCAGGGCTCTTCTTGCAAAACTGGGCAGAGAGGGGATAGAAAAACACTTCAAGAACCAGGATTCCTAGGCAAAGCGCAATGAGATTATCAACCCACAGTCTGCATCTGCATTGCAGAAATAATAACAGTTTGACGCCACTTTAACCACCGTGACTCAATGCTATGGTGTTATGGGGTTCGTAGTTTGGTGAGATAGTGAGCCTTCTCTTTCAGGAAGGCTATGGTGCCACCGCAAACTACAAATCCCAGCATGTAAAGGGGTGACCAACCATATCGTTTCTGCAGTGCAGGTGCAGCCCAAATTGAGAACTGTCTTTGAAAACTGTGCAGGTCTTCAAAAGCAAAGCTTTGGCCCTACAATGGCCCACTGCACCCCAAGAAGGACATCTGAAAAGGGTTTCCCTTTTCAGGCCCTGTTTTAGGCCCTAGAAAACTAGAAGGAGCACCCTGTCAAGACCCCATAAGCCTGCAGTCTGCCACGCCTGGTTTAAAGGATGCATTTTCCTTTACAGCCCCGATAATAAAGATTTATGGGCATTAGAGAGCAGCTTGCCTGGAACTCCCTTCCAGAATCCTCTGCCTCCTGCATACCATACTCTCTCCACACTCACCTTCTTTCCGCAAAGCCATCATCCCCCCCCCCACCCCCAAAAATGGAACTAAAACCTAACCACATAACCAGATTTGAAGAAGCCAACAAGGGATAACCGAGCAGCATCGGTTTGCACAAAGGACTGTGCGCAGGGTGGAGTTGGTGCCACAAAAGTTAACCACAGGGATGTATAGTCTGGTCACGTCTATCGGCTTTGCCCCGTTTCCAAGGTGGCAAAGACGTATTAGAAATACCCCTCCGCCCTGCTTCCAAATCGAGTTTCCAGTCCTTGTGATGGCAAAGGCAGGTTTGTGCACATTGCTCCGATCCTGCCCTCCAAAAACAAACTTCTAGACCTCATGACCATGAAGGTATTATAAAAATGACAGCAGGGATTCCCAAACTTTGCTCCTCCAAATGTTTTGGAGTTTAGTTCCCATAATTCCTGACTGGCTGGGGCTTCGCGGAGCTGAAGTCCTAAAAACATGGAGGACCACAGTTTGGGAACCACTGTTCTGGAGGATGCAAACCTTCGCACCGGACAGATTTTTCTTTCCCTGCTAAGTGAAAACGTGGCACACGGAAAGCCGAGAGATCATCCAAGAGTAGAGACGTACTGGTTTGGGGGGAATAGAATGATGGACCAGATACTGGGAAGGTGGGATTTGGGGGAACCACAGTCTGAAAAAGTAACACTTCCAAGCTCTAGCAAGGATAAGCGCCTGGCTCAGAGCCCCATACTCTTTAAAAATACATACATTTAAGAAGCTGGGTTTCCCAAATTGTGGCAAAGGCAGCAGGTGAGGAGGCGTCCCAGGTCTCAGAAGGACTGCTGCTCTAAATGCATGCGTTCTGCTTTTAAAAGAAACTCTGGTTAGCTTTTTTGCGTGTGCTGAAAGCGGATGAGAAAATCCAACCAAATGCATGGGCATAGGAGGCTAGCTAAGGATGCCACAAGCTGGTTTGCTCCCAACTTACTCAAATGGTTTGGCTGGCTTTTCTAGACTGTATTTCTAGCGGTAATACTAAGAGGAAGAGTAGTAATAACAGAATTGTAATAACAGGGAACTGCTACTGATTCTTCCCTCCACGACGCACGAAAGCCATTAAGCTTCAGCATCTTCCAGGGTTGCTGTTTTCCCAAAACATGCCCTAGCGAGAGCGCTGAGCTGAACAACTTGGGTTTCTTTCCCCCTTCCTCTTGGCCCAGCACTTTGCCTGACAAGCTTTCCAAAGAAGCCTGTCCATTCATCACAGCAGTCCTGTGCCTCTGTTTGATGGAAAGCCTCATCACTACAGGGGAGAGAGAGAGAGAGGGAAGGAGGCAGGGGAAAGAAAGAACGAAGGAGAGAGTGCCGCACCAGCCAATGAATTATTTACTCCGCTCGCCTAAGAGGGTATTAACAGGAAAAGTGGGCCAGAGGCGCGTCCCCGGATTGGACGGGGTTCAGTGGAGCAGATGTCAGAAACCAACAAGACATATACGGGACCGGTGTATGTGCGCGCATGCATGGGGAACATACATTTTCTCATAGTTGTCTTAAGCCAAGACATCATAAAGCCTAAAGACAAATGGAGAGAACAGCCCAGGGAACTTAGATGCTTCAGAATGAATTCTGCAGCCTGGCCTAAACAGGGTTACTCTGGTTTTATAACCCTCTTGGTGTTTCCAGTTTGGTCCCGAGCCCCATTTTAACGCTTAACCCCCTTAGCTCTTGATTTCCCCTTCTCTTAACCCCTTTGGTATCGTAACATCATCCCTGATCCCCTCCCATGCCGACAATGGGATGCACAAATTACCTTCCAGTTAAGTTACACAGCTTTGATGCCAAAGCATTTCCTTACAGTCGGCCAAAAAGATCTGAGTGCCTTCGGAAAAATCAACAGTACCCCTTCCCCCCTCGATATATTCAACAAAGCAATTCCAAATCACAGTAAAATTGTGTTTTCGTTTGCCTTTGACTGTTTGAAGTTGCTGAGTTAATTTTTCACCGGAGCTACTAACCATACCTTATTGAAGCAGGCAGTCACAAAATATCCCCTTTAAATCCTTTTAAGTAGATCTCCAGCTAAACATAAGTCGACAACAACAACAAAACAGTAAAATTTTGGCCTGCGTCAAGGATCGCAGTGTCCATATCTTGGGAAGTAGGATGAAATGGCAAAATCAAGGTTTGCTTTTGGAGTTTTTTTTTCTGGGGAGGGAATATTTTCAAGCCGTGAATGCTCTCGAACCTGTGGACGCAGAATCCATTGATACAGAGGACTGACTATACAAGAAAAGAGATCCCACCTAAACATTAGGAATATATATATATATATATATATATATATATATATATATATATATATATATGAGCTGCACCAGAGAGTGGTAGACGCTCCATCTTTGGAAGACTTTAAATAGAGGTTGGATGGGTTTCTTTCAAGAGGGCTGAAGATGTGTATTCCTGTATGGCAGGGGGTTAGATTAGATGGCCTTTGTGGTCACTTCCAACTCTTAAGATTCTCTGAGTCTATCCATCCCAGAATCTAGATATTTTACTACAGGGCAATCCTTGGCTGTTTGAAATGTTTGGTTCGGCATTTTTGATAGCTCCTGAGAGTGGTAGAATACAAAGATAGAGCCATGTTAGTCTGTAGAAGCAGTATGTGGAGAGATCTTGTAGCACCTTTGAGACTCACTGAAACAGAGTTGGCAGCATGAGCTTTCGTAGACTGCAGTGCATCTGTATGCATCTAAGGAAGCAGATGGTAGTTTATGACAGCTCATGCTGCCAACTTCTTTCTTTCAGTGAGTCTCAAAGGTGCTACAAGACCTCTCCAGAGAGTGTTTTTGGGGGGATGCCTCAGTGAGTTGACTACAACTCCCAGAAGGCCTCACCTCTGGCAATGCTGACTGGGGCTTTTGGGAGCTCAAGTCCAACATCCTCTTTTGGGGGTAGGGTATAACTAAAGTCTGGGAGCTGCTGCCTTTGGGACAGCTACTGTTCATTACAGACTTCTTACCAAACTGTCTTCCATCAACCTGAGAAGGAATGAGGGCTTGTCTTTCGTGAGATGAATTGAGCCAAGCTGACCCAATTAGTTTCGGGACAAAAATCGTATTAGAAACGCCGTGATGAATAACCCACCTTTTTTTAGTCTTTATGGCGTATCCATCAAACTCCTTGTTCCCTTTTTAATAATTAAGGCTTCTCTGCCTCAGCTGTTCTTGGGAAATGATGCCCAGGGAAGGGGGAGTGGGTTGGGGTGGTGCCAGCGGGTAGCCATAGCCCTCACTGTTATGAAACAGGAGTTATGGGAGTGGGGTAGGCTTCCCGGTTTATCCCAATGGGGTCCAGGCAAATGCATGCAAAATATGGTGCTGGAAGGGATCCCAAGGGCCATTCCTGCAATGCAGGAATACACAACTACAGATCTCTCCAAAATGCCCATCCAAACTCATAAGTCTTGGTCCCCAAACCTTTGAACTGTGGCACCCAGAACTAGAAACAGCAGCCGAAGTGAGGTTTCACCAAAGCAGAAAAGAGTGGGACTAATTCTTGCCTCAGTCTGGATGCTATGCTTCCATCGACGCAGCCCAGAATTGCACTGGCTTTCTGGGACGCTGCTTCACATTCTTGGCTCATGTTTAGTTTATGGTCTAGGATTCCAGAATTGGATGTGGTTTCATTGCACCTGAGGAATAAGCGCATCCTTCCACCTCCAAAGCGCAGTAAAGCTAGCACAAACATGAAGTTTCTGAACTCCTATTCGCAACTGTACGAATGGTTGGTGAACCATAGCAGGGTGGTATACAGCCCCAAATCTCACTTTCATCATGCCAACCTATGGTTTTACGTGACACCCAAACCGACTCACTAAATGAACACTTTAGCTCCCAACATACCCAGCCTTCCCAATGCTCCCTTCTGCAGAATTTTAATGATATCTGATCATGTTCATTCACCGTAACACAGTGAAAACCAAGGAATGGCGTCCCATATCCGAGTGTCTGAATGATAGCGATGCGCTCAAGAGGAAATTGTGGGTCTGTCCCAACCACCGCCGACAGCAAATGCAATTTCCTGAAAGAATTTTTCAGGCACCCTTGCTTACAAAAGGCTAGCCTTCAGGGACAGAGAGCGGAGTAGCCTGGTATCAAAATGGGCATTTGTGGGGAAACAGTGCCCTCTGGAGCTGGCGCGCGGCTACTGGTTCTTCTACAGGAAAATTCTCCCAATCCTGGAAATGCATCACTTCCAGAGTCGTCTTAGTCACAGCTACTCAGAATGCCATCACATAAACATGCTACACAAACTGGGCGCAAATGATATCATTCACAACTGGCACTGACTTTGCTGTTTCCAGAGGAATGGTGTAGAGGTCCAGTGCAACAAAACAGGCAACATAAAACTATTCCTGTGGCATTCCGGTAGATTTACATTTTGGGGCCATTTTAGGGCACTTTAAAAATTAAAACAGGAAGAATAAGCCCATCTTTGTTTCTTTTTTCCTTTTTGCTAAGGGTGCATCCATACTGTAGAAATAAGACAGTTTGACACCACTTTAAGTGCTATACCTCCATCCTGTAGGATTTGTAGTTTTGTAAAGTCTTCAGCCTTCTCTGTCAAAGAGTGCTAATGACTCACCAAAATATAAATCCCAGGATTCTGTAGGGTGGAACCATGGCAGTTAAAGTGGTGTCGAACTACATTAATTCTACAGTGTAGATGCACCCCTTTTATGCCCGCCCAGACCTCCTTTTCTTTTTTTCCTCCTCCTCAGGTCAACTTGAGGTTTTTTCCTCCATGGCATCAGCATGGGAGGATAGCGAAGAAGGGTTGGAGAAGCACAGACTTTTGGCACCAGGTTGCAGCAGCGTGTCTGCAGTTACTGCAATAAACAAAGCTTGAGCGGGAAAGACCAGGATTTTATTTTAACTGGCCCTCCTATAGCCGTGAATGCCTGCTTACAATAGATAAGGTAAGCAGCATCTGTTTCCAGAATCCTCACTCCCATCATGCCCAGCCAGTATAGCTGATCGGTATGAATGATGGAAGTTGCAGTAGAACAACCGGAGACCCACACATTGGCCCATTTCTTTAGTGGTTCAGTTAGCTGAAGTGATGCTACACCAAAGTAAGCCTTTAGGCAACTGCAGAATGCAGCTAAAACAGAAGATCCCAAATAATTACTACAGGGTTGCAAGAAATCATTCCAAAGTAGTGGCAGGGACTGAAGACCCTCAAGGTGGGCATGAACCCGCTTTGAGAAGAACTGGGTGCCAGGCACAGACTTACGTTCGGAGGTGTTCGTGTTCCTTCAAGAAGAGCTCTGTCCGCCGGTTGTTCACTCCGCTCCCGCTTTTGTACGACCTGAAAAATTGGACTCCAGGTTACCATCTGTGGGGACGGAAACATACCCAGGCCAGAAAAGGTAGCAAGGACTTCTTTTTTTTGGGCACTGGATCCCCGGTTATAAAAGCACCCCCCATGATAGACTTTTTGGTTGAAGTGAGAGGTAACGATTGTTTCCTGGGTACATATGTAAATAACAAATGACTTCCCATTCCACTCATTTGAAATGTGGTGCTGAAGGAGAGGTCTACAGATACATGGACAGCTAAAATGAGGATTGAATGGGTCCAAGTGCAAATCAAGTCTGAATTCTCCCTAGAAGCCAAGATGATTGAAGTTAGGCTTTCATACTTTGGACATATCATGAGACAACATGGCTCACGGGAAAAGACAATAATGGTTGGTATACTAGAAGGCAATAGGAAAAGAGTGAGAACAAAGGACATATGGATTGATCCAACCAAGGAAGCCACAGTTGTCCTGAGTTTGGAAGACCTGAGCAGTGCAGCAGATGATGGCGGCTTTTGAAGGCCTCTCATTTTTGGGACTGACCATCAGTCAAGGTTGACTTGATGCCAAATAACAACAACAGCAACAACAACAACACAGCAACACTGTTCAGGTCAACGTTTAAAGTCCCCACACCATCGCAACCGCATGCAGCGTCTACTTACTCAATATCTTTCTGCACGGAGCCAAGGAGATTCTCTCTTTCTCGTACAGCTAGGAAGTTGGTTTTGGTTTTGTGGAATTCATGTGTGTAGTCCTGTAATAATAATAACAATAGTTCAGCCTTTGCGGGATCCCAATGGAGAACTGCACATCTTTGTGTTATGACTAGCTGAGCTGTTGAGTGGGTTATACATATTCAAAAGGCTAGATAGGAACACTTAAAATATACATACACATGCCTTAACTCACATCCCATTTGGATTACTGTAACATGCGCTACGTGGGGCTGCCTTTGAACAGTGCTCAGAAGCTTCAACTGGTCCAAGGAGCTGCAACCAGATTGGCAATTGGGACCAGCTAGAGAGAGCACACAACCTCCTTGTTGCAACAGATCCACCAGCTGACAGTCTGTTTCCCGGCACAATTTGAAATGATGGCAATGACCCCCAAAGTGAAATACTCTATCTTCCCATATGACCCTGTCTGCGATGTTTTGGGGAGGCTCTTCTCTCTGTCCTACCACCTTCACAGGTACATCTGGTGGGAACACAGAAGGCAGGGCCTTCTCCGTTTTAAACTTGTTTTAAGGTATCCACTCAGGAAAGAACTGTATACAGCTCACGGGTTCGAATACCAGGTCTGCATGCAGAATGTCCTGGGTCCAATCCTCAGCACCCTGAGTTTTAAAAGGTAGCAGTTAAATAGCAAGTGTGAGAAGGAAATGTTTGGAAAGGTTAACTTTTTAGACCACCAAAATCCACCAGCCATCTGCAAGGAGTGATAATCTCCCTGGTTTAACGTTTTCAGATTAGATAGACAGACCAAGAGCCTAGCCTGGCCTGGTGAAAGGGAGCCTCTTCCATCCTTAGCATGAAAATACAAGGAACAAGGCGGAAGCCTGTCCTACCTGCAAGATGTCTCTGTGCCGCTGCAAGGTGTGCATCAGTGCTGCGTTGAGGGAGGGGACCCCTGCGCTGTTGGTGTACTCTGCCATCTTGTCATTGATCCCTGTGAGCTGTGACAGAGACAGCACAAACCAAATTAAGTCCGCCGTGAAACAACATTTGAAACACAGGCCTTTGGAAGACAGGTCATCTCTTCAGGGACAGAAGGAAAACGGGGCCAGTACCAGCCCTCTTTGGCATCATAGACAACAGAGTGGGCATGGTGGAGCCCATATCTGTGGCCCTCCTAAAGTTGTTCACGTCTGCCTTAGGGTTCCTAACCTAGCTACTATCCTTACTGCTATCTCAGCGTCTGCTATATATTTTTCCATTATCCATCTATGCTCAGCCTTCTTTTCTTTTCCTATTCGTCTTGACAGTCCATGGACTTCTAAATTCTAATTCAGGGGAAGATAACTCTCAAGGGTAAGGTTACCAATGGGATTTTGTAACGGCCCATGTATATTTTGCCAGCATTCTCAACGAGCCCTGGATTTAATGTATGATGATCTTCTGGTGGCCTCCCATCCTATGAGACCTCCCAGACTACTGGCTATTGCTATATGCCTTTAAGTCATTTCTGACTTATGGCGACGCAAACGTAATCCTATCGTGAGGTTGTCTTGACAGGATTTGTTCAGAGCAGGTTTGCCTTTGCCATCCTCTGAGCCTGAGAGAGTGGGACTTGTCCAAGGTCCTTCAGTGGGTTTTCATGGCTAAGAGAAAATTTCAACCCTGGCCTCCAGTCTTACTCTAATGCTTAAACCACATTGGCTTTCTGACACACAGTCAGTGAACTGGCCACTAGCTAATGGCCCCCAAAGCTAAATGGATATTTTGCAAGCCTCGAGTTAAAATATGTGGGGTCCTTGGATCTGAGAAGGTCCTACCAAAGGCAGGGGATTTCCAGGACTGCCAGGCCACTCACCTTCCCCAAAAGCTGCTCAATTTCTACGGCCATCGTTTCAAACATTCGGTCTTGGCTTGATCCATTCAGGAGCGGCGTTGTGTCAGAGCTGAGTAACAAAGGAAAGCGAGAAAGAAGAACCACACACATACCTTTCTGTAAATGTTACAGCATTGTAAGAAAAAGCATTTAATGTCTAAAGAGTCTTACGATGCATTAATAGGCCCTGCCAACGCAAGGGCTAAGGACTATATATTGGCGGAGGAGCTGTTCTGAGCACAGCCAACTAGGAAAGGAAAGACTGTGTGAAAAATGTTCAGAAAATGTGTTTTTTGGTGCTATTTGCCATGCAGAAATGGCTTGTTTCTGCACAAAAAAGATCACACAAAAATACAGCAAAGAGCACACAAAATTTGCACAGAATAAAACAGTCTTTGAAAACTGTGCTGTTTTTAAAATTTTTCTCACTGTGGGAAGAAAATGGCTAAAATTACTCTTTGCTTTCTTCATGAAGTCAATTAGTGAGGAATTACAGCCATATAACCACACACACACACACACACACACACACACAAACAGTGGGCCCTTGGTATCCGCTGGGGTTTGGTTCCAGGACCCCCTTGTGGATACCAAAATCCGTGGATGATCAAGTCCCATTAAATGCAATGGGCAGTAAAATGGCAAAATGAAGATTTGGTTTTCAGAATATATATACAGTGTGTATGTGTATGTGTATATATATATATATGAATATTTTCAAGCCATGGATGCTTGAATCCATGGATAAGAAATCCATGGATATGGAAGGCTGACTGCACTAATTTTAAACATTTTAAGAGAAACAAAATTATACATGAAGTCGAAGGCTTTCATGGCTGGCATCCGTTGTTTTGTGTGGGTTTTTCGGGCTCTGTGGCCATGTTCTAGAAGAGTTTATTCCTGACATTTCGCCAGCATCTGTGGCTTTGCCATCTTCAGAGAATGCTAACTTGGAAGAGTGTGTGTGTGTGTGTGTGTGTGTGTATATACTGTGTGACCCTGGTTGAGGAGGAGTGATTCCCATGTTAATCTGTGTACTGTTCTGTTGTTGATGGCCTCCTCAGGTTTGGAGGATATGCAAAGGAGGATTAGTTGGTGACCACTGTTTGCTGGGAAAGCCTCTGACCCTGAGTGGTTTCTCATTTGCTGAGTCCTGGTTTTGGTGTCCTTCAGGACTGGTAGCCAAACTTTATTTACTTTGAGGGTTTCTTCTTTCCTGTTGAAGCTGACCAAGTGTTTGTGGATTTCAATGGCTTCTCTGTGCATCCCGACCTGACAGTTGTTGGCATGGTCCAGAATTTCAGTGTTTTCAAACAGCATTTTGTGCCCAGGATGGTTTGTAATGTGTTCTGCCGCTGGTGGTTTTTCCGGCTGACCCAGTCTGCAGATGCTGGCAAAACATCAGCAGTTATCTTTATAGCCTAAATCACATAATGAATAATGTAGACTAACTTTAGATAACATGTCGGTAAGAGACTGGTATACGTAACAAAACAATGGTGGAGGAAGTCACTATATGTTTGTATGATGTTCACGGCTAGGAAGATAGACAGGAAGTCAGGTTTTGAATTTGTATGTATGTAGAAGTTCAACTGATTTTCTTTCTTTATTTTCTTCTTCTCTTTTTTTGGCAAATAACGTTCAAAGGAGGAGAAAGAAGTTAGAACGGTTGTTAGAAAGTAAAGGTATGTGGAAGAAGGTTAGAGTAAGTGAGGGAAGGTTAAGGATGAGGAAGATAGTTTGAATGTTGGAACGAAGGATAAATGCCAATAAGGAGAAAAGAGGGTTTGTAAAAGGTTGAAGTGGGGGAGAGGGAGGAGAATAAGAGGGAATGAGTAGGGGAAAGAAGAGCGGAGAAAGAAGATGTGGTTGGAGTTAGAGAAGATCAAAGAAGAGGAATTGATAGAAACAAAGGTAGAAGGTTTGAAGGTTAGAAGATTCCTTGGGGAATGTCTCAACATTATATGTCTGATTTCTTATTCTGTATGGATGGTTGTATGAATATGTGTAATTTTGTATGTATGTTTAATATATATAGAATCATAAAGTTGGAAGAGACCCCAAGAAGGGCCCTGATCCAGTCCAACCCCCTTCTTCTGCCATGCAGGAACTCTCCATCAAAGCATCCCCATTGACAGATGGCCATCCAGCCTCTGTTTAAGGACCTCCAAGGAAGGAGACTCCACGGAGCTTGATTTCATTGCTCCATTGGGTCCTAGTGTTTTATAATCTAATAAAAATAAAATAAAAGCAAAGGAAAATGTAGTTTCATAGTACCTATACCTGTCGCGTCTTCCATCCCTGGAGCCGCTGTGGCTGTAGCTGGTGCAGAGTTTGCTGAAGGAGACCAGTTTGAGGTCCAGTTCGTTCTCCAGTTGCCGGGCTTGCTTCCTCAGATCTGCGCATTCAAGAGCACACAGACATCTCAACATGAGAGGGATATGACCTTCCTCTTCTACTCCTGCTAAATTTCCCCATTACTAACAGGAAGGGCTTCAAACTGTTCACTTCACAATACCAAAGGTTCGGAGTCCATGTTCCCACTCAAATTATTTGGGAAGGAATAGTGCCTCTATCTATATTCTGCTCTGGTCAGGCCCACCTGGAATATTGTGTCAAGTTCTGGGCACCACAATTCAAAAAGGACATTGAGAAACTGGAGCCATGTGTCCAAAGGAGGGAGACTAAAATGGTGAAGGGTCTGGAAACCATAAATCCCTATGAGGAATGGCTTAGGGAGCTCGGGATGTTTAGCCTGGAGAAAAGAACGTTAAGAAGTGATATGATGATAGCCCTGTTTAAATATTTGAAGGGATGTAATCCCGCCTCGATCCTTGGGGGAGGTAGGAAATATAAATAAACTTTATTATTATTATTATTAGAATCATAGAATAGAATCGTAGAATCGTAGAGTTGGAAGAGACCCCAAGAATGGCCATCCGGTCCAAACCCATTCTGCCATGCAACTGCCTCCTCCTCCTCCTGCATCCTTCTCATCCTTTGCAGCTGGAAGCCCTGAGAAGATGCTCAAGTAGTCATCGATGGGTGGGATAAATACTGTACTCCCACTGCCTCCCTCTTTTTATGGCTCTGTTTTTGCAGCTGTGGGGGTGGAAGTGAGGAAGGCATGATGCTCTCCAGCTCCAGATCCTCCTCCTTTCTCCTTTCCTCCACACCACCAACAAACTTTGATAATCATAGAATCGTAGAGTTGGAAGAGACCGCAAGGGCCACCCAGTCCAACCTCATTCTGCCATGCAGGAACTCTCAGTCAAAGTATCCCCAACAGATAGCCATCCAGCCTCTGCTTAAAGACCTCCAAAGGAGACTCCACCAAAATCTCAGATGAAGGAGTGTGTTCCACTGTCAAACAGCCTTTACTCTCAGGAAGTTCGTCCTAATGTTGAGCTGGAATCTCTTTTCCTGGACCTTGCATCCATTGCGCCATTGGGTCCTATTCTCTGGAGCAGCAGAAAACAAGCTTCCTCCCTCCTCAATATGGCATCCCTTCAGGTATTGAAACAGGGCTATCATCATATCACCTCTTAACCTTCTTTTCTCCAGGCTAAACATCCCCAGCTCCCTAAGTCCTTCCTCATAGGTCTTCATGGTTTCCAGACCCTTCACCATTTTAGTCTCCCTCCTTTGGACACATGGCTCCAGTTTCTCAATGTCCTTTTTGAATTCTGGTGCCCAGAACTGGACACAATATTATTCCAGGTGGGGCCTGATAAAAGCAGAATACAGTGGCACTATGATTTCCCTTGATCTAGACACTACTACTACTATGGGGAGCCCAGAAGTGCCCATTTTTAATTTATTCCCCACTTCTAGTTCCAAATAAACAGGAATCATTATATCTATATCTATATCTATATCTATATCTATATATATATAATGATTCCTGTTTATTTAGCTGGATTTAGTCTAACTGTGTCTCACACACAGCTACACCTAGGT
Organism: Sceloporus undulatus; assembly: GCF_019175285.1. Classification (NCBI taxonomy): domain Eukaryota; kingdom Metazoa; phylum Chordata; class Lepidosauria; order Squamata; family Phrynosomatidae; genus Sceloporus; species Sceloporus undulatus. The sequence continues at coordinate 6,736,124 of NC_056532.1, read as the reverse complement.
AAAAGCAAATGTTTTTGGTATGTGTGTGTGTGTGTGTGTATATATGTGTATATATATATATATATATATATATACCTTCATATTTCTTATACAAGATCTTCGCAGTCAATTTGTTGATTATCACAACTTGCCTAAATCTATTTCACCCTATGATAAACCATACATTCCTTCCTATTCACATCAAATACCTTTCTTTCCGTGGTCATTCTTTACAAAATTCTTCATATAAAGCTACGGCACACGCCAACATAGCTTTATATAATATACATAGCTACAGCAATTAATTTCTTAATTTTATTTTTGAGGAGGGGGACCAAAATAGCGAAGGGTCTGGAAACCATGAAGCCCTATGAGGAAAGACTCAAGGAACTGGGGATGTTTAGCTTGGAGAAGAGAAGGTTAAGAGGTGATATGAGAGCCCTGTTTAAATACTTGAAGGGATGCCATATTGAGGAGGGAGCAAGCTTGTTTTCTGCTGCTCCAGAGAACAGGACCCAATGGAGCAATGGATGCAAGACACAGGAAAACAGATTCCAACTCAACATTCGGAGGAACCTCCTGAGAGTAAGGGCTGTTCGACAGAGGAACACACTCCTTCCTCGGAGATTATAGTGGAGTCTCCTTCCTTGGAGGTCTTTAAACAGAGGCTGGGTGTCCATCTGTCAATGGGGATGCTTTGACGGAGAGTTCCTGCATGGCAAAATAGGATTGGATTGGATCAGGACCCTTCTTGGGGTCTCTTCCAACTCTAGGGCCTGTTCGACTGACAACAATAAAGCTGCTTGGGGTCTCTTTGGAGGTATGCTATTTAAATGATGCATGGGTCCTAAGAGTCCGGGGTTGCGAAAGCCACACTCCATTCCTAAGCAACGGGGTGCAGCTTTGGTGCAGCTTCCGGATCCTGGATGCATGCATCACTAAACAGCATACCTCCAAAGAGACCCAAGCAGCTTATTTTGCCAGTCTGGAACAGGCCATAGATTCTATGTTGCAACACTAGTTTTTCTAAAGCATCTTAATGCTGGTTTCCAGTCTTCTATCGATTCACTTGATCTGTCTCTGAGCAGATGAGTGAGGTGTCCATCTCCAGAGCGTCTTAATACCTTTCATTCCAATCTTCCATCAATGGCAGGGAAGACGTTTCCCAGCCCTTTGCGCAAACCATTCCGGCGGCTGTTATCAAGTCAAGTACACTTTTCAGGTTAGATCTTAACTCTTCCCCTTCTGAAACATTCAGAGGAAAGAGCTCTGGCTCTGGCTTGATTTGGGTTTGTGGCTATGCATCTCCATTAACTGTTCTGTTTTCCTTTTACATTATTAAAACAACCCTGTTTTGAGGTTGCCTGAGCTGCCCTGGCTCTATGGCTAGAGGATTCTGGGAACTGTAGTTCTGTGAGACACTGAGCCTTCTCTGACAGATGAACTACAATTCCCAGGATTCCCTAGTCCTGAGCCAGGG
>NC_056532.1:6694665-6732165 GCF_019175285.1 Sceloporus undulatus | reverse complement strand
ACACATCTTTGCATAACTGGGACCGGAAGAGTGCAGTTGCTTGTGATCCTAAGGCAAGGCCTGCCTCCACGCTGAGCTGCTTTTTTGGACTACAACTCCCAGAATCCCTCAGCCAGCATTGGATACGTTCTGGAAGCAAGCTAGAAGGCCGCCGCGGGATCAGTCTTAACGTTTCTGAGCTCTGTCTTCTATACGTCTATCCGCCATCCTAAGCCCCTTCTTCCTCAAATGTCAGTCCAAGGAACCAAGGCTGATCTATATCTAACACAGTCCTCCATTGCGGCCCATGAAGCGCCACTCCAATCATCCCCAGGCGCAGGCTAAGCAGGCAGGGGTCAATGGGAGATGGAGTCCAACATCATGGGTTTAGGAAAGGAACAGCAGCCTCTCTTCCCAGGAGAAGTGGCTCCAACTCGGTTCAAAAGGAGAAACTCCGAGGACAAGAGAGTCGTCCATGAAATCTAATCTCGAGAGAAGAAAAAAGGACCGGAAATCACAGAAACGGATCTGGAAAAGGAAGGAGCACTGCAACTCTCAGAATCCCCCAGCTGTCGTGACCAATGGCTATGTCGGCTGAGGATTATGGGAGATGTAGTCCCAACGTAAGCGTAGGCGTCTTCCCGAAACGCGCGGCCTGACGGACTTGCAAAGCTGTAGACAGTTTTCCTTTCCCTAGGGAGGATGAAATGTTGTAAGGTTATAGCTACGGAGCCAAAGAAGCCGGATGAACCCAAGAAAGCCAACTGCAAAAGGACCGCTTTGGCACCAAACTGGGGATTCAGTATCCAGCTTTGTTGGGTTACTCTAGGATGTGCGTCTCTTGATACACTACACTTTCAAACTGGAACGGAAGAGGTTTCAAAGCTTCAAGAGTGTTATAGCAAACAAATAACTTCCCCCCCATAAACTTCAGCCTCAACTGGAGGAAGAAGAAAAAGGAGATCTTCGCAACTCAACATTTCTGCCTTGCTAATTGAAACGCACAAATAACAATAAAGCCAACATCTCCCCAAATGACCGAACACATTCTTAGCGGAAGGAAGAGTTGGACCTGTAACGCAGAGAGCAACATTATTGCTCTCCCTTCACACCTTTGCAAGCAACCTTTTGCTCTCCAGGCAGAAGGGAAAAAAGAGTTTCTCAAACCTTCCATGTTCTGCAGCAGTCGCAGCAGCTTAGACCAAGAGGAAAGGTTTAAAAAATGGGACTTGTAGTGCTCTTTCCCCTGCTCCCAACAATTGCAGGAGGTGAATTGTGTCAGAAAGGTTCAAGCAAACGTTGCCAAGTAGGAGAGCCGCTGGGTTGTTGCTGCCCTTCCTCGGAGAGCTCTGCCCTCAGCCCCAAAGCCATCCAAGTCCAAGGCGGTTTGGAACGAAGGGGGTCACGGGCGTCCTGGGTCCATCGCTCGAGGCGCACGCTCCGTCTCCCAAACGTCTCTGCAGCGCGGGGGACTCCCTGCCCCCCGGCAGGTCAGTGCTTGCTGGAGTAGAGCGTCTCCTCCTCGGTGTCCGTCTCGTCCTGGAACTCGTGGCTCAAGAGGGACTTCTTGGAGCCCGTGGACATCATGCGGATCTCGTCCTCGTAGTCGTCCTGGTGCTGCCGCAAGCGGTGGAAGCCATCCTTGTGCCGGTTGGACTTGATGGAGCACACGCACCAGATGATGCAGGCGGTGAGGATCAGGGCGGTCATGGTGGCACCTGAACAGACGTGCGGAGCAGAGAAGGGATAAAGAAAAAGCCACACATCCAAGTTATCCCCCAGGCCTCTCTAAAAGCACAAGGCATTTGTTGTCAGAGCAGTCCTCCCACACAAGGGTCGGAAAGGGTTACAAGATCTGGAGCTGGAAGGGATCATGCATGCAAGCCTCTCTTGGGTCCCTAATAGCATGTGACGTTGGGGTAGGGAAACCGCGACCCACAAGCTGCACCAAGGCTTCAGGCCCTTTCTGGACACTGCCCAGGAAAATCATAGCACAGTGTAATGGTACAGTGTTTTACTTGGACTCTGGGGGACCAGGATTCAGATCCCTGCAGAGCCCTGGAAACTCCCTGAATGATTTTAGGCAAGTCACACTCTCTTAGCCTCAGAAAAAGACAACGGTGGCAAACCCCCTCTGAAGAAATCTTAAGATCCAGCATAGTGTAAGAGTTCACTTATTGGACTAGAACTACGAGAGACCAGTGTTCAAATTCCTGTTCAGCCATGAAAACCTACTGGGAGACCTTGGACAAGCCATAGCCTCACAGGAAGGCAATGGCAAACCCCCTCGGAAGATGTCTTCCCAAAGCAATCCTACAATCATACGTCAAAATTAACTTGATGGTACATAACAACAAAACACCCCAGAGCACCTTGCTCTCCAGCCCTACAAAAGATAGTTGGAAAATCCAGAAGTAGACTTCCAATCACTTCTAGTTACATTTTTCCTGTCCGGGGAGTATATATCCTGGGTCAGGTGAGGGCCATGGTTGGCCAAGGCCTGTGATCTCTACTGCCTTCCTAGCTAGAAAATCATTCAGAGTCATCACCCTTGCCCACTCCAAGAGAAAAACATGACACGTTTTCTTACCTGCTACAGTAACCACCAACTCCCTTGGAAGTCCAAAAATCTTGTTATCTATGGGAAATTGTATGTGCAGGAAGCTAGCCGTGTCGTGACGGACCAAGACCTGGAAACAAACAGCATGCAATTTAGTAATGAGCATGGCTTGAGTTACTCAGAAAGCTTGTGTCACACTGCTCTTGGTCCCTAGAAGGTTCTTGTGTGATGGGTAATTGACAGTTGCTGTTTTTAAGGGCCTGTTGCTCTTGCCAGGAGGTTGTCTCACTGTCTTTCTCCCAAGCAAGCTATTTTAAACATCCCTTTAGCAGTGAGCTGCCCCTCTGCTGTTACCTGGACATGCTGCTGCCGATAGCCTTCGGCCACAGCGTGGATCTTGTGGTATCCCGGAGCCAGCAGCACATGGAAATAGCCGCCCTCCTTGGTAGACACTTTCACTCCTTCATTGAGCACAATCTGAGCTTTCGACACTGGCTGACCATGCGTGTCCTGAACAACACCGTAGACGCCTTTATGGACCTGGGGGAGAAGTGGGATTTGAGGAAAGAGAAGAAACATTTGTAACGGAAAGCCAGCTTACCTGAAACCAACATATAAATCTTAAATGCAAGATGAATTTCAACCATGGTTCGCTCAGGGCTCTTTTGTTGTGCTTACTCATCAGCATGCAGCTACATGAAAGTCAACTCTTACATCTAATCTACCTGTCCATTTACTTCTAAGCCATTGCTAACCAAAGCCTAAAACATATTTATGGCAAACTCACCTCTACAAGCATACTGAGCAGTGATTTCTTGTTCTCCGACCACAAAGTATGGAGCTGTGCCGCGCTTGGAAAGTAACAGCAGCCGGTGTAGACTGTGATCTCTGGACAGTGGCCATATGTAAGACTGAAATCCTGAGAAGCCAGAAAAAGAAAAAGAGTGAAGTGTATGATGTGAAAGAGAGGCACAAGGTATAAAAGGATACCGCTGGTAACTCTGGAGACAAGATGCAAAGGGTCACAACTCGGAAATACCTTCATGCTGCCCAAGTGACTGTGCCACTCTGCCCCCAGCAATACCCCGCCAGGTATGTTTTCATCTGCAAAAAGAGACACAAGTCAGAAGCTCTTCTTCCTAGGGAGCAAACCAATCCCAAATGGTTCGGAAACGCTGTAGGCTCTTACCGGATTTGTTTGGGCAACCAGGCTGACCCAAGTGCATTGTGGGATGGTTGTTGGCATACACAGATGCCAAATGTCTCAAAGTTTCTTTGTACTCCACTGTTTAAAGAAAGAGAGAGAGAGCAGGGAAAGTGTCAGTCAATGCGAGAGCATAGAGTTCAGCTTACGTTGCTCAGTTGTCTGTGCATCTTGGCCAACAACTAAGAGAGAACCCAGCTTGTCTCAGTTGACCAAGCCTAATTCATGCTATGTAGTCATCCATCCAGGCAAAAGAACCAGTAGCTAGCAGAGGGATGGTGAAAGAAAAACCAGTTTGGCAAGCTGTTTGCAGAGCTTTCCAAGGATGGCACCATCCTACCTGTTTGCACAGGCTTGTCGTAAGGGTGGGTCACAAGCAGAGATCCCCCATCCAAGGCAACAGACAGGCTGAAATCTTCCTTCAGAATCAAGTTCTCCATGATGGCCTTGGTTTCCGGTTCTCTTGCCGCAGAGGAATTGCCTGATGGAACAGCCACAATGTTATTGAAAAAGGATTTATGGCACATAAGTGATGGCATTAGGTATGGGAAGTGATAAGACAGATTGATTAAACGGGTAAATAAATGTTACAATACACCAGTTCTGCGGAGTGCCTGCAATGCCATGCAAGAACTTCACAGTCTTGGTGCTCATCCAGCAAGACTCGACACGCAAAGGAAACGGTGTATATGGAGAGGAAAAGATTAGCCTTGCTTTACTTGTGAAATCCGTGTCCAAATCTTTGCCGTTGGCATTGGTAAGACCCATCTTTGAGGTGCAGTCTCCTTCCCGAGCGATCTCACGCCCGTCTGGATTCAGGGATGGCACAATCACAATGCGGGTGTTGTCTATCAGCTGAAAACAGACATATGTACAGAGAATCAGAGGCAAAAACATTTTCTAATCCCAGGGATAAGGGCAACTTCACAACTAGCACTGCTCTGCCAAAGAGCCCTGGACTCAGGAGTGCAGCAGGACTGGAACCTACCTTTGTGATGGCTGGGTTCTTTTTGTAGTTCATGCAGAGGAACTCTGCCAGAGCCAAGAGCAGTTCAGTGCCAACTGGAGCATTGCCATGGATGCCCGCGACAAAGCGGATTTTGGGCTCCTCTGGCTCAGATTGGTTGGGTTTGTTAGAGATCTCCAGGGATGAAATGTAACGATATTCACGGCTTTGGCCCAAGCTACAAAAATTAAAAAAGCCAGAAAAGATCTCAGGTTCTGCTGCTGGTCGGCTTTATACATCACAGTCGTAGCTTTAAACCCCTGCCTCTCTACCTGCATGAAAGCTGGAGCAATGTTCAGGTACACATTGAAGTATCCCACCTGACCCCAGTACTACAGGGATCACCATTCCCTAATACATCCAATCTTGTCTGATTTTCAAGCAGGATTGGGTCCCAAGGAATAGCTGGGATCTCTGGGTACGGCAGATAACAATCCAGTCTGAACTCTGGAAAGACGCTGTTGCCAGTCGGAGTTGACAACATTAGGCTAGATAGAACAGTGGTCTGACATGCTATAAGGCAATCTTCTATAGTCCTAACAGTGCTGCCTCAGATGAAGCCTTCCAGGTATAGGTGGCTCCTTGCTGCAACACAGCTGCAATTTCTGCAAGACGAACAATGTGCCTAAGAAGCCCACCTGGTGAGATTCGTGATGTGCGGATAATTCAAATTCAGGCCTCGGAGAAACATGGAGCGATCGTCGTAGAGGCGGTAACGGGAAGGCTGGACGTCGGCCGAGGAAGACAGCAGGAGGCGCTCCAAGCCGTCCTCAGCAGACAGGTCCTTGATCAAGGTTTCAAACTCCTTTGTGACGGTGCCGTCGCTCTCAACCATGTTTAGATCCGGCATCTTTCCCTCTTCTACTTTGGAGTCTTTAGGTGTTAAAGTAAAATTCACCTGCACTGCACATTTGTCTCCAACTTTCACCGTCTTTGTTTCTGAATTATACCTTTCAAAAACAGAAGTGGGGTTAAACATAGGAATATGAGAAACGAAGAATGGTTCTGATGGGCTTGTGGGGATATCATCCCTCTGGGAAAGTGTACATGGAAGACCAGACCTTGAGAAAGTACTTTTTGGACTACAGTTTCCAAAGGCATGTTTCCAACTTCTGCAGAGGGTTTATTTTCCCTCTAATGTTGCAAAGCAGAGAACAAATATTCTGCTCAGTATTAGTGTGGGTTTTGTTTTTAATTTTCTTTTAAAAAAGGATTTTGTAACCAACCAAATGATCAACCAACCAGTCATAAGATCTTGCTGTTATGTTTATGGGAACATGACTGCACTCCCATAAATGTTACGAAAGCACTTACCAAACTCTGCAGGTCTTACATCACACTTTAAAGTTTTTGCTTGTCTAAGACACTGAACCTTAACCAGGGAAGAGCACCGCACTTTGTTTTTCATGTGAGGGGAGCACAATTGTCTAGATGGGAGAAATGTAAGTCACGAAACTCACCCTCGGGCAGACGCTGTAATTTTGTACGTTCCCTGGGTCAAGAGACGCCAGTAGTCCCCGCTCTTATAGGTAGAGACCGGGTGATCGATGCTGGCAACATTGATGGTGGCGTTAAAGATGCCCCGTCCATCTGTGGCGTCCAACACAAACCCTTTGACACCACGGTGAACCTAGGCAAAGGCAGGCAGAATTATTCATTTCTAAAGCATGGTGTTCAGATTGCCAAATGTACATATTGTTCCCCATCCCTAAATCTATGAGAAACAAGGGTTTGGTTTGGACGGGAGGCTGGTGGGAGAGTGACATCTTGGCTAAGATTGTGTCTTTTCTTTAGGGACTGCCTTAAGAAGAAACTCCTCTGCTTCAAAAGCACTGGAATAAAAGAAGTGGCACTCACAGGGAAAAGGCTAACAAGAACACATTTCCCATCCAGCACAGCCACTAAAGAGGCATTCTTCAGTTTGTGCTTGAGTGCTTTCAAGCAGGAGAGACTTGCCAGATTCTGGAAGTGTGTGGTTTTACTTGCCAAGCCAAACCAGTCAGGGCAGCGAAGGGTAACATGCCACACCTGGAACATGTTAAAGGGAAGAAGCTGGACGTTTCTGGCTCCCATGCGGTCGACCCATCGTCTTACCTGCTTGATGAACTGAAGCAGGGATCTGCGGTTCTGCTCCCAATACTTCGGCAACTCCTTTGCCTTTGGATACTTGACACATCCCAGCTCAATGGTCACTTCATAGCAATTGGTGTTCAGGTAATTCCAGTCCTGCATGCCACCTGAAACAAAGCCATCAGAAGAGAGGCATCAGGAGCCCTTACTTAATAACAATCGCTATAGCAAAATACAGAAAAGACTTGGCCTTAGGAACCCAGACCAGGCAGCTAGAATTCTAAATAGGCTTTGGATTTGTAGAACAGGAAAGGATGAAAATTTACAGCATTATGCCACGCTGGCCTTACCTGGAACATTGTACCAATGAGCTCCATTAGTAATGCCATGGGGAAAGTACTCATCGGGATACATCTCCTCACATGGGTGGCCCTGGAACATCTGTATGTTCTCCTGAGAAAAGAAAGGATTGGAAAGAAATAAGCCAACACTCCCCAGTGCTACTTAAGTCAGTGTGTTTACATTTAGTGCCTAGCTTATGTGGGGCCATGTGCATATACACCGACACGCTCCTCAAAACAAGATTACTTAATACACATCTATTTATGTGCCATCTCCTAATTCTGGCTCTTGAACCCAGATACCCAAAATTCAAGTCCTGTACACCCTTCTTTCCTTACTAAGAGCCAGTTCTCAAAACATGTTCCTTTTCAGGATCACTGGAGGATTACCTTGGCATAGGAAAGAGCAATTTGTTGAAAGACAGAATCGTCAGGCGATCTGCTGTATGTGGCAACTCCTTGTTGGTCATCGTCGAAGGGGTAGTTAACAACTAAGGAGCCTGCAAAGAGAAAAAGAAAATACTTCTGGAGGTTTTATCTTCATGGGACGACTAATCCCAGCACAGAAAGGCATCTGTTTCACTCACATGTTAGAGAACAAGGCTGCTATTTTCCTAGGCTCAAGAATTAACCGCGAGACTAAGCCAGGTAAACAATGCAACAATGAACATTGAGCAATAGTCAATTCACCTCCTGAAATGCATATGGGAAAGGAGCTGGTGCCTACAGGCAACCTGCCCTTAAAACCAGGAGGGAGAATAGGATCATATATTGTTGCTAAAAGACATACATAAACCAACCAAGGGGAAACTTAGACTTCCAGCCAGTTTTCTGAAGACATTCACAAGGAAATGGAACTTCCATAGACAGGGTCCAGTTCCATTTAACCCAACAGCTCCTTGCTTGAGTTTTGTGGGCAACGAACAGAGAAACTCAAGATCTGGGATGAAAGTATCTCCAGTTCTTAGAGCTCTGTTTTCCTCTCACCTCCATGCAAGTTTGCAGACAACACAAAGGGATAGGTCTTCAGCCAGCCCATGACAGCGATCGTCTCGGGCTGCAGAGGGTCCGTGACGTTGACAAACTGATCGGGGAAGTTGCGATTCAGGTCGTAGTTGTTGCTGTTGTTTCTGCCAACGATCCCCGACGTGTCTCCTGAGAGAAAAGAAACAAACCCCGTTGCAATTGCGTCAGACTGTTTCAGAGAAAGACAAAGCTGCTCCTGGGGATACACACAAAACTGCACTCCTGACTGAAGCGCCCAACGCAAGAAGTGTTGCTACTACCTTCTTGGGCTTTTTCGTAGCCATCGGGATTCATGGACGGCATGATGTGGATCCGGGTCTTTTGGACCAAGTCGGTGACTTCGGGATCAGTCCCGTAGTTTCTGCAGAGATACTCGATGAGATTGAGAAGCAGCTCCCTGCCAACCACTTCGTTGCCATGCATATTCCCAATATACTTGAACTCTGGTTCGCCTGAGTTTGAGAAAGGAAACAAAACAAGATTTAAGTGAGCCCTCCGTTCCTAACAGTTTACCCAAAAGGACAGTAGACACTGTCACTGAAGCAGATATGAAATGTCAGGTCTGGCAGAGTCAGGCATATCAGAGCACAAGCCACAATAAGAACGCCTTGGTTAGTTCCCCACTAAAGAAATTCCCTTATTAACTCATTAGTTCAACCGCTCATCTCTGACCAAGAAAAGGTTACAGGAAGTACAGGTCTTTTGCTGAGCTGGTTCAGTGCGGAACATTGTTTTATATCACATCCAGTACTGCACTGTTCTACATAAACAAAAGGAAAGAAGATTCAGAATAAGAGAATTCAGAACTGAATGCAGAGAACCAGTCCTGTGACGTTACCTAACCCTGACCTAGCTATATCTTTACACCTTCGGACAAGAGTGTGGGAACGTTATTTTTTGAGCTACCATGACCAGAATCCCACAGCAACTCTAGCCATTCACCGTGGGGATTCTGGGAGTTGTGTTCACAATAACATTCCCAGGTTCTGCTTCTTGCAGACACCAAAGGCTTCACTCCGCAGCTTGTGATATCAGCTTTGGAGTTGTCCTTTGCAGCCCAAGCGCAGAAGCAGAGTGACAGGCTAAAGAATTACCTGCTTTGTGGATGCCTGGGTTGTCGGATATCTCCATGGCGTACAGCTCCCGCTGCTCCACTGACTTGCCCACAGAGTAAAGGCGAGCAATGTTGGGATACTCAGTGGCGTACTTCCTCAGGAAGATCCCCATGTCAGGGAAATGGTGGTGCCGGAAATCCTCTGGCTGGATCAGCTGGTGGGGAGAGGTTGGTCTCTCAGCCTCTGTCGTATTTGTGGCGTTGCTAGTGGCGTCTGTGGCATCGACGGGGGTGGCGTGGGTGGGTTTAGAGACTGGCGCTGCTATTGTCGGTTGCAAGGAGAAGTCCACTGTGGTTGCGTTCCCTTCCTTCACTTCAACGTTCGCTATGGTGACTGGCATGTAACTGGAGGAGGAGAGGAGGAAAAAAGAAGCCATGATCCACTTTTAGCTAAAAACTCAGCTTGGCCTGACAGAGGAAAATGTCCAATAATGGCAGCTGAACATTACTGGGAAGTTAGTTAAGATGCGGGTCCAGAAAACCTTTTCTCTTTCACACGGAAGTGCAACCAGGGAAGAAAGCAAGTCATGAAGTAAGACAAACCCTCAGCTATGGACCAGCAGTAGCTGCTCCAGCAAGTTACTTAAAAGAGCTCCACTTAGTAAAGCACTAGACTTAATTCTTCTTTCTTCCTTCCCATTCCTGTCCCACTATGTGTCTGAGAGCAGAGACCCTTATATTACCACTCTGGGACCCTTTTTGGCTTTAAGGGAAAGGTATAAACACTTCAAATAAATAATACAGAAAGAAAGAAAGAAAGAAAGAAAGAAAGGCCTCTTTTAACCTATTTCCAAAGACATACTGAGCAATGCAAGACATTTTTTTCTCACTCGTCTTAATATTCCCACAAAATGGAGGCTGAAAGGTGACAATCTGCCCAGAGGTTTTCTATGTCTGTTCTCTACCTCATTCACTTCATTTCAAAAGCTTGTGCCTATAGAAGAGTCACTCTGAAACCTTCCCAACAATGTCCATAACAAAGAAGCTCTAAGGGAAGAAATGAGCCTTAATATCCACGGATCTGAACAAGTAAACGTTCTCTCTCGCCTTTTGCTTGCCTAAGTAATGTGAGCACAAACCACCATCTGCCCACTTCATGGCCAACAAGAAAGAAAGGGAAAAACAGCACAAGGCAGTAAGAATGGCTTCTACTGTTTCAGGAAGGCAGCTTCTGATCAACAGACGCTTTGCCAAGTGCTAAGATAAAAGGGCGCATCCATCCTTGTGCCAGAGACTTTACCCCATGACAGCAGCTGTGATGTTGTAGCTCCCAGGCACCAGCAGCCTGTGATAGTCTCCAAACCACCCAGTGGTGATATTGTGAGCAATCCCAGCGACGACAATGGTTGCGTTTTCTAAGCCAGCTCCGGTGACCGAATCCCTCACAAAGCCTTTGATGCCAATGTGAACCTGCGGAGACGAAACACGAAACAGATAAGAAAGACAGGTACGTCGCAGAGAACGGTCTGGATTTTGTTGTTGTTGAGTCCTTCCTTTCATGCAAGACGTTCTCTACAATGCCCCAATTGTCCTGACCCTTCAGAAAGGCAGATATTGTGCTAATAAGCTTGTAAGCCCAAAACCTCATTTTCAAATCATATAGTAGGAAAATTGGGTAATGTCATATATAACATGGCTTCGATGCTTGGGAAGTTATTTTTTGCCCAGAAGCCGTCATGATCAATGGCAAATCCAAGGATCCACAGTATCTGAGTCATCTATTTGTACGTGACTTGATGGCGAAACCGGTGTGTTTCTGAATTACATTTATAATCCACGTTGCAAAAATAGAAAGGACAGAGAAAAACACCTGCACCATCCTTTGGCTTTGCCTGAAATGTGAGAAGCTGCTGCAGATTAGTCAACTCCAAGTGAACAGAGGCTGCCATTCAATGCCATTTCAGAAGACATTCGGCCAAAGAGCTCTGTAAACCAATAGCGGAAAACAGCTCTGCGTTTTTAAAACTGGGCTTGTAAAAAGGCAGCTGTAAGCGGAGAGATAGCTAGCCACCAATTTCGGGGCAATGGTGATACTTTCTATGTAAGGCCTTTGAGGAGAGGCCTCTTTCAGAATGGATGCTGAACATTTCCTTCCCTTTAAAGGTGGTCCAAAGTTTGCTTCAGCATCAGTGTTTACCTGGTTGTTATCATTAACCATTAATGTTATCGTTAATTAACGACCGCCAGCTTTGAATTGCTGTGATCCATTCACGTGAAAACCTTAAAACTGGGGAGATTTTCTGTTTGTGCCAGTTTTGAAGTCAAAAGAGTCCAAAGAGCAAACATGTATTGTGGCAAACAGGAGTCCCACTCAAAATACATATGAGACAAAATGAGACCAATGGCCTGTTACAGACAGGCCAAAATAAAGCTGCTTTGGGTCTCTTTGGAGGTATGCTATTTAAATGACGCATGGGTCCTAAGAGTCCGGAGGTTGCGCCAAAGCCACACTTCATTCCTAAGCACTGGAGGGCAGCTTTTGGTGCAGCTCCCGGATTCTTAGGATGCATGCATCATTTAAACAGCATACCTCCAAAGAGACCCAAAGCAGCTTTATTTTGGCAGTCTGGAACAAGCCAAAGAGTGAAATCTCTGCTGACCCAAGTTACACATGGAAGTATTTGCCAATATGACTAACAGGAAGGCGGATTGTTCCCTATCACAAGCGACAAAAACCACAAGGCGGCCTTACTTTTTCGATGAAGGTGAGGAGGGATTCCTGGTTATTCTCCCACTCCTGTTCAAGCTGTGAAGCCGGAGGGTATTTGCAGCAGGAGAGCTCAAAGGTGACCTCGAAGCAGTTGGCCCAGACATAGTTATAATCCTGCATGCCACCTAAGAGAGGAATGATAAAGAGGTTCCACTAAATAAAATCATCCAGAGGTCTCTGTGTTAGCAGAAACCATGCGTATAAAGTAAACTGTCCTCAACAGATTGGGGAAAGTGAGGCCTGTTACAGACTGCCCAAATAAAGCTGCTTTGGGTCTCTTTGGAGGTATGCTGTTTAAATGATGCATGCATCCTAAGAATCCGGAAGCTGCACCAAAGCTGCCCTCCAGTGCTTAGGAATGGAGTGTGGCTTTGGCACAACCTCTGGACTCTTAGGACCCATGCATCATTTAAATAGCATGCTTCCAAAGAGACCCGAAGCAGCTTTCCAGTGCTTAGGAATGGAGTGTGGCTTTGGCGCGACCTCTGGACTCTTAGGACCCATGCGCCATTTAAATAGCATACCTCCAAAGAGACCCAAAGCAGCTTTATTTTGGCAGTCTGTAACAGGCCTGAGTTCAGCTAGTTAAGCTTCTAGACCTTCAAAATAGTGATACATAGTCCTACCCACCTCAGGCTGCAGAGCTATACCTGAGCCGGGATACCCAGAAAACGAAAACATTTCCGTAAGTGAGTTGGTTAATAACAGACCGACGGAGAAGAGCAGGAAGCAGGAAATGTCTGGTTGTAAGCAGCCATTTCTCTCAATAGGATTTCAGTCTCTTCAACCTTTTTTAGCTAAGCGGCTGTACACCGAAGTGAAGGAGTAAACTGTACCAGGTTTGAGGAAAAAGAATATCTTCGGGCCTTATCTGGCCTTATCATCGCAGCCGTCTGGCAACTCACACGACATGTTGCTCACTTTGAATCACACCTCGACCCATTTCCTTTTCATGACATGCGTGCCCAAAGGCCTCCGGCTGGAAAGCATTGCCTAGTTTCCGGTGCTCAGCATGCGCCGAAGGCTTTCAAAACCATCAGGGCCACAATAACAATGCCATCCTAAGCATACTTCCACAGAATTAAAGACCACTGATTTGAAAGGGACTTGATGTAGATAGTAGGATTGCAACCTAAAGGAGATTTTAAGCATATGTATATATTGTTCCAAGACAAATAGACCGTGCTGAGCTCCTGTACGGAGCCAAAAGGTTCTTCAGGGGAAGCAGCTTATGTTATACAGCGGTAGTGAATTTTTATACTCAGTCCTCAAGAAAAATCGTCAGCTAGAGCCTGTTTGCAGACTTTTCAAGGGCCGTAGCCATCAGAGAAAGAAAGGGGGGAGAAAAAGGTCACTGCTCCTTTTCAGTTCCGTAGTTCCATATGGTTAGAGTTTACATCTGCATCAGTAATAACATTAGCCATGGTTAATAGCAAACGTCAGCTTGCAACTAGCATTAGAAGGCCACAACTTGGGCATCAACTGACCAACTAATTCCAGCAACCAGGGCAAGTGATCTGAAAATAAAGCGAGCAACACATAGGGGATGCGTGCAAAACTTAAGAAGTGGTGCCTATCAAAACCAAGCTTGTTGCAACTGTGAGCAAAAATCAAGTGATCACAGTTTGCGTCTTCCTGTCATGTAACAGAGGGAAAATCTGGATGACATCTTAAATCCATACTTCTGTTCCTTACACTTCATGGCTCACGATTGGGTTAAGCTGCTTCAGCTCATCTCACTCAGGTGTACCTTCTCCCATGCCCTTGTGTTGGCACTGCCACCTTTTCAAGCAAACTTATCGGTGGCCAAGGACTTCAAAAGCTAAGAAAAGCCCTTATCAGTGAAGTACTGTGACGTTTGCTTCAGCCACTTCTCTAAACATTCGACTCGGCTGCAGAAAGCAAACTGGAAGAGGATTACAAAAGAGATTTCTCAAAGCATATCTTTGAATAGATCTAGTGCTATTATGTTAGTGGGGGGGAAAATGAGATATGAATTGTAAGATCGTTCACTCAGGAGCCAATAACTAGCTCACCCCTGAGTAAACGCATATACACACAGGTTGCCAAGGCTAACAGAAGGTATGGGGTTTTTAAAAGCCCTTCACAAGGTTCTTATCTCAAGGGTCAACAAGTTGGAAACACAACCCCTGGGCACAAGGCAACGTGAGAAATGACGCTCCAGAGAACGAAGCTTGCCAGCCAGTCAAAGCCAGATGGAAAGTATCTGTTAAGCCAACTCAAGAATTGCCAGTCTGTTCCTGAGAGTAAGAAGTTGCTCAAGCTTGGGCTCAAAGCTGTTTTACCATACAGAGTCACTTTCAGGTTTTGAAACTGCGCTGCCTTCCTGCAAAGAGCTCAGACTAAGGCTCCTCAGGTTGGAGAACCTGTATTCTGTGCAAAAGCCGCTCGGCAAAACTGGCTGCCGCAAAGAATGACGCAACTGAGCTGCTCCAGGATATCCTGGTTCAAAAAAGGAGAGTTCAAAAATGCCCTCTCATCCATCCTCCTTATCCGCCAGGCATCATGATCTCTGTTGATCCAGCAAAGCCACCGTTCCCACCACAACGTGGGTGTGCCGACAGCAAAGTCTATGGGGATGGGGAAGCAAAAGCCGGCGATAAGCAGAATAAAGGGGAAACTTTTGTTTGGCCGTTTGCAATCCTATGCACGTTTTCTTAGGAGGACTAGCACTATTGTCCTAGATGCTTCCTAGGTTTACAGAACCAAAGGGGCTGAATAGGAGTACAGACAGAACAGAGAAGATCTGGGAGGAGACCCTCCGGAAATGTGACTTAGACAATGTCAACAAAGCAGCCAGTTGAAATGTACCAAGCTTTTAGATGTTTGCTGACATTTAACAGCTACATTCGACACCTATTCAGGCAAATGATGTCTTTGCATATAGTTTTATTAGACCACAATGAAATGCAAACAAGTCCATCAACGCCTAGTGCCAAGCGCCTCGCCGTATTGAGGCTTCTCTGCATGGCTCCAGCAGCAGCAAATATCACAAGGGATAAACGTTGTGAGCTGCCGCTTTTTCAGAAGGCAACGCTTGACATCAAAAAACACCTCAGTAGTTTACCTTGTACGTCGTACCACTGGGCGCCGTTGGTAATGCCATCCTTGAAGGTCTCTTCCTCCTCTCCTGGGCAGTTTGGAGTCCCGGTCTTCATGATGGGATGGTTCGACGCGTACGCTTTGGCCAGGTATTTAAAAACTTCGTCATCCGCAGACTTACTATAGACGCCGGAGATCTTGTGCGTGGCAGAATCGTCGAAGGGATAGCTTGCCACGACGGAGCCTCCGTGGAGGTTTCCGGAAAGCACAAACCTGTTTTGAAAACAGAAACACAACAATCATGAGAGGCGAACAAAGGAGCACTCACTTCAGAGGGCATGTTAAGTTACCCCAAAGTGGAGTAGTTAGAGGCAATATCTATCATCTAATGAACATTAGCCTAGATAAAGCCGGTGGCATGTTTGCATGAAGCTTAGGCCTGTTACAGACTGCCAAAATAAAGCTGCTTTGGGTCTCTTTGGAGGTATGCTGTTTAAATGATGCATGCATCCTAAGAATCTGGAAGCTGCACCAAAAGCTGCTCTCCAGTGCTTAGGAATGGAGTGTGGCTTTGGTGCATCTCCGGACTCTTAGGACCCATGCGTCATTTAAATAGCATACCTCCAAAGAGACAAAGCAGCTTTATTTTGGCAGTCTGGAACAGGCCTCAGTTAAGTAAACTAAAATGCAGCAGAGCCTGCATAGAAAGTCTGGACACTAGCATTCAAGTCTGTTTCTTAAGTCCCTCTTTCCTCGGCAGTTCAAGGAGCATTTGGTTTCTAGCCATGTTCAGTTTCTCAGAAGCCTGGGCCTTGAACAAGTCATGGATGACCAAACAGAAGCAGAAAAAGGAGACAAAACTATATACACTTATATAAGCAAACTGCTGTACTTTGGAACACACAGCCATTGAGTCACTTTAGGAAGACCGCAATAAAAATATACATTGACGGCACCATGAAACACCTGTCACAAATGGCCAAGGAAACGTCCGATTGAGCTTGCATGGCTTCATTTGTTTGTCCGGTTTCGTACCAGCAACATGCTGTCACAGCTGCAACCGCAACACCGAAGCCAAAAAGCAACCACAATGGGTTGCCTTGTATTCTCTAGTAAGTTATTTTAAACCCAAGCACTTTTAAGCGCGGCCCAAAGAGAGCTTCGGCTTAGAATCGGGCGCATGGGGACAAAGATGTTGAGATAACCTCCCAACCGGCAACATCTGCGTTTCCTTGCTTGGTTCTTGCATGGCAATGTAAGAGTCGCTGCGGCGCTTCAAAAGAAATTGGTTGTATTTCCATGAACTATATAGTCCACTTCAATAGATGCATATAATAAAATGGCTACAGTCCCCAAAAGCTGTATGAGTGTGTTCACCATTAAGGTGTCGCAAGCATGTCTGGTCCGAAAGACACTGCAGAAATGACCCAGTTTGACACTTGGCTCAATGCTAGGGCTTTCTGGGAAGTGTAGTTTTGTGGGACACTGAGCCTTGTCTGTCAGAGAGAGCTCTGGTGCCGCAATAAACTACAGTTCCCAAGATTCTCCAGCACTGAACCAAGGCAGGGAAAGCAACCTCAAGATGGGTTGTTTCTTCAGTGTGTTTTGGACCTTGGTTGGTTTTGCTGCAAATGAATCATAGAATCATAGAGTTGGAAGAGACTGCAAGGGCCATCCAGTCCGACTCCATTTTGCCATGCAGGAAATCCAAATCCAAGCATCCTCATTGACAGATGGCCATCCAGCCTCTGCTTAAAGACCTCCAAGGAAGAAGACTCTGCCACAATCTCTGAGGAAGGAGTGTGTTCCTCTGTCGAACAGCCCTTACTCTCAGGAAGATCCTCCTAATGTTGAGCTGGAATCTCTTTTCCTGGACCTTGCATCCATTGCTCCATTGGGTCCTGTTCTCTGGAGCAGCAGAAAACAAGCTTGCTCCCTCCTCAATATGGCATCCCTTCAAGTATTTAAACAGGGCTATCATATCACCTCTTAATCTTCTTTTCTCCAGGCTAAACATCCCCAGCTCCCTAAGTCCTTCCTCATAGGGCTTCATGGTTTCCAGATCATGAAACCCAAGTATCATCTAAAGAGGTGCAGAAAGGCAAGGCCCTTCCTAGGAGGCCCATGTTGTGATAACAGATCATGGTTTGGTGTTTGCCGCTGGCAGTTTCGTTGGCTGGTTCGGCTCTTCCGATATTTCAATAGCCTTATTGTGCTTTTCTCTCTACAAGTGCTTGGATGAGGAAGGACAAACCGAATCACAAGGATCAGGAGGGAAAGCCCCAAGAAGGCAGAGAAAGCAGAGGGGAAAGTTACAGCTGTTCAGTAACCGTTCAACACGTTGCTTTCCTTGGGGCAAGGATGGTTTGTCCCTCTTATCTATTCCAGCCACTCTTTTAGGTAATATGCCTTCAAAATATGTCAAGACTGAGGAACAGGAGAGCAGGAACTGAAGGTCTGTCATGCCACCGACTCCAGAGCCTCCTTCTTCCCCAAAACACAAATCCCTCCTGCTCCGATCTTCCAGTTATAATAATACAAGGCTTGCTTTCTGGGCCAAGCAATGTCTCTGGCATGACCTCCAACGAAGCTCCTGGCTGCTGTTCTAGACTGAACCGTTCCCCATTGGGACTGGGGTAATAAAGTATAGATAGCAGGAACTCTTGTTTCGTATCTCGCACATAAGCAAGACATGTGTGCTGGATAAAGGCCAGCTGCCCCTTCTCTGATGTAACTCATCCTAGGCTCCTGTAACCCAAGTAGGTGCTTCTTCTTCTTCTCCAGTTTCTCCCTTCTCCAGTTTCTTCTTCCACTGTTTATTGGGACTGGAGCTCCCTCGGGTCACGGATCTGTCTTCTTACTCTTTGCAAGCTTTGTAAATAAATCATCAACCAACATGGCCTCCATTTACGGCCATTACTGTATACAGTATATTCAAGTGTAAGTCGACCTCAGGGACAGGTTTTGGGGCCAAAATGATGGATTTTGATCTGAACCGTGGGTAAGTCGAAGGTAAAACCGAGGGGCAAGTAACAAAGGATGCTAAGGACAAAGCAAAGGAAATGATGCCAAAGACTTTTTGGATTGGATCTCTAGACTTATACGGGAGTCTATCCAGTAACTGCAGCCAGTCGTAATGAACAACCAGAATGCCAAGAGGGTCTTGAATTGTACTTGAAGCAGGTGAAGGGGAACCTGCCACTGTCCAGGTGCTCTTGGGACCACCGTCTCCAATCGTCCTGTCTGCCAAAGCAGATGGGAGTTGTAGTCCCTCAACCTCTGAATGCTGCACACACCTGCCTCCATCCCTTATTGCATCCCATGGACTAAGTCCCATTGGTCCTCCTAACTAGAGGAGACCTACCCAATTACCTGGTATGCTGGTTGCAGCCAAACCACGCCCACCCAACCTCAGCCACGCCCATACTGACCGGACTCCGCCCACTCAGCCCCACACCCATTCAACCCAAACCCCGCCCATTCATCCTCAGCCACCCACAGGGCAAACCCTGTACAGTTGTACAGTTTAATCCCCAGCTACCCAGCCTCAAATCCCAGCCACTGGTTCAGCCCCATATGCACCAAAACCCCCGCCACACCCGCCTCAACCACGCCCACATGTCCCAAACCCCCCCTCTCCGCCTCAGTTCTCAATCCCAGAACTTAGACACGCCCCATACACCCAAGTCCCCGCCGCTCACCTCCAGCCACGCCCACATGTCCCAACCCCCACCCACCCTCAGCCCCGCCCCATAGACTCAATCCCCACCACCCAGCCTCGACCACGCCCCATGTTCCAAGCCCGCCCCAGCCCCTGTTCTTCCTATACAGACCATCCCCACTGATCCTTAGACACGCCCATATGCCCAAGTCACGCACTCAGCTTCACAGCCACGCCCACATGTCCCAACAACCCACCCAACCTAACTCACACATCCATACCAACCACACCCTTAACCACGCCCACATGTCCCAAAACCCCACCCCTCTGCCTCATCCTTCCATAGACCAATCCCGCCCACTCAGCTCGGCACGCCCACCATGTTCCAAGCCCCGCCCACCCTCCCAAGCCCCTCCCTGGCTGACCTTTCCTGCGCATCCACTCGATGAGGCGCTGACTTCGGGGACGCGGAGAGTCCGGGCGGGGAGCTCCGAACTGGTCGGGGAAGGCGGTTGAGGTCCCTGCCTCGGGCGTTCTCCCTGCCTCCGCCAGGGGCCTCCTCTTCCCCCGGTTGCCGTCGCGAGTCGCCTTCCTTGGCGCGGGCGAAGCCGTCGGGTTGAGGCTGGGCAGGAGGTAGAGGTCGGGTGGCGTGTGAGGAGGCGCGCTGCGCCCGGGCCTCCCCGGCCGCCGCGCCCACCATCTCTCGGGCCAGGCGCAACAGCAGGCCCGGCCCAGGGCCTCGTCGCCGTGTGCATGTTGGCCACCATCTGACCTGGGGCCGCCGGGGGGGCTCCTCCTCCTTCTCCTCCTGGGCGCCCAGCCGGCGCTGAGGCGCAGCACCCCAGCTCCCGCCCTTCCCCGAGCGGCCGATGGAGAAGAGGCGCGCCAAGCCCGCGGGGGCCTCCTCCTCCGCCAGGCGCCGCAGCGAGGCTTCCAGCTCGGCCGTGGTCCAGGTAGCGCATCATCGCAGCCCCGCCCCCTGAAGCTCCGCCTCTCCTTCTTGTATATGCTCCGCCCGGCCCCGCTTCCCGACAACGAGAGAAGCAAAGCAGACCCCACGTGCCCATCGCCGCCGCCGCGCCGCCTCCTTCCTCCGCCTTCATCGTCACGCGCTGGGTCAGGAGGACGCGCCGCCTCCCGCCGAGGAAGGAAAAGTCTGCTCTCTGAAGCAGCTCGACACCCGATTGGTCCGGAGGCGGGGAGGGCGGCTGGCCAATCAAAAGGAGCACGGCTTCACGGAGCCAATAGAAACGAGGCTTATATACACGGGAGCCAATCGGAGCCGGAGAGGAGGACATAGCGGAACCATGGGAAGAAAGGAAGGCGACGGAGGGCGAGGCTTAGCCTCGTCTTTCTTAACACTATAAGACAAAGTGGGAGAACTCAGATTCGTGGTGAAAGGGAGGGACTAAAAGAGGCAGCCCAATCAGAGGCGAGGATTGGGAGAGGGCGGGGAGAAGGCTGGAGAGGGACCAATGAGGGCGAGAGAGGCGGTGATTGACAGGGAGGGTGGTGTTGCAAGTGCTGGACCCGCTGTTCGCGTGTAGAGTCACGTCTGAAGGGGCGAACACGAGGTGGTTTTTTTCCTTTTCTGTTTAGGCAGCGATGCAAAAATAAAAGAAACTTCCTGTTATAGTATGCAGAATTAAGGCACAAAATAGGTGTCTTTAAGCACCTTTGGAGAAGTTACTGAAGTAAAGAAGGCTGAAGTTACTTGGTCTTCACAAAACCCAGGTTTTTTACCTGAGAGGAGGCCTCCTAGGAATCTCTAGGTCCTCCAGCGCAACTCTAGTGGCAAACATCTGACATTGACCATAGAGTTGCACTGGAGGAGCTACAAAGGCCTAGAAGAGTGTCCTCTCTAGGAATCTCTAGGTCCTCCAGGCAACCTGTGCCAACATCTGACAGACACTGACCATGAGTTGCACTGGAGGAGCTACAAAGGCCTGGAAGAGTGTCCTCTCTAGGAATCTCTAGGTCCTCCAGCGCAACTCTGTGGCAAACATCTGACAGACACTGGACCATAGAGTTGCACTGGAGGAGCTACAAGGCCTAGAAGAGTGTCCTCTCTAGGAATTTCTAAGTCCTCCAGCACAACTCTATGGCCAACATCTGACGACATTGACCATAGAGTTGACTGGAGGAGCTACAAAGGCCTAGAAGAGTGTCCTCTAGAAGCTCTAGGCCTCCAGCACAACTCTATGGCCAACTCTGACAGATACTGACCATAGAGTTGCACTGGAGGAGCTACAAAGGCCTAGAAGAGTGTCCTCCTAGGAATAATCTCTAGGCCTTAGACGACTTTTGGTTACAGTCGACCATAAGTTGCACTGGATATTCCTAGAGAGAACGTATGAATAAGCCCGCGAATAACAAAGCCACAAAGTGAAAGAGGCAAACGAGGGACGAGTGTAGTCCAATTCGAACCGCTGAGAGAGTGTGATTTGCCCAAAGCCTAACAATGGTTTGCATGGCTGAGCTGGGACGACCCCGGTCTCCGGAGTTGAGCCACTCTGCCACGGACGGAAACCAGGACAACGTATGGTCAAGCAACATCGAGGCGTGATCAAGATGGCAGACGTTACGGGTGTGAAGAACACAACGAGAGCTAGAGGGGTCAAAAGCGCACATGAACGCTGAGCCTCCTGGGAAGGCACGGTCCTGCCCTTTTCACGGCCAGGACAGGACGAACCTTGCCCTTGCTGTTCTCAAAACCGCCATAACGCTATTCCAGCACAAAACCAGAAGAACTGTCAGCGGTTGCCCTTGTTATGGATGCGCCACCGCCGTCTCCCACACCTTTGGGCCGCGCACAGAAGGTCTCATATAATCTCACTGGACTTGCTAAACGCGCAGGTGGCAAAGCCAAGCGGCCGTGTGCCAAAGCTCCTTCTCCGAGGCGTTTTGCAAAGGCTCCTTGCGGCTGGCCTCCGGGGATCAAGGAAGCGAAGCGGCGAGGGAGAAGGAGGCACCCACGAAGGACGAAGGCCACAAATGATTCCCTCAAGATCATTCTTTCTCATCACCGCCATTCCTGTCTTCGTCAGATCACAAGCGCCAGCTCGCTCCACTTCTGCGTATTCCACAGTGGGTTTCTGAAGAGCAAGGCAAAATTCAAAGACATACCGTGTGTCAGTCTGTAAAACCAGCACATAGATCTGGCAGCCTTTGAGACCAAAAGAAAGAAGTTGGCAGCAGGAGCTTTCCTAGGCTTCAGTCTACTGTATGCTCCCTAAAATACATTGGCAAGAAACATGTCATACATATTCAAGATATGCCGCGCTAGTCTGTAGAATCGGTACGTAGAGATATTGCAGCACCTTTCAGACCACCGAAAGAAAGAAGTTGGCAACAGGAGACTGAAGTCTAGTGAAGCTCATGCCGCCAACTTCTTCATTTCAAAGGTCTAGTGTTACGTCTTTAGATTAATGTGCGTAGAGAGATCTTGCACACCTTTGAGACGCAGGGTCCTAAAGGCTGTTTGCCATAGGAACTCCACATCCTGCAACAACCCAGAGACCACCTGCTTTGTACTTAAGACCGCCATGTGCCAATGCTCTGCTGGAATCGCACATTTCCCATCCCCCTCTTTTACACCTCTTTGCAAACCAGCCCAAACAGGTCCAAGCCTAGGAGGCCTGGAAGGCGGAAGGTGAGCTTATCTTGCTCTCGATCGCCCAGCTTCACAGTGTGTCAAGCTCTCGGTACACGCGCCGACCCGGCTGGTCATGATAATTGGTTTCCCTTTTTAGTGGCGTTTTAGACGGATTCGCAAGAAGGGCGCTGTGTTTTCGGCCACGGCAGTCTCAAACTAGGTCCACCAGCTTTGTGGCTTTGACGCAAAGGGCAGAAACTCCGTTGTAAGCAGTTAATCTCTGGACGGCACAGAGGACACATGCAGAGGTTTTCCCGCGTCAAAAGGTTGCGCAAGCTGCCATAACGCTTAATCAGTTGCACCGAAAGCCGACGCAGTTTTGCTCAAACAGACAGATCCTCTTTTACAAACGTGAGTTTGATACTCAATTGAAGAGTAAGTGGGCAATCCATTCATAGTCACAGCGCAAAACACACAACCCCCCCGCAACAAAAACAAACGGGGGGGCACTTGGTCAGTGTTTGGAGAGGTTCTTTCTGGGATTTGTAGTCCTCAAAAGTAACTTCTACTGTTATTCTAGAGAACAGAACCCAAGCATTCCCTGCTTCAGAAGAACACACGCCTTGTCATCTGCGCCCTTGTGCCCATTCCTGTGCCACAGCTGCCATGAAACGGGAGTTTAATTACAACATAGGTAACAAGAAACCAAAATCCAGACTGCTTGACAACGTCCAAGGATTCTCCTCTAGTTTGATGGCGGCTGGATGCATTTGGAAAAGGCACTATGGCCCCATACAGACTGCCCCATAAAGCTGCTTTGAGCAACTTTGGATGCATGCTGCTTAAATGATGCTTGTGTCCTAAGAGCCTGGAAGCTGCTACAGTTCTTAGGACTGGATCGTGGCTTTGGCGCAGCTTCCGGACTCTTAGGACGCATGCATCATTTAAGCAGCACACACATCTATAGGTGACGCGAAGCAGCTTTATTTTGGCCTGTCTGTATGGGACCATAGATACCTGAGGTCTGGACTGCTCACATGTCACTACTTTGACCAGCCCTTGACTTCCCCGTCAGCAGCTTTCAAAAACCCGAAACTTTGATGACTGGCTGGCTAACACCTCCCACTGTGAGTTTTACTATATATTGTATGTTTTGTATGGTGTATTTTGCCGTTTCTTATGGTGCTATTAAATGGTCACATCTATGTACAATCACATCTGTGAGCGATCCAGGCAGCCACACACTAAGGATGTCCTTGGGTCTTGCTCTTTACCGTTCTCGCTGGTGTCAAAGTGCAAGATAATGCTCCTGTGTTAAGGCCGTTGGGTGATGCGCTTGAGGTCAAAACCAAGGCTTGCCCTTTACTGGGAGACAGTTGGTTGCTTTTACTCATTGCCTTGGCTGAGTTATAAACCAGGGGACAGATCCCCCCAGTTCGTCAAGGAGAACAAAAGAAGAGCCCAATGTTTACCCAGAGTGAGTCCTGAAGGGGGTGAGACCTTGAACTCGGCTCATCTGACTCACTTTGTCTCCATGCTGCAATAAAGTCGTATAACCTGGGCACCTATAAAAGGGAGGTCCGCGGCTCCTCTCTTCTGGATGAGAACCCATTGGGCAGCGGCTGTTCCCAGTGTAAGTTTGGGAGAGGAGAAAGAGGAGGGGGGGTAGCCATACCTATTACTATAAGGTCGCTGTCATGAAAGGTCGGATAGGAGCATCCGATGAGTAAGCCTTGGCGTTGGTACTCCCCTTATGAGGTCTAATGGTGTGGGATTGGCTGCGTGGAAGAGACGCGGTTGAAGGGGGAAAATGGGTGAAGCGAGACTTGAGGAGATGTCTTTCATCTCATGACGCATGGCAACAAACCCCTTGAACACCTTGTGCCACAGGTCCTGACCAGAACGCATCCAGGATGGCAGGCATTGCGCGAACAGTGCTCTTCACATCAATGCTTTTGCCAGCCTTGTCACAGGTAGGCGGCATGTGGAAAAGAGCAGGGCTGGTGCCAGGGTTCCCCGACGGAGCTGTGAGCCGAAGGGAGGCAGAGAGGGGAGGTCATAATAGTGGGGATGGTGACAATGATTCCTCACTTTATTAGCAGCTCAGATGTTGGGCTTCATCACTTCCCCTCCTCCCCCATAAAATATATATATTTAAAGGTAACGAACATTTAAGGTAAAACACAACATTCCCCCCACCAACAATTCCCTGACTAGGCCGAAGCTGGCGATCAATGGCGTCCCTGTGGACCACAAGCTCCCCGACGGCGCCGGCCTGGCTCAGTCCCCTGGTGCACCGTGCGAAACACAGCCAAGAGGAGGAGCTCGGCCCGGGGGACGGGGCGGTCAGCCTGAAGAGGATGGGAACAAAATGAACCGCAGCAACCTCTGCGTCTCCCCAGTCACCGTGGAGGAGAATGGGCGTGTCCTCACCTGAAGGCTGGCCCGCGATGGCTCCATCCAGGTCTCAGTGGTCTGGACGTCATGTGTGAGTGACCGGCGGCTTCTTCCAAATGAAGAAGGGCGAGGGAGGTTTGACCTTAGTATGTTAATAGAATACTGGTGTTTCCGCACTCTGGGAGCGATGGTGACCCTTGCTGCTGCGCTTCTTCTCCCCAGTCCCCCCTTCCTAACAGGAGGAGACCCCCTTCGGTGGAAGAGGAGAAAGACGTGACCCTCACTGCCACAAAGGCCAACCCACCTGCGCAGATGACTTGGCTGAAGGACAACGCACCCTGGCCCTGGAAATCCCGCACCAGGTCTCCAGACCCGAACTCTTTCAGCTGAAGATACAGACCGCCCAGAAGTCGGACAGCGGGGTCTACACCTGCCTGGCTGAATCCGCACTCGGGACGGAGGAGAGCTTCCAACTGCGGTCAGAGGTAATGCTGCGGTGTGTCTATGAGCTTCCTGGTTGCTCCAGGCCATTTGCTTTGCTTGCAGGACCTAGGAACGCTCCTACATATCACATAATAAACAATGACAAAACTAAAAGAAAAGACAACCAGAGAACAATGAAAAAGTGGGTTTTAATTGTAACCTGGACAGAGCTCCACTCTATCAATAAGAAAACCTGGCAAGAATATACTGGCTGAAGGAATCGGTGCATCCACCAAGGTACTTGGGGCGAATCAGTTCATAAAACTCTACTAGGCTTTTCTTCCCTGGACAGACAAAACTGTGCCTTCTCCAACGGAGGCGGTCATCGCGCAGCCCTCTGGTTTTGCTGACTACCTCTTGCCATCACGGCTCGACGGGAAAGGATTTTAAAGGTAAAAGTGCCCGGCTCGTTCTGCCAGGCGCCCCTCCAATGGCCACCCGCCCTGTTTAAAGAACAGAAGAATCTTGCGGCACCTGAAAGACTAAGTTTTTATGGCACACATTTTGTAGTCATAGGATTACCAAAGGTTTAAAAGGGCTTGAGCCCCAGCTGAGAGAGGTTAGGGATAAAGATGGGAAAGAGGCTGTATATTTGGGCAAGTGGGTTGGGGAAGGAAAGCAGGAATAAACCTAACAAACGAAGTTGCCAAGAATGCATCGGGGTGGTTTCCAGTAAGTTTGGAGCAGCTGCTCTTTGTACCGGCAGAGTTGCAGCGGAGCAATGCAGGGATAACTCTCCCAGTTGACATGCCCCAGGGGCCCAGTGGCTGGGGATCCTGGGAGTTGTAGTCCACGAAACAGGCCTCCCCAGCTCTCCAGGCGTATGCCGTAGTGTTCATACCATAGGAGCTAAACTGGTGCCAAGCAGATTGTGGCCTGGCCGGCAGAAGGTGCTGTTCTTTTAACAAACTGCCAAGGACAGGAGTCAAATGTCACACTTGCCTGTTTGTGAAAAGGCAGCACTTCTAGAAAGGGCCAGGCACAGCCATTGTGTCTATGCCAGGGATATTCCGTCAGGGGCTCTAGCCAGAATAGCCAATGGTGACGGATGATGGGTGCAAAGTCCTGGCACATGCCGTGTTTTCCGCTTAGATGAGGCGCAGGGGGAGAGACGACCTTTGGGGCTCAAGCATTTGTGATGGGTGCCTATAAACTTTAACCTGAGCAAAATGGCCCACCATCACTTCCAGTCTAGGTAGCAATTGTGGGAAATGTGCTACAAAGCCCAAAATGATGTTGTGGACAATGCTGTTATAGTCAGAGTTGGCGTTGGGGGGAAGAAAGGAAGTATGATTAAGTCCGTACTATGTGTCTTTTCCTCCCACCTCTCTTTTTTAAAGTGCGTCAGAAGCACGCGACTCCCCAGCAAACAGCCCTGTGAGTGTTTCTCTGTCGCAGAAGAGCTATGCCTTATAAGAATCAAGAATCGTAGCGTTGGAAGAGACCCCAAAGGGCCCTGATCCAGCCCAACCCCCTTCTTCTGCCATGCAGAAACTCCCATCAAAGCATCCCCATGACAATGGCTATTCAGCGCTCAGTTTAAAGGCTCCAAGGAAGGAGGCTCCACTGCACTCCAAGGAAGGAGTGTCTTCCTCGTCGAACAGCCCTGTGCTTTGTTTGAACTCGGTTTAGCCTGGCTCCCAACATGGCTGGGGACAATGACCTTAAGGCCAAAAAAAATCCCATGGTTTCGTTTGCAAACAATATGATAGTGTGTGTGCAGAGACCTTAGGAAGCCAATCGGACTCGCATGCTGGGTCCCTGAAGGACGTGTCCCCTAGAGGAACTTGACTGAGCCTTAAATCTTAGGGAGCGGCCCTTCTCCTGGTCCTTCCCAGTCATCGAACAAGAGTCCTACTGGTTCTAGATCTCTTCTCGATGGCTGCTCCCAGACCTGGAGGTTTCCCTTGGGAGGCCAGCCTGGCTCCCTCCTTGCTCTCCTTCCACTGGCATTTGAAGCTTTCCTTATGCAGCAAGCTTTCCGGATTGATTAATTAATCATTCAATCTCCGCTAGGCAGCATCCTCTGGGACTGATCTGTTTGCCCCTTGCTTTGGATCAGCCTCGGATGGCTGTGCAAAATCTCTGCTTCTTCCTTTCCCTGGGGCGCTTGGATAACAACTTGGCATTTCAGCATTGTTTATTACTATTCTCCATTTCTAATCTTTGTTGTCTTCTCTTTCAGCATGAAGGCATTCTTATCTCAGAGCCACTGTCACTGCCACGGATCGCAGGCGTTTCCTTGCACGACACACCCATACATTTTATTCTTCCAAGATGACCACTGTCTACTTGGACGGCCGCTCCTCTTTTGTAGGCTTACCTCTGGTCGCTTGCCCTCTCATTCCTGCCTCATTTGGGTGCGGCCGATCAACTCAAATGTACTAATAAGATAAAAGCAGAGCTCAGGGATGTTACTTTTGGGTTGGCATCTCCCAGAATATCCCAATCGGAGTCTTCATCCTACCTAGTAACTCCCAACCTCGGAGATAAAAGATAACCGGGGTTGCCATTCGACCCAAGTTTAAACATGCCGCTCAGTCTGTTTGGCTGCCAATGCCTTGGGGAACGAGGACTCAGGAGCATTTCTTTCTTCCCCTCCTGGCACAGGCCACTGGCATCCATTTTAACCAGGCCTCGGAAAATGTTTAAAGAGCTCTTCTCAATAATTTTGATTGACTCATTAAGCGATTGGCTCACATGCGCCCTTGGCCTCGGTTTAATGCGCCTGAGTCACCCACATTAAATGCTTACCAACTAGTTCTCCGTGCAGGTGGCAGAGAGTTTCTGAGCCCTGCCCTGCCTTGTTTTTTAAGGAGCTTTTTAGGACACTTTAGGGTGCATCTAACAACATGGAAGCAATGCAGTTTGGGACCACGGAGTGCTGTAGCCCCATCCTGTGGAATCCTGGGATTTGTAGTTTCATGAGATCGTTAGCGTTAAGAGCGCTGGCGCCTCAAAACTACAGAACCCAAGATTTGGACTGGATGGCGCTTGTGTCTCTTCCAACCCATGATACAGTTAAAGTGGCGTCAAACTGCTTATTTCTGCTGCGAGAACCAGTGTGAAACTGTGATTGAGTGCTGGACTATGACTCTGGAGACCAGGGTTCAAATCCCACTCAGCCATGAAACCCACTGGAGAACCTTGGGCAAGTGGCACACTCTCAGCCTCAGAGGGAGACAATGGCAAGCCTCCTCTGAACAAATCTTGCCAAGAAAACCCCTCTTAGGTTAGTGGGAAACGACTGAAGGCACACACACACACACACAGAGTCAGATGCACCGCAGCAGCAACCCTGTTTTCAGGTACTCCCTGAGGGTTTCTTCTGCTGTGGGGCCAAGCTACTGGTGTTAAAGACAGCATGTGGAGCCAGCAGGGGGGAAAAGAGTGGCCACCTTTTCCAGCCACGCTCCTTTCCACAGCCACTTCCTCCTGGTTTACGCAGAGACCACCTGCCCTAACCACACACACGTGTGTAAACCAAGTTGTCAAAACAAGGAGAGCCTAGCCTAGACTGCATTCTGTGGTGACCTTTGGGTCAGCCTCCTCAAAGGCCGGAAAACTCACGCATTAGAGCTGACGCAGAGTCCCCCCGCTGGCATTAGCAAAGGCCGGGCTACACAAAGAGCAATGCAACGTTTTCCCCAAGGAATTTGGCTTGCGGAGCCTGTCCTGCCAGTAGGTTAACAGGTTGGCCGGCTCTCCTCCTCTCCTTCCGTCATCCGCACATGCCCACCTACGCACATGGCATCTTTTTTGGATGCCAATAGGCTTCCCTTCCACCTTGCCTGGCAGCAGTGAGCCAATCTAGCAGGGAAGATTACATCCTGAGCGTAAAGCGGAGGCGCAATATACAAGATCAAAAAGCCTTTCTGTACTCCACTTCCCCGCAGAAAAGTTCCTTCCAAGCTCTGAACCTAACTTTGCAGATATCTGCAGGGAACACCAACCAAGGGTTTTGCACTTGTTGTGGGAGATAAGCTATGGTGTAAAAACATGTGACAGTTGTGATAAGGGCTGCATTTACACTGTAACAGCGGCCCCAAACTTTGATATGTGTGGACTAAGTCCCAAAGAAGCCCCAGCCAGCTTGGCCATATCTGGGGAGCTGATGGAGACCCAAAGTTTGGACGCTCTTGAGACTTTGCAGTGACATCACTTAACCTCCATGGTCCATCCGGCAATCCTGGGATTTGTAGTTGGTTCCGGCACGCTTTGGCAGTGAAGGCTAAGGCCCTGTAAAACACATACACATCCCAGGGGGATTCAATAGGATGGAGCTACAGCACTTAAAAATAGCAGTGTCAAACTTGCATTGTTTCGACAGCGTAGATGCACTCCATGACATCTCCGTCTTAGCGTTCTTGCAGGAAATGATAAGAAAGCTGCCAACATCTTCTGAAATCTGTTTGTACGTTTGTGGCTTTTGGGCTCCTTAATATAAAAATTAAAGTGTTCGGAAATGAA
Source organism: Sceloporus undulatus (assembly GCF_019175285.1). Lineage (NCBI taxonomy): Eukaryota > Metazoa > Chordata > Lepidosauria > Squamata > Phrynosomatidae > Sceloporus > Sceloporus undulatus. The sequence goes on along the minus strand of NC_056532.1, from coordinate 6,702,486 downwards.
CTGGTCTGCGTATGTTAACAGGTTTCTTTAGTACCCTGCCCTTGTTTGTTGCTCGGTTAACCGCAAAGCGGGTCTCAGTCGGTCCTCCATCTTTCTTAAAGGTCCTACATTTCAGGCTAAATTTACCTAACTGCCTACCTAGACGTTGGTCTAAATTTGTCCTAGTTTTTGTCCCAGTTTTTAGCCGGGAATGATAGCAACCCTATTTGAGAGTTGGATTAATGTATGGTCTAAGAAAAGAGAGTCGGATGGTGATAGCCGCCCAACAAAGGGCTGACCCATTTTGTATCCCTTATAATGCAATCTCCATCAGCCACTGAATAGGAAGGGAAGGATCAGCAATTCCAATGGGAGGGAATTGCACCTATGTGAAACTTTAAATGGAAATGAAGGCCCCTTCCTCCCTGAGGAGCGTTTTACGAGGCCGAATGTGGTTTCAAGGAAGATCGATTTAGTATTTAATAAGAGGTAGTTAAATAGGGAGAGAACGGCAAAACACTGTTCGGGATTGGTAGTTTTGTGAGTGAGAAGCCCTGGAAACCTGGGTTTTGTAGTTTGGGCGAGAGATTTAGAATCATAGGCCTGTTACAGACTGCCAAAACAAAGCTTCATTGGGTCATTTGGAGGTATGCTGTTAATAGATGCCTGGGTCCTAAGAGTCCGGGTTGCGCCAAACCCCGCTCCATCCTAGCACTGGAGGGAGAGCTTGGGTGCAGCTTCCGGAGTCTTAGGACCCATGCATCATTTAAACAGCATACCTCCAAAGAGACCCAAAGCAGCTTTATTTTGGCATCTGAAACAGGCCACTAGAATCGAAGATTGGAAGAGATCCAAAGAAGCCCTGATCCAGTCCAATCCCTTCTTCTGCCATCAAGCACCCCATTGACAGATGGCCAGCCAGCCTCTGCATAAAGACCTCCAGAGAGGAGACCTCCGCGGAAGGAGTGTGTTTCACAGTGAACAGCCCTAACTCTTAGGAGGTTCCTCCAATGTTGAGCTGGAATCTCTTTCTTCCTGCAGTTGCATCCATTGCTCCATTGTGTCCTATTCTCTGGAGCAGCAGAAACCAAGTTGCCCCTCCTCAATATGACATCCCTTCAGATACTTAAACAGGCTATCATATCACCTCTTAACCTTCTCTTTCTCCGGGCTAAACATCCCGCTCCCTAAGTCTCTCCTCATAGGGCTTCATGGTTTCCAGACCCTTCACCATTTTGTCACCCTCCTGTGGACACATGGCTCCAGTTTCTCAAGGTCCTGTTTAAACGTGTTGCCCAGAACTGGACACAATATTTTCAAGTCGGTGGGGCCTGACCAAAGCAAATACATCAGCACTATGACTTTCCCTTCATCAGACATTGATACAACCTAAATCGCATTGGCCTTTTTAGCTGCCGCATGGCACTATTGGCTCATGTTCAGCTTGTGTTACTTGGACTCCGATAGTACCCCTCTGACCAGGAAGCTCTGGAAACCTGGGATTTGTAGGGTTCTCTTGTAATAGTTAAGATGACATCCAACGCATGGGATTTGTAGTTTTATGTCTGCATGTAGATACGCCTTATGCAATTAAAAAAGGGGGGGAAAAAAGAGCGGCTCCTTTAAGAGCTTCACAGGCGGAAGAAGGAAAGGAAGAAGGGAAGGCCCCCTTTTGGTCCCCCGTCCTGCACCGTCGTGGAGGCGACTCCTACTTCCGCGGCCGTTAAAAGCCGCTTCCGGTGCTGGCGCCCGGCTCTTTCGTGTTCCTGACGCTGCCGAGGCGGAGAATGAGCCCCCCGGGTGAGGAGCGCGAGGGGCGCGTTGCCATGGGAACGGCGGGGCTACCCTGGGGACCGAAGCCTGTCCTTGCGTTGCCATGGAGACGAGGGATTTCGGGGCCCTTCTGCCCTGGGGGCCCCTGGGCATGTGCAGGTGCCTGCCGCTCGCCTTGCAGGGCTCAGCCTGGGTTCTCAGATGCGGGCCTCTCCACTGGAGGTGAGGAGGGTGATCCTGATGGTGCGCAAATGGCTATCCAGGCTGAGGCTGGCTTTATGGCGCATGCTAGGAGAATTTGGGAAATGTAGTGTGGGGAGAAGATGGAGCCCTCCTTCATGTAATAAAACTACAGTTCCCAGGATTGCCCTCGCACTGAGCCAGGGCAGTGAAAGCCGTCTCAGAGTGGAGTATTTCTGCAGTGGTTTAGGACCTTGACAGCTTCAGTTGGTGACTGTTATATTGATGTGTGTGTCTGTGTGTACATATATATATATAATACACATACATACACATATGTGTGTGTGTGTGCTTATATAAGTAACACACACACACCATATACATTTTGTTTGTTTTGTTTCCGACTTACGGTGACGCAAAGGCAAACCTCCCATTGGGTTCCCTTGGCAAGTTCTTCAGAGCAGCTGCGCATCCTCTGAGGCTGAGAGAGTGGGACTGCCCCAAAGTCGCCCATTGGGTTGACATTGTCTGAGTGGGGTTCGAACCCAGGTCTGGCCCTGGTCCAACATGGAAACAGTGCTCTGAGAAGGGTAGCGTGGCCTCTGAGCCTGTTCTTGGATGCTGGAATTTTATTATTAAAGTCTAATAATGATGATAAGATGACAATTTAAAGCGCTCTCAAGAACAGGGCTTCTGAGGTGTGTTTTGGACCCGAGTCCTGAAGTCTCCGTACACACTGACGTCCCCCCTCTTTGCGTTTTGCTTGGGTTTACAGGGTTAAGCCTGAAGAAGATCGAGTCTTTGCGAAACCCTGAAAGCGGAGCCCGCTTCCACTTGCGCAGAATGTGCGCTGCGCCGACCCGCTGGAGCTGTGCCTGGAGCGGAGCTGGTCCAGGACACGCTCCAGGTGTTCCAGCACCCACACCCGCCGAAGGGAAGCCTGTCCACACCAGAAGAACCTCAGGAAGGGGCCATGTGTTCCTCTGCACCAGGGCTTCGTAGCGGCTGCAACTCGCGCTGAGACAGAGTCGGGTTTGGCACCACTTGACCTCCCGTGGCTCCATGCAGTGGCATCCTGGAAGTGTCATTCTTTTTGTCGCCACCCAGCATTTGTGGTTGTGTGCCTTTAGGGGACCCTGAGGTGGATCAATCGGCAGCTTTCTGGAGCTGAGAGTGTGTGGCTCAACCCAGTGTGTGGGTTTCCATGCCTGGCTGTATTTTCAATGCTTCGTTTATTATGTTGCCTTTTCCGCCCTCTCCGCGGTGCCTTGCCACTTCAGGACGCTGCTGGATCTTCTCCTGCCTGACGCCATGCGCCTTCCCTTCACAAGAAATTCACATCGAGGAGTTGTGAGTGCAGCCAGTCTTAACCCTTCTTTCTGGGATAAGTTGGTGCGGGAATCCTGTTCCTTCTAACACGGGAGGCATTGTTACCGTTGTTGGTGGCGGCACCGTACTTTCTTATCCAGAACCGTAACATCTTAGAGCTGAGGAGGCCTCAAGGGCCACCGTTCCAAGAAAGATGCCCACCCAACCCTCTGTTTAAAGAACCTCCAAAGGAGGAGAGTCCAACAGATATCATTAGGCTGTTCCTCTGCCGTTTATCATTTGCACAAATTACAATGCAAATCACCGTTGGCAGAACCGTACTGCCAGAATGGGTGTGGAAAGAGATGTGAGCGGAAAGAGAGTTGCAGGGCGGGTTGTGTGTAATCTTCCTCTACGTAAAAGAATTGCTGAAGGAGTTGATAGTGCGGCAGAAGAACGACTTCCTTGCCGTAGGCTGTAATTCACTTTGGGAATTTGCTGCCACAAGGGCGACCAAATGGCGAACAAGCCCGGGAGGAGAGGCTTAGGGAGCTGGGCATGTTTAGCCTGGAGAAGCGGAAGGTTTAAGAAGGCGCTAGAGAAACCATGTTTTAAATATCTGGGAAGGATTCTGAGGATAGAGAAAGTTGCTTTCTGCTGCTCAGAGGCTATTACACGAAGCAATGGGTTGAAGTTATAGGAAAGGGAGATTTCCACCTCAATGCTAGGAAGCACGTCTGTTCCATGGTGGGAAACGCTACATCTCCAGAGAGTGTCGGAAGTCTCTCTATTTGGAGGCTTTTCATCAGAGGCTGGATGGCCATCTGACTGCAAATGTTGGTTGGGTTGTGTCTTCCTGCCCGGCAAAGGGAGTTGGACTAGATGAGACTTGTGGTCTCTTCCAAATGATTGCTGTGGCAAGGGTTGGTAGCTAAAGCTGGCTTGAAAGGCTAGCCATGGAGGAGGAGCGTCAGTCAACAGCTGTAGCCAGGCTGAAACATACACAGGTGCCACAAGAAGTCGGAGGCAGCTTGCCCCTGAACCAAAGTCCCATCCTCGAGCCAAAGCCATCCCTCCAAGCTGGTTTTCAGCCTAGAAATGCCTTCTTCTTGATGAAGAAGTGAACAGGAAAGTCCACAAGATCCATGTTTTGTTGCAAAGAAGAGTGAAGGGCCAATGTAAGGGATAGCCCTGCGTCAAGGTGAAGCCCAGCTGAGGCTCCACTGACCACACGCTTTTGGCTTGTGACTGACCAGCTTTTCCTCCCAGGTGGAGCGCGGTTACTACTTCTCTTGGACGCCATCGTGAAGACGGCGAAGAGGAGCCCCGTAGAAGGCCGGCAGTCCAGTTCACTCTTAGCCAACCCCCAATGATGGCGGAACAGTGGGGACATGCTGGTCAACCTGATTGGTAAGAAGACCAAAGGCCAAAGCAAAGTGCCTTTGGTGTTGGTTTGACGTTTGGTCGGTGGTGGAAAAGGGGGATGCGAGGGTTCAAACCCATAAAGCTAAGCAACTTAGAATGCATCTGAGGGCAGTTTGGAACCAAAGCATTGCAAGTAGTGTAGTTACCTGTGAGCAAAGTTTCTTTCCCTACTAATGACAGCAAAACGGGAGTTTGTCTTTCCAACACCTTCGCGAGGAACTCAGTTGCTGTCCAGCATGGATTGGCAAGGATGTCAAGGTTTCAGGCAGGGCTTTTGGCCACCTCATAAGAGGAGATGCTGCAGGATTGAACCCGGGCCTTTCAGACAAAGGAGAGAAAAAGTGGCAACTGGGAACATTTTTGTCACGCCAAAGGCGCTCCAGGTTGATCTTCGAACGACGTGTCCTTCGCTTAAATCAATTCTGGGTGTGCAGGGCAGAACGCTCTTCCTTTCCATTTCATCGCTGATTCACAGACAGTAAAACAAACATGTGTTTTTTTTGGCAGAAGCATGGCCGTTATTCCCAAGAAGCTCTTCCCAGAATCCTTCACCACCGAGGCTTCCAGACGGATGATGAGATTCTCAACTACAAGGTAACTGAGGTCTTTGGGATCAGTGGGTTTGCTCCTGGGTATCCCTGAGTAGGGATAGTGATTATTTTTCGTCATATGGTGTGCAAGGATGAATAACTATGGTAGTTTCCTTCCCACTGTAAGAGAAAAGAATTTTTCTCTGCAGTTTTCTTGTTACTCTTACTGCTCTACTATTCCTTCCAGCATGGTTTCCATGACCTGGGAACCACTATCACTGAAGTAATAGAGTCACAGCCCTGCTCACCATAGGTAAACCCCCATTGTGACAGATGTGTACGATTTGAGTGTACCCTTCCAGCGCTCTTTAGAACAACGTGTTCCTCTTCTACTGGTGACCTCTCTGTTTTCTGCACAGATGCGGGAAACTGCCACCGGCTACGAAACTGGTGGAGACCGAATGCAATGAGGAGATGAGCTCTCTGCGGCCAAGGATGCCATGATCGAAGAGGTGTGGTATAGTTTGGTACACAAAAGGCAGCTTACAACTCAAAAAGGTTACCATTAAAAACACAAAGGGAATTTAAAGTGAATTAAATATTAGCCACTTTTAAAACATAGAGGCTGCCGCCACGCTCAATTTAATGCAGCTGGGCCTGCTTTTACCATCATGGCACCATCTTAGTTCATTATAGCAACCAGCGCTCTTGACAGAGAAGCTAAAATACCCAGACTTCCAAGAGCATTGAGCGTGGCATTAAGTGTGTCAACCGGATTATTGTGCCGTGCGTATCCAGCCAAGGTCTCGGAGCGAGATTTCCACGCTAGAGGGCACGAGATAATTGTGCTGGAACACATATCAGAAGTCTCATCTCCGTTCTGCTTAGCCCAAAGTGCTACTAGGACTCCTTCAACATCCTTTCATTGCATCCCTCTCCTGCAATCCCCATTTTTTAAAGCTAGAGATCACGTGTGGTTCTTTCACCCTTGCGCGTACACACCACAGTGAGGGCAGACCATCAGGCCAAAAGCTTTCTGCCCCAAGTTACCAGAGCTGATTCTGCGGCCAGGCAAAGGGAGGACTGGGCGATGACCAGTTCCTCCTTGTGTTTTTCTGTTGTTGTCTCGTGGCAGGTGTTCAGAGTGGTCACCATCTGCCTGGGAGACCTCCAAGACCTTCACCTGGAGTAGTACGACAAAGAGAAGACTTACCACAAATCGGGCCCATCTCGCCACTGGACTTCTACAGGGAACATGTCAAGCCTGTCTTTGAACGGAAACCAAGGTTAGGCATTGCAGTGAGCGAAGGCAGCCCAAAAAGGCTCTTTTCCACAGGTGGAAACTTCTCCAGTTTTCGCATCCGTTTCTGTTCAAACAATCTTATATGCCTTCTCCTTGTTGGGGCTGACTCTCCCTGTTTAGTGGGGTCCAAAGCTGCAATACAGTGCGCCCGCCGCCATACACGGGGTGCCATACGCAGCTTGATAACACGGGCCCTCAAGCCGTGGGCGGAAGGGGCGCGCGTCCCATTTCAATTGAATGGGCGCTTGTGCCCCGCCGCGCCTGCATGCGCGCAACAAGCATGTTTCCAATGTGGATCGAGCATGGCGGAATTCGCCCTTCTGCGGCGGGATCCGGAACGGATCCCCGCGTTTTAAGGCTGGAGGCACGGACTGTCCATTGAACACTTGATATTCCTCAAACTTGGCGACTTCTCAGGGTGAAGCAAGGATGTCTTGCGAAAAGTGACATTTCAGGAGCAGTTACATCCTGATGCTGCAGCGAACAAATGGGAACGGCCCCTTCTCAATCCATACCGCACTCGTGACCCTCCAGTTAACTGCTACTGTTTAATGTTGGGATGGTGATGCGGCGCCGAAGGAAAAGATGGGGGAGGGAATGACCCTCTCAAATTAGCCTGATTTTCTCCTTTTGATTCACAGGTTTGCCGGTGAATGATCTCGGCCCAAGAACGGAATACAACCGATTGTACACAGTTGAGTATGGGAACATGGTTGCGGGAGGAACGACCCTACACAACAGCCCATCGGAACACTCCTCAAGAAAGTGGCAGACAGCGTCAATTCGCGCCATGGAGAGGTGCGGGGCCTTTTTCCCTGTCCTTTTTCATCCCCACTTTCCCACAACGGCCTCTCCTCTGCTTGCTGTCAGAGAGCGTTGACCTCTGGTCTAAATTTCCACTCTCCTTATGCAGTTTGTTCGGCTGCGATGCGGAAAAAACACTTCAACAGCACGTGGGCATCAACGACGTCAACATGTAAGTTGTGGGCAGAGCTTGGGAAAGATCCTCTCTCTCCAGAAAACATCATAGTGCTTTGCCGGCTCAAGCGATTCTGGGCAACTGCCAGTCCAAAAAGCTCTGGCCAAGGGTGGGGAATGTTTATTGCGGGTTTAACAGAAGTTGTGGGGGGCCTGCATCAAACGTGCGAAAGTATGGGCGGGCTTCATCCCGTGGAGCCTAGACTTTGTAGGCTTGGTGAGGGGTGCTTAGAATATCTGCAAGGTCTCTCTAGTGCTGGTAATCGCTAGTCTTGCGCTGTGAATGTTTCTTTTGTGTGCTCTCCATTTAGGCTTAATCACGAGCTGTCTTTGGAGGTCCGTCAG
>NC_056532.1:6622389-6694640 GCF_019175285.1 Sceloporus undulatus | reverse complement strand
GAGTTGCACTGGAGGACCTGGATATTCCTAGAGAGAACGTATGAATAAAGCCCGCGAATAATCAAAGCCACAAAAGTGAAAGAGGCAAACATGGAGGGACGAGTGTAGTCCAATATTCGAACCGCTGAGAGAGTGTGATTTGCCCAAAGCCGACCAATGGGTTTGCATGGCTGAGCTGGGATTCGAACCCCGGTCTCCGGAGTTGAGCCACTCTGCCACGGGACGGAAACCAGGACAACGTATGGTCAAGCAACATCGGAGCGTGATCAAGATGGCAGACGTTACGGGTGAAGAACAACACGAGAGCTAGGAGGGGTCGCAAAAGCGCACATGAACGCTGAGCCTCCTGGGAAGGGCACGGTCCTGCCCTTTTCACGGCCAGGACAGGATTCGAACCTTGGCCTTGCTGTTCTCAAAACCGCCATACGCTATTCCAGCACAAAAAGCCAGAAGAACTGTCAGCGGTTTGCCCTTGTTATGGATGCGCCACCGGCGTCTCCCCAACCTTTGGGCCGCGCACAGAAGGTCTCATTAAATCTCACTGGACTTTGCCTAGACGCGCAGGTGGCAAAGCCAAGCGGCCGTGTGCCAAAGCTCCTTCTCCGAGGCCTGTTTGCAAAGGCCTCCTTGCAGCTGGCCTCCGGGGATCAAGGAAGCGAAGCTGGCGAGGGAGAAGGAGGCACCCACGAAGGACGAAGGCCACAAATGATTCCCTCAAGATCATCTCTTTCTCATCACCGCCATTCCTGTCTTCGTCAGATCCAAGCGCCAGCTCTGCTCCACTTCTGCGTTATTCTCACAGTTGGGTTTCTGAAGAGCAAGGCAAAATTTAAAGACATAGCCATGTCAGTCTGTAAAACCAGCACATAGATCTTGCAGCACCTTTGAGACCAAAAGAAAGAAGTTGGCAGCAGGAGCTTTCCTAGGCTTACGTCTATTGCTCCCTCAGATACATTGGCAGAGAACATGTCATACATATTCAAAGATATAGCCGCGCTAGTCTGTAGAATCGGTACGTAGAGATATTGCGGCACCTTTCAGACTCACCGAAAGAAAGAAGTTGGCAACAGGGAGACTGAAGTCTATGGAAGCTCATGCCGCCAACTTCTTCATTTCAAAGGTCTAGTGTTACGTCTTTAGATGAAGTGCGTAGAGAGATCTTGCAGCACCTTTGAGACGCAGGGGTCCTAAAGGCTGTTTGCCATAGGAACTCCACATCCTGCAACAACTCCAAAGAGACCCACCTGCTTTGTACTTAAGACCGCCATGTGCCAATGCTCTGCTTGGGATCGCACATTTCCCATCTCCCCTCTTTTACACCTCTTTGCAAACCAGCCCAAACTAGGTCCAAGCCTAGGAGGCCTGGAAGGCGGAAGGTGAGCTTATCTTGCTCTCGATCGCCCAGCTTCACAGGTGTGTCAAGCTCTCGGTTACACGCCGGACCCGGCTGGTCATGATTAATTGGTTTCCCTTTTTAGTGGCGTTTTAGACGGATTCGCAAGAAGGGCGCTGTGTTTTCGGCCACGGCAGTCTCAAACTAGGTCCTACCAGCTTTTGGGCTTTGACGCAAAGGGCAGAAACTCCGTTGTAAGCAGTTAATCTCTGGACGGCACAGAGGACACACGCAGAGGTTTTCCCGCGTCAAAAGGTTGCGCAAGCTGCCATAACGCTTAATCGAGTTGCACCGAAAGCTCGACGCAGTTTTTGCTGTTTGCTCAAACAGACAGATCCTCTTTTACAAACGTGAGTTTGATACTCAATTGAAGACGTTAAGTGGGCAATCCATTCATAGTCACAGCGCAAAAACACACCCCCCGCAACAAAAACAAATGGGGGGCACTTGGTCAGAGTTTGGAGAGGTTCTTTTACTGGGATTTGTAGTCCTCAAAAGTAACTTCTACTGTTATTCTAGAGAACAGAACCCAAGCATTCCCTGCTTCAGAAAGAACAGCTTCGACTCTTGTCATCTGGCTCCCTCTTGTGCCCATTCCTGTGCCACATGCTGCCATGAAACTGGAGTTTAATTATCAACATAGGTATACAAGACACCAAAATCCAGACTGCTTGACAACGTCCAAGGATTCTTCCTCAGTTTGATGGCGGCTGGATGCATTTGGAAAAGGCACTATGGCCCCATACAGACTGCCCCAATAAAGCTGCTTTGGATCACTTTGGATGCATGCTGCTTAAATGATGCTTGTGTCCTAAGAGCCTGGAAGCTGCGCTACAGTTCTTAGGACTGGATCGTGGCTTTGGCGCAGCTTCCGGACTCTTAGGACGCATGCATCATTTAAGCAGCACACATCCATAGGGACCCGAAGCAGCTTTATTTTGGCCTGTCTGTATGGGACCATAGATACCTGAGGTCTGGACTGCTCAGCTATGTCACTTTGACCAGTCCTTGACTTCCCCGTCAGCAGAAACTTTGATGACTGGCTGGCTAACAAGTCCTCCCACTGTGAGTTTTTACTATATATTGTATGTTTTGTATGGTGTATTTTGCCGTTCTTATGGTGCGTATTAAATGGTCACATCTATGTACAAGTCACATCTGCGAGCGATCCAGGCAGCCACACACTAAGGATGTCCCTTTGGGTCTTGCTCTTTACCGTTCTCGCTGGTGTCAAAGTGCAAGAATAATGCTCTCTGTGTTAAGCCGGTTGGGTGATGCGCTTGAGGTCAAAACCAAGGCTTGCCCTTTACTGGGAGACAGTTGGTTGCTTGTTACTCATTGCCTTGGCTGAGTTATAAACCAGGGGACAGATCCCATCCCAGTTTCGTCAAGGAGAACAAGAAGAAGAGCCCAATGTTTACCCAGTGAGTCCTTGAAGGGGGTGAGACCTTGAACTCGGCTCATCTGACTCACTTTGTCTTCCATGCTGCAATAAAGCCGTATAACTCTGGGCACCTATAAAAGGGAGGTTTGCGGCTCCTCTCCTTTTCTGGATGAGAACCCATTGGGCAGCGGCTGTTCCCAGTGTAAGTTTGGGAGAGGAGAAAGAGGAGGGTGGGGTAGCCATACTCACTTTACTATAAGGTCTGCTGTCATGAAAGGTCGGATAGGATGCATCCATGACTGTAGAAGCCTTGGCGTTGGTATCTCCCCTTATGAGGTCTGAATGCTGTGGAGTATGGCTGCGTGGAAGAGACGCGGTTGAAGGGGGAAACATGGGTGAAGCGGACTTGAATGAGATGTCTTTCATCTTCATGACGCATGGCAACAAACCCTCTTTGAACACTCTTGTGCCACAGGTCCTGACCAGAACGCATCCAGGATGGCAGGCATTCTTTGCGGAACAGTGCTCTTCACATCAATGCTTTTGCCAGGCCTTGTCACAGGTAGGCGGCATGTGGAAAATGCAGGGCTGGTGCCAGGGTTCCCCGACAGAGCTGTGAGCCGAATGGAGGCTAGAGAGTGGAGGTCATAATAGTGGTGATGGTGACAATTATCTCTCACTTTATTAATGCATTTGTCTCATGATTTGTTGGTTTGCTTTCTATTCACCTCTCTCTCTTCCTCTCCCCCATATATATATATATATATTTAAAGGTAACGAACATTTAAGGTTATTAATACACAACTATTTCTCTCCCCCACCAACAATTTCCCCTGACTAGGCCTAGAGCTGGCGATCAATGGCATCCCTGTGGACCACAAGCTCCCGACGGCGCCTGGCCTGGCTCAGTCCCTCTGGTGCACCGTGCGAAACCACAGCCAAGAGGAGGAGCTGGTCTGGCTCCGGGGGGACGGGGCGGTCAGCCTGAAGGATGGGAACAAAATGAACGCCAGCAACCTCTGCGTCTCCCCGGTCACCGTGGAGGAGAACGGCGTGTCTTTCACCTGCAGGCTGGCCCGCGATGGCTCCATCCAGGTCTCGGTGGTCCTGGACGTCATGTGTGAGTGACCGACGGCTTCTTTCCAAGTCCTGAAGAAGGGCGAGGGAGGTTTGACCTTAGTATGTTAATATGAATAGCTGGTGTTTCCGCACTCTGGGAGCGATGGTGACCCTTTACTGCTGCTGCTTCTTCTCCCCAGTCCCCCCGATCCTAACAGGAGGAGACCCTCCTTCGGTGGAAGAGGAGAAAGATGTGACCCTCGACTGCCACGCAAAGGCCAACCCACCTGCGCAGATGACTTGGCTGAAGGACAACGGCACCCTGGCCCTGGAGAAATCCCGCTACCAGGTCTTCCAGACCAGTGAACTCTTTCAGCTGAAGATTCAGACCGCCCAGAAGTCGGACAGCGGGGTCTACACCTGCCTGGCTGAATCTGCACTTGGGACGGAAAGGAGGAGCTTCCAACTGGCGGTCAGAGGTAATCCTGCGGTGTGTCTTAGAGCTTCCCAGCAGTTGCTCCAGGCCAAGTTGCCTTGCTTGCAGGACTTAGAACGCTCCTATATACATATCACATAAAAACAATGACAAAACTAAAAGAAAAGACAACCAGAAGAACAATGAAAAAGTGGGTTTTAATTTGTAACCTGGACAGAGCTCCACTCTATCAATAAGAAACCTGGCAAGAGAATACTGGCTGAAGGAATCGGGGAGGTGCAATCCAAACAAGGGACTTGTTGGGCGAATACAGTTCATAAAAACATGTCTAACTGAGGCTTTTCTTCCCTGGACAGACAAAACTGTGCCTTTCCCAACGGAGGCGGTCATCGCCGCAGCCGTCGTGGTTTTGCTGACTATCCTCTTTGCCATCACAGCTCGACGGGAAAGGATTTTAAAGGTAAGAAGTGCCCGGCTCCGTTCTGCCAGGCAGCCCTGACCAATGGCCACCCGGCCTCTGTTTAAAAGAACAGAAGAATCTTGCGGCACCTGAAAGACTAAGTTTTATTGGCACGACATTTTGTAGTCATAGGATTACCAAAGGTCTTAAAAGGGCTTGAGCCCCAGCTGAGAGAGGGTTATGGATAAAGATGGGAAAGAGGCTGTATATTTTGAGGCAAGTGGGTTGGGGAAGGAAAGCAGGATATAAACCTAACAAACGAAGTTGCCAAGAATGCATTACGGCGGTGGTTTCAGTAAGTTTGGAGCAGCTGCTCTTTGTACCTGCAGAGTTAGCAGCAGGAGCAATGCAGGGATAACTCTCCCAGTTGACATGCCCCAGGGGCCCTAGTGGCTGGTGGATCCTGGGAGTTGTAGTCCACGAAACAGGCCTCCCCAAGCTCTCCAGGCGTATGCCGTAGTTGTTCATACCATAGGGAAGCTAAACTGGTGCCAAGCAGATTGGTGGCCTGGCCAGCAGAAGGTGCTGTTCTTTTAACAAACTGCCAAGGACAGGAGTCAAATGTCACACTTGCCTGTTTGTGAAAAGGCAGCACTTCTAGAAAGGGCCAGGCACAGCCATTGTGTCTATGCCAGGGATATTCCGTCAGGGGCTCTAGCCAGAATAGCCAATGGTGACGGATGATGGTGCAAAGTCCTGGCACATGCCGTGTTTTCCGCTTAGATGATGCGCAGGGGGAGAGACGACCTTTGGGGCTCAAGCATTTGGTGATGGGTGCCTATAAGACTTTAACCTGAGCAAAATGGCCCACCATCACTTCCAGTCTAGGTAGCAATTGTGGGAAATGTGCTACAAAGCCCAAAAATGATTTAGTTGTGAGCAATCTGTTTTAGATCAGATTAGTTGGCGTTGGGGGGAAGAAAGGAAGTATGATTAAAGTCTCCGTACTTATGTGTCTTTTCTCTCCCACCTCTCTTTTTTAAAGTGCTTCAAGAAGCCAAGCGACTCGCCCAGCAACACAGCCCTGTGAGTGTTTCTGTCGCAGAAGGCTCAGTGCCTTATAGAATCATAGAATCGTAGCGTTGGAAGAGACCCCAAGAAGGGCCCTGATCCAGCCCAACCCCCTTCTTCTGCCATGCAGGAACTCTCCATCAAAGCATCCCCATTGACAGATGGCTATCCAGCCTCAGTTTAAAGGCCTCCAAGGAAGGAGGCTCCACTGCACTCCGAGGAAGGAGTGTCTTCCGCTGTCGAACAGCCCTTTGTACCTTTGTTCTGAACTCGGTTTAGCCTGGCTCCCAACATGGCAGTGGGGACAATGACCTTAAGGCCAAAAAAAAATCCCATGGTTTCAGTTTGCAAAACAAATATGATCGTGTTTGTGCAAGAGACCTTTAGGAAGCCAATCAGACTCGCATGCTGGGTCCCTGAAGGACGTGTCTCCCTAGAGGAACTTGACTGAGCCTTAAAATCTTAGGGAGCGGCCCTTCTCCCAGTCCTTCCCAGTCATCGAAACAAGGAGTCCTACTGGTCTCTAGATCTCTTCTCGATGGCTGCTCCCAGACTCTTGGAGGCTTCCCTTGGGAGGCCAGCCTGGCTCCCTCCTTGCTCTCCTTCCACTGGCAAGTTGAAGCTTTCCTTATGCAGCAAGCTTTCCGGTATTGACTGAATTAAATCATTCAATCTCCGCTAGGCAGCATCCTCTGGGACTGATCTGTTTGCCCCTTGCTTTGGATCAGCCTCGGATGGCTGTGCAAAATCTCTGCTTCCCTTTCCCTGGGGCGCTTGGTATAACAACTTGGCATTTCAGCATTGGTTATTCATCTTCCATTTCTAATCTTGTTGTCTTCTTCTTTTCAGCTGAAGGCATTCTTATCTCAGAGCCACTGTCATTGCCACGGATCGCAGGGCTTTCCTTGCACGGACCCCATACATTTTATTCTTCCAAGATGATCCACTGTCTACTATGGGACTGCCGCTCCTCTTTTGTATGGCTTACCTCTGTCGCTTGCCCTCTCATTCCCTCCTCATTTGGGAAACTGCGGCCGATCAGAACTCAAATGTACTAATAAGATAAAAGCAGAGCTCAGGGATGTTACTTTTTGGGTTGGCATCTCCCAGAATACCCCAATCGGAGTCTTCATCCTGCCTAGTAACTTTCCCAACCTCGGAGTAAAAGATTAACCGGGGTGTTGCCATTCGACCCAAGTTGTAAACATGCCGCTCAGTCTGTTTGGCTGCCAATGCCTGTGGGAACGAGGACTCGGGAGGCATTTCTTCTTCCCTCCTGGCATCAGGCCACTGGCATTTCCATTTTTAATCAGGCCTCGGAAAATGCTTAAAGGAGCTTCTCTGAATAATTTTGATTGACTCATTAAGCGATTGGCTCACACGCGCCCTTGGCTCTCGGTTTATGCGCCTGAGTCACCCACATTAAATGCTTACCAACTAGTTCTCCGGTGCAGGTGGCAGGGGAGTTTCTAGGCCCTGCCCTGACCTTGTTTTTAAGGAGCTTTTTAGGACACTTTAGGGTGCATCTACAACATGGAAGCAATGCAGTTTGGGACCACGGAGTGCTGTAGCCCCATCCTGTGGAATCCTGGGATTTGTAGTTTCATGAGATCGTTAGCGTTAAGAGCGCTGGCGCCTCCCAAAACTACAGAACCCAAGATTTGGACTGGATGGCGCTTGTGGTCTCTTCCAACCCTATGATACAGTTAAAGTGGCGTCAAACTGCATTATTTCTGCTGCGAGAACCAGTGTGACACTGTGATTTGAGTGCTGGACTATGACTCTGGAGACCAGGGTTCAAATCCCACTCAGCCATGAAACCCACTGGAGAACCTTGGGCAAGTGGCACACTCTCAGCCTCAGAGGGAGACAATGGCAAGCCTCCTCTGAACAAATCTTGCCAAGGAAACCCCTCTTAGGGTTAGTTGGAAACGACTTGAAGGCACACAACACACACACAGAGTCAGATGCACCGCAGCAGCAACCCTGTTTTCAGGTACTCCCTGAAAGGTTTCTTCTGCTGTGGGCCAAGCTACTGGTGTTAAAGACAGCAGTGGAGCCAGCAGGGGGGAAAAGAGCTGGCCACCTTTTCCAGCCACGCTCCTTTCCACAGCCACTTCCTCCTGGTTTACGCAGAGACCCACCTGCCACTAACCACACACACGTGTGTAAACCAGTTGTCAAAACAAGGAGAGCCTAGCCTGACTGCATTCTGTGGTGACCTTTGGGTCATGCCTCCTCCAAGGGCCAGGAAACCTCACGCATTAGAGCTGACGCAGAGTCTCCCCGCTGGCATTAGCAAAGGCCGGCTCGACACCAAAAGAGCAATGCAACTGTTTCCCCAAGGAATTTGGCTTGCGGAGCCTGTCCTGCCAGTAGGTTAACAGGTTGGCCGGCTCTCCTCCTCTCCTTCCGTCATCTGCACATGCCCACCTACGCACATGGCATCTTTTTTGGATGCCACATAGGCTTCCCTTCCACTCTTGCCTGGCAGCAGTGAGCCAATCTAGCAGGGAAGATTACATCCTGAGCGTAAAGCAGGGCGCAATATCAAGATCAAAAAGTCTTTCTGGACTCCACTTCCCGCAGAAAAGTTCCTTTTTCCAAGCTCTGGACCTAACTTTGCAGATATCTGCAGGGAAACACCAACCAAGGGTTTTGCACTTGTTGTGGGAGATAAGCTATGTGTAAAAACATGTGACAGTTGTGATAAGGGCTCCATTTACACTGTAACAGCGGCTCCCAAACTTTGATATTGTGGACTTCAAGTCCCAGAAGAAGCCCCAGCCAGCTTGGCCAATATCTGGGGAGCTGATTTGGAGACCCAAAGTTTGGACGCTCTTGCTATAGAAACTGTGCAGTTTGACATCACTTGAACCTCCATGGTCCATCCGGCAGAATCCTGGGATTTGTAGTTTGGTCCGGCACGCTTTGGCAGTGAAGGCTAAAGGCCCTGTAAAACTACACATCCCAGGTGGGATTCAATAGGATGGAGCTACAGCACTTAAAAATAGCAGTGTCAAACTTGCATTGTTTCGACAGCGTAGATGCACTCCATGACATCTTCCGTCTTAGCGTTCATTGCAGGAATTGATAAGAAAGCTGCCAACATCTGTGGCCAACATCTTCTGAAATCTGTTTTGTACGTTTGTGGCTTTTTGGGCTCCTTTAATATAAAAATTAAAGTGTTCGGAAATGATCTGGTCTGCGTATTGTAACAGGTTTCTTTTAGTACCCTGCCCTTGTTGCTGTTGCTCTGTAACGCAAAGCGGTCTCAGTCGGTCCTCCATCTTTCTTAAAGGTCCTACATTTCAGGCTAAATTTTATCCTACAACTGTCCTACGTTTTGGTCTAAATTTTGTCCTATGTTTTGTCCCAGTTTTTAGCCGGGAATGATAGCAACCCTATTTGAGAGTTGGATTATGTATGGCTTCTAAGAAAAGAGAGTCGGATGGTGAATGCCGCCCAACAAAAAGGCTGACCCAGTTTGCATCCCTTATAATTGCAATCTCCATCAGCCACTGAATATGGAAGGGAAGGATCAGCAATTCCAATGGGAGGGAATTGCACCTATGTGAAACTTTAAATGGAAATGAAGGCCCTCTTCCTCCCTGAGGAGCGTTTTACGAGGCCGAAGGTGTGGTTCAAGGAAGATCGATTTAGTATTTAAATAAGGAGTAGTTAAATAGGGAGGAACGTGCAAAACACTGTTCGGGATTGGTAGTTTTGTGAGAGATTGAGCCCTGGAAACCTGGGTTTTGTAGTTTGGCGAGAGATTTAGAATCATAGGCCTGTTACAGACTGCCAAAACAAAGCTTCATTGGGTCTATTTGGAGGTATGCTGTTTAAATGATGCCTGGGTCCTAAGAGTCCGGAGGTTGCGCCAAACCCACGCTCCATTCCTAAGCACTGGAGGGCAGCTTTGGTGCAGCTTCCGGAGTCTTAGGACCCATGCATCATTTAAATAGCATACCTCCAAAGAGACCCAAAGCAGCTTTATTTTGGCAGTCTGGAACAGGCCATAGAATCATAGAGTTGGAAGAGATCCCAAGAAGGGCCCTGATCCAGTCCAATCCCCTTCTTCTGCCATCAAAGCACCCCATTGACAGATGGCCAGCCAGCCTCTGCATAAAGACCTCCAGAGAAGGAGACTCCGAGGAAGGAGTGTGTTTCACAGTCGAACAGCCCTTACTCTTAGGAGGTTCCTCCTAATGTTGAGCTGGAATCTCTTTTCCTGCAGTTTGCATCCATTGCTCCATTGTGTCCTATTCTCTGAAGCAGCAGAAACCAAGCTTGCTCCCTCCTCAATATGACATCCCTTCAGATACTTAAACAGGGCTATCATATCACCTCTTAACCTTCTCTTCTCCGGGCTAAACATCCCAGCTCCCTAAGTCTCTCCTCATAGGGCTTCATGGTTTCCAGACCCTTCACCATTTTGGTCGCCCTCCTTTGGACACATGGCTCCAGTTTCTCAATGTCCTGTTTAAACTGTTTTGCCCAGAACTGGACACAATATTATTCCAAGTCGGTGGGGCCTGACCAAAGCAGAATACATCAGCACTATGACTTCC
This sequence comes from Sceloporus undulatus, assembly GCF_019175285.1. Lineage (NCBI taxonomy): Eukaryota > Metazoa > Chordata > Lepidosauria > Squamata > Phrynosomatidae > Sceloporus > Sceloporus undulatus. The sequence continues at coordinate 6,684,323 of NC_056532.1, read as the reverse complement.
CTTCATCTAGACACTTGATACAACCTAAAATCGCATTGGCCTTTTTAGCTGCCGCATCGCACTGTTGGCTCATGTTCAGCTTGTGGTCTACTTGGACTCCTAGATTTAGCCTCCTCTGCCAGGAAGCTCTGGAAACCTGGGATTTGTAGGGTTCTCTTGTAATAGATTAAGATGACATCCAACGCATGGGATTTGTAGTTTTAGTTCTGCCATGTAGATACGCCTTATGCTATTAAAAAAGAGAGGGGGGAAAATGGGAGCGGCTCCTTTAAGAGCTTCACAGGCGGAGGAAGAAAGGAAAGGCCCCCTTTTGGTCCCTTCCCTGCCACCGTCGTGGAGGCGACTTCCTACTTCCGGCGCCGTATAAAAGCCGCTTCCGGTGCTGGCGCCCGGCTCTTCTGTTCCTGACGCTGCCGAGGCCGGAGAATGAGCCTCCCGGGTGAGAGGCGGGAGGGGCGCGTTGCCATGGGAACGGCGGGGCCTACCCTGGGGACCGAAGCCTGCCCTTGCGTTGCCATGGAGACGGAGGGGATTTCGGGGCCCTTCTGCCCTTGGGGGCCCCTGGGCATGTGCAGAGTGCCTGCTCGCTCGCCTTGCAGGGCTCAGCCTGGGTTCTCAGATGCGGGCCTCTCACTGGAGGATGAGGAGGGTGATCCTGAGGATGCGCAGATGGCTATCCAGGCTGAGGCTGCTTTATGGCTGCATGCTAGGGAATTCTGGGAAATGTAGGTTTGGGGAGAAGATGGAGCCTCCTCTGTCATGTAATAAAACTACAGTTCCCAGGATTCCCTCGCACTGAGCCAGGGCAGTGAAAGCCGTCTCAGAGTGGAGTATTTCTGCAGTGGGTTTAGGACCTTGGACAGCTTCAGTTGTGACTGTTATATTGATGTGTGTGTCTGTGTACATATATATATATACACATACATACACATATATGTGTGTGTGTGCTTATATAATGTACACACACACACACATATACATTTGTTGTTGTGTTCCTGACTTACGGTGACGCAAAGGCAAACCTCCCATTGGGTTCCCTTGGCAAGTTTCTTCAGAGCAGCCTTGCTATCCTCTGAGGCTGAGAGAGTGTGACTTGCCCAAAGTCGCCCATTGGGTTGACATGTCTGAGTGGGGATTCGAACCCAGGTCTGGCCCTGGTCCAACATGGAAACAGTGCTCTGAGAAGGGTAGCGTGGCCTCTGAGCCTGTTCTGGATGCTGGAATTTATTCATTAAAGTCTAATAATGATGATAATGATGACAATTTAAAGCGCTCTCAAGACAGATGGCTTCTGAGGTGTGTTTTGGACCCGAGTCCTGAGTCTCCGCTACGCAACTGACGTCCTCCCCTCTTTGCGTTTGCTTGGGTTTGACAGGGTTAAGCCTGAAGAAGATCGAAGTCTTCTGCCAAACCCTGAAAGCGGAGCCGCGCTTCCACTTGGCGCAGAATGTGGCGACGTGCGCCGACCCGCTGGAGCTGTGCCTGGAGCGGAGCGTGGTCCAGGACACGCTCCAGGTGTTCCAGCACGCCATCCCCGCCGAAGGGAAGCCTGTCACCAACCAGAAGAACTCAGGTAAGGGGCCATGTGTTCCTTCTGCACCAGGGCTTCGTAGCGGCTGCAACTGCGCTGGAGACACAGTCTGGTTTGGCACCACTTGACCTCCCGTGGCTCCATGCAATGGCATCCTGGGAAGTGTCATTCGTTGTGGCGCCACCCAGCATTTGTGGTTGTGTGCCTTTATGGGGACCCTGAGGTGGATCAATCGAGCAGCTTTCTGGAGCTGAGAGTGTGTGGCTCACCCAGTGTGTGGGTTTCCATGCCTGAGCTGTATTTTCAATGCTTGCGTTTTATTATGTTGCCTTTTCCGCCTCTCTTCCGCGGTGCCTTGCCACTTCAGGACGCTGCTGGATTTTCTCCTGCCTGAACGCCATGCGCCTTCCCTTCATCAAGAAATTCAACATCGAGGAGTTTGAGTTCAGCCAGTCTTACCTCTTCTTCTGGGATAAGGTTTGTGCGGGGAATCCTTCCTTCTAACACGGGAGGCTATTGTTACCGTTGTTGGTGGCGGCACCCGTACTTTCTTTCACAGAACCGTAACATCTTAGAGCTGGAGGAGGCCTCAAGGGCCACCGTTCCAGAAAGATGCCCACCCAACCTCTGTTTAAAGACCTCCAAAGGAGGAGAGTCCAACAGATATCATTAGGCGTGTTCCTCTGCCGTTTATCATTTGCACAAATTACAATGCAAATCACCGTTGGCAGAACCGTACTGCCAGGAATGGTGTGGAAAGAGGATGTGAGCGGAAGAGGGATTGCAGGGCGGGTGTGTGTAATCTTCTCTCGTAATAACAGAATTTGCTGATGGAGTGATAGGATCGGCAGAAGAAAACGACTTCCTTGCGTAGGCTGTAATTCATCTTTGGGAATTTGCTGCCACAAGGGCGACCAAAATGGCAGAACCAAGCCCTGGGAGGAGAGGCTTAGGGAGCTGGGCATGTTTAGCCTGGAGAAGCGGAAGGTTAAGAAGCGCTATGAGAACCATGTTTAAATATCTGGAAGGATTCTGAGGATAGAGAAAGCTTGCTTTCTGCTGCTCCAGAGGCTATTACACGAAGCAATGGGTTGAAGTTATAGGAAAGGAGATTCCACCTTAATGCTAGGAAGCACTTCTGTTCCATGGTGGGAAACGCTACATCTCCAGAGAGTGTCGGAGTCTCTCTATTTGGAGGCTTTTCATCAGAGGCTGGATGGCCATCTGACTCATGGGTGCTTGGGTTGTGTCTTCCTGCCCGGCAGAATGGAGTTGGACTAGATGGACTTGTGGTCTCTTCCAAATGATGCTGTGGTCAAGGTTGGTAGCTAAAGCTGGCTTGAAAGGGCTAGCCATGGAGGAGGAGCGGTCAGTCAACAGCTGTAGCCAGACTGAAACATACACAGGTGCACACAAGATGTCTGGAGGCAGCTTGCCCCTGAACCAAAGTCATCCTCTGAGCCAAAGCCATCCCTCCAAGCTGTTTTCAGCCTAGGAAATGCCTTCTTCTTGATGAAGGAAGTGAACAGGAAATGTCACAAGATCCATGTTTGTTGCAAAGAAGAGTGAAGGGCCAATGTAGGGATAGCCCTGCGTCAAGGTGAAGCCCAGCTGAGGCTCCACTGACCACGCTTTTGGGCTTGTGACTGACCAGCTTTTCCTCCCAGGTGGAGCGCTGTTACTACTTCTTGGACGCCTTCGTGAAGACGGCGAAGGATGAGCCCGTAGAAGGCCGGCTAGTCCAGTTCCTCTTAGCCAATCCCTCCAATGATGGCGGACAGTGGGACATGCTGGTCAACCTGATTGGTAAGAAGACCAAAGGCAAAGCAAAGTGCCTTTGGTGTTGGTTTGCATTTGGTCGGGGTGGAAGAAGGGGAGCGAGGGTTCAAACCCATAAAGCTTAAGCAACTTAGAATTGCATCTGAGGGCAGTTTGGAACCAAAGCATTGCAAGTAGTGTAGTTACCTGTGAGCAAAGTTTCTTTCCTCTACTAATGACAGCAAAACGGGAGTTGTGCTTCCAACACCTTCTGCGAGGAACTCAGTGCTGTCAGCATGGATTGGCAAGGATGCTTCAAGGTTTCAGGCAGGGCTTTTGGCCACCTCATAAGAGGAGATGCTGCCGAGGATTGAACCCGGGCCTTTCAGACAAAAGGAGAGAGGAATAAAGTGGCACTGGGAATATTTTGTCACGCCAAGGCGCTCCAGGTTGATCTCGAACGACGTGTCCTTCGTCTTAAATCAGTTCTGGGTGTGCAGAGGGCAGAACGCTCTTTCCTTTCATCGCTGATTCCAGACAGTAACAAACATGTGTTTCTTGGCAGAGAAGCATGGCGTTATTCCCAAGAAGCTCTTCCCAGAATCCTTCACCACCGAGGCTTCCAGACGGATGAATGAGATTCTCAACTACAAGGTAACTGAGGTCTTTGGGATCAGTGGGGTTTGCTCCTGGGTATCCCTGAGTAGGGATAGTGATTATTTTCGTCAATGGGTGCAAGGATGAATAACTGTGGCAGTTTCCTTCCCACTGTAAGAGAAAATGAATTTTTCTCTGCCGTTTTCTTGTTACTCTTACTGCTCTACTATTCCTTCCAGCATGGTTTCCTGACCTTTGGGAAACCAGTTTTCTGACCTGGAAAGAAATAGTTCTAATGCCTATCACTGAGTAATAGAGTCACAGCCATGCTCACCATAGGTAAACCCCCATTGCGAACAGATGTGTACAATTTGAGTGTGACCCTTCCAGCGCTCTTTAGAACAACGCGTCTCTTCTACCTGGTGACCTCTCTGTTTTCTGCACAGATGCGGGAATACTGCCACCGGCTACGAAACATGGTGGAGACCGAATGCAATGAGGATGAGCTCTCTGCGGCCAAGGATGCCATGATCGAAGAGGTGTGGTATAGTTTTGGTACACAAAAGGCAGCTTACACATCAAAAAGGTTACCATTAAAAACACAAAGGCGGAATTTAAAGTGAATTAAACTATTAGCCACCTTTTAAAACATAGGCTGCCGCCACACTACAGAATTTAATGCAGCTTGGCACTGCTTTTACCCATCATGGCACCATCTTAGTTCATTATAGCACCAGCGCTCTCTGACAGAGAAAGCTAAAAATCCCAGACTTCCATAGCATTGAGCGTGGCAGTTAAAGTGGTGTCAAACCGGATTATTTGTGCCGTGCGGATCCAGCCAAGGTCTCGGAGCGAGATTTCCACGCTAGAGGGCAGCAAAGATCAATGCAGGAACACATATCAGAAGTCTCATCTCCGTTCTGCTTAGCCTCAAAAGTGCTACTGGACTCCTTCACATCCTTTTCTATTGCATCACTCTCCCTGCAATCCCCTATTTTTTAAAGCTAGAGATCAGCTTGTGGTTCTTTGCACACTTGCGCTACACAAGCACAGTGAGGCAGTCCATTCAGGCCCACAAGCTTTCTGCCCCAAGTTACCAGAGCTGACTTCTGCGGCCAGGCCAAAGGGAGGACTGGGGACTGACCAGGTTCCTCCTTGTGTTTTTCTGTTGTTGTCTCGTGGCAGGTGTTCAGAGTGGTCACCATCTGCCTTGGGAGCCCTCCAAAGACCTTCACCTGGGAGTATTACGACAAAGAGAAGACTTACCACAAAATCGGGCCCATCTCGCCACTGGACTTCTACAGGGAACATGTCAAGCCTGTCTTTGACATGGAAAACAAGGTTAGGCATTGCAGTGAGCGAAGGCAGCCCAAAAGGCTCCTTTTCCACCAAGGTGAAACTTCTCCAGTTTCTTCATCCTGTTCTTGTCAAACATATCTTCTATGGCCTTCTCCTTGTTGGGGCTGCTCTCCCTGTTTAGTGTGGTCCAAAGCTGCAATACAGTGCGCCCGCGCCATACACGGGCGTGCCATACGCAGCCTTGAGCATACACGCTCAAGCCGTGGGGCGGAAGGGGCGGCGCGTCCCATTCAATTGAATGGGCGCTTGTGCCCCGCGCGCGCCTGCACTGCCGCGCACAAGCCCCATTGTTTCCAATGGGGCTCGAGCATAGGCGGAATTCGCCTTATGCGGAGGGATCCGGAACGGATCCCCCGCGTAAGGCGAGGACGGACTGTACAATTGAACACTTGATATTCCTCAAACTTGGCGACTTCTCAGTGGGGAAGCAAGGATGTATTGAGAAAGTGACATTCAGGAGCAGTCTACATCCTGATGCTGGGAACAAATGGGAAATGGCCACCTTCTCCAATCCATACCGCACTCGTGACCCTCCCAAGTTAACTGCTACTGTTAATGTTTGGGATGGTGATGCGGCAGAAAGATGGGGGAATGACCCTCTCAAATTTAGCCTGTGTTCTCCTTTTTGATTCACAGGTTTGCCTGGTGAATGATCCTCGGCCCAAGAACGAATACAACAGATTGTACACAGTGGAGTACCTGGGGAACATGGTTGGCGGGAGGAAGACCCTTTACAACAACCAGCCCATTGAACTCCTCAAGAAAGTGGCAGCAGCGTCCATTCGCGATGGAGAGGTGCGGCCTTTTCCCTACTCCTCTTTTCCATCCCCACTTTTCCCCACAACGGCCTCTGCTTGCTGTCAGAGAGAGTCTTGACCTCTGGTCTCAATTTCACTCTCCTTAGGCAGTTTGGTTTGGCTGCGATGTCGGAAAACACTTCAACAGCAAGCTGGGCATCAACGACGTCAACATGTAAGTTGTGGGCAGAGCTTGGGAAAGATCCTCTCTCTCTCCAGAACATCACTAGTGATCTTGCCGGCTCAAGGATTCTGGGAACTGCAGTCCAAAAAAGACTCTGGCCAAGGGTGGGAAGGTATTGGGGTTTAACAGAAGTTGTTGGGGAGCTGCATTCAAAAGGCAAAAGGATGGGAGGGCTTCATCCCGTGGAAGCCTAGAATTTGTAGTTTGGTGAGGTGCTTAGAATACTCTGCAAGGTCTCTCTAGTGCTGTAATTCGCAGTCTCTGCGCTGAATGTTTCTTTTGTGTGCTCTCCATTAGATTTAATCACGAGCTGGTCTTCGGGGTGTCGGTCAAGACCCTGAAGAAAGACGAGCGCCTCATCTTTGGCGATTCCATGATGACCCACGCCATGGTCCTGACAGCCTTCAGTGAGGAGGTAAACTTCTGCCATGTGGGGAGAAGAGTCTTCCCCTGCCCCGGAAATAGTTGGTGCGGGAAGAGATCCATCCGACAAAATGAGTCTTGAGATCCATAAGCCACAGCCAGGCATTTAGAGTGAAAGCGTTTTGCATGGCAAGGGTCTGGACTAGGTGGCCCTTGGGGTCCCTTCCAGCTCTGAGATTTTATGATTCTGTGAGGTTAGGAATTTGTTTTGATGCCAACTGAACAGAGCTCACTGTCTAAAATAAAGGCAGTCATGAGGGATAATGGGAGCTGCAACATCGGAGGGCTTCAGGATTCTCACATTGGTTCTACAATGTCAGAGTGAGAACGCTCCAAGCCTCCTCCTTCATGAATGCTCTTTATTTGGTTAAAATCAGCAACCGCCCCTATAATGCATTTCCTTCAGATGTTGTATATCCAGAGGCTGTGGAAGAGTTACATTTTTCTGGACTTCAGGTTCCAGAACCCCCCCAACTAGCATGGCCACTGAAGATGCTAGGAGTTGTTAAAAGAAAATGATATTTACATGGTAGGCATCTATCCATCCCTACCACTATTGCCCTCATTTTGTCCCCCTAGCAATACTTAACCACAGACAGACAGACAGAGTGAAAAGGAACCCCAGCTAAACCCATCAGTCACAAAACTTAGGCCTGTTACAGACTGCCAAAATAAAGCTGCTTGGGATCTCTTTGGAGGTATGCTATTTAAATGATGCATGCATCCTGAGAATCCGGAAGCTGCACCAAAGCTGCCCTCCAGTGCTTAGGAATGGAGTGTGGCTTTGGCGTGACCTCCGGACTCTTAGGACCCATGCATCATTTAAATAGCATACCTCCAAAGAGACCCCAAGCAGCTTTATTTTGGCAGTCTGTAACAAGCCTTAATGTCATTTGAAGCTGCTGTCCCTAACCTGAGTGCAACAGACTCAATCCACTGAGAGGTGGGTTGTCAAAACATCTGGAGGTTCTTCATCCTCAAATTAAACATGGAAAGATTTAAAAGCTCAATGATTATTTAAAAACAGTCAGCAGATCCACAACATCCATTAGAGGCCGGTATTAAACTGTGATTGTTCTTCTCTAAATACCTGTTATTCAAACAGATTTCCTTCCTTTCCTACAACTGCAGTTTAATTTTCTCTCCCTGAAAGAGACATTTTAATCCTTGGCAGCATTCAAACAAACATGAAGGTTGTTTGATCCAGTTTAAGAGCTTGAAAATAATTCCATGTAGACTTTCAGAGGTTCCCACCCACCTGCCTACCGCCAGCTTGCCTCAGTTTGGACCCGAGTGAAACTCTGGCTAAACTAAAAATGCTGTCGATGGCTGCCATCGCTCAGAGACCCACAATCGAAACGGTCCAGGGAATGCTTCCAGGCAATTTAGGCAGCTGAATTTGTAACATCCTCATGCAAAGCGTTGCCTTAACATTTGATTTTCTTACGTAGAGGTTAGACTATATGGCCCTTGGGGTCCCTTCCAACTCTACAGTTCTGTGATCTCTGTTCTAAATGCTTTTTAATTTCTCCCCTGGAAGTGCACAGTCCAAATGTAAGTCTGCAATCCTTGGTGGGATTTTCCTCACTGTACACCCCCCCCTCTTCATTTTCCCTTTCTAGGAAGACAAGGAGGGTTGCTTTGAAAAATGGCGCGTGGAGAATTCCTGGGGCGAAGACCGTGGGAATAAAGGTAAGAGATGTAGCTGGTTGCGCAGGGAGCAAAACCTGTGTTTGTGGCACCCGCTCCAAAATGAGGTTTTTTGTGTGTGGCGAAATGCTTGCAAAACATGGACGCTGGTTTGGAGCGGATCCAACCTTTGGGGTTCATGGTGAACAAAGCTCTCTGTGTGCCCTTGCAGCCAACCGGTTGGCCATTGACACGGAGCTGAGTTATGTGCCTCTCTGTCCCTGTTAATTACTCCGGGGTCATAAGGCGGAGATTAGAAAATTCCTGGATGGGGTTTTATTGCAGAGCCAACGAAGGAGGAGAGTAAGTACACACACATACTCTTTCCCACACTCGGTACTCACTTATTGCCTTGCCTTCCTCATGATCCTGATGTAATCTCATTTTGTGTGAGAAACGTTCATTAGCCTTTCTCAAAACAGAGGGCAAAATGCTTGTTCTTGCGCCTTTCAGAGCCAGAGCAGAGGGCCGTTACAGTCCACCAAAACCCAAAGGGTGCAATGGTTCCCACCTCTGCCATACGCTGAAAAACCAGCAACCTTCTAAATGTTGTTGGCCATATTAGCTGGGCTGGCAGGAGTTCAAATCCCAAGAATTCTGGTCCTGGCAATATGGACAGTGTTGAGGAGACCAGATATTTCATTTGGTATCTTTTTAAAAGCATCGCTTTTGCTGTGACAAGACATCAAATGCCTTGAATTTCAAGCAGTTCCTTGCTCTGGAGTTACTAGTAAACTGGGTTTGCATTTTGCAAACAACAGACTTCCATGCGCGGATGGTTCGGGGCGTAAAAGGTTGAATCCCGGCACACACTCAGGGACCCCAATTCTGCGTAATGCTGGCAGCTGCCTTTCCTCCTCCACTCCGAGTTTCTTATGAGACTCAGCAGAGACGGTTTGTTTGCTCTGGGATGGAGATTCAGCGGATGTTCAGAGCTCACATTCTGTGGTTTGAGAGTCAGATTCACTTATTTTCTTAGTATCATTATCTTCCATTTTCCAAGTAGTAGCCTGGATGTTCTGTGCTAGATCATCGTGTCCCCAGTTTCAGCTTTTGGTCTGGTGTTCTTTGTTGCGGTGTGCCTTCAAATCATTTCCGACTTACAGCAACCCTATCATGGGGTTTTCTTGGCAAGATTGGTTCTGAGACGGTTGGCCCTTCCCTTCCTCTGTGGCTGTGACTTGCTCCAAGGCTTCCAGGGGGTTTCTGTGGCCGAGAAAGGATTTGAACCCTGGTTTCCTGAAGTTTTAGTCCGATACTAAAACCATGGCACTATGCTAGCTCTAGGGTTATCCAGAGGTTTGTAATGGGCCTTTTTCCGAGGCTCAGAGGTTCTCCATGACCAAATAACGTCCGTCTCCCAGAGTCCAGTCCAACGTTTGAACGCTACACCACACTGGCTCTCAGTTATTTTATGCCTTTGACTTGGCTCCAAGTTATGGCAATTGTATCTTATGATTTTCTTTGCAAGGTTTCTTCTGAGGTTTGCTATCGCTTGCCTCCGAGGCTGGGAGAGTCTGGCTTGCGCAAGGGAAACCCAGTGGGCTCCTGTGACTGAGCGAGGATTTGAACACCGGTCTCCCAGAGTCACAGCCCAACACTACACCACAGAGGGACTGTGGAAGTAGCCCCATGGTTTTCCACTCCCGCCGGTGAAGAAAAATGTTGTTAAAATGCTTTGTCCCTTCCTGTGTCACAAAATCTCAGGGCAGCATAAACAAGACAGACAACCCAAAACCATTCCGGATTTAAAACAGTGCAGTCATTTAAACAGATTAAAGGGACATTAAACAGATCACCAACTCACAACAGCAGAAAAGGCAAATGCAGTTAAAACCCATTAAACCCACGTTTGCTCCCATGCATCACCCACATCTCCAAGGCTTGAGAATTTGTGTATCCTGAAAAGGGGCAGAGGACATGGGGGGCACAAATGGGGCAGGGGCACAGGTAGGTTTCTCCCCATCCTTTCCTGCCACGCATGGAAAAGGCTGCCTCTGGGCCAGTACTCCACTATTTTTAGTTCTTGGTTTATCCATCCGTTTTATTGGAGTGCTAAAAATCCCGAGTTGCTTTGGCAGCGAAAACACTCTCACACGCTCGCACACGCATAAAAAAAACAAGACCCACACAGCACCCCTGCTGTTAACCGCAAAAGACAAGTCTGAACCACATCAGGCTTTGGGAGTTTAAAAATAGCCGGGCAAAAGGCTCACCGGATTACAGGCATTCCTCAAAGTTTACCTTGTCCAGCCTGCCAAGGCTAAAGTCGATTCCTTGAGCGCCTCGCTTAGTGGCTTGATGTTTTTGTATTATAACATCCAGAGGCCGAGAGGTGCTTCTGTCATGGATGGGACCCAGAGGCGTTTGTCCTTTCAGTGCTGCAACTCTGCTCCTGAACAGGTGGAGAATTTGGTGGCTGAGCAAAGATTCAAATCCTGGTCAGGGCAGCTTTGCTTCCATATACTCTTTTGGAGATGGGAAAATGGAGCAACCCTTTTGTTTAAGGAAGAGGTGAAGAATGAGTGTTAGACTAGGGGTGCATCTATGCTGTAGAAATAATGCAGTTTGGCACCACTTGAACTGCCATCGCACACTCTCAGCCCCAGAGGGATGCAAGGGCAAGTCCCGTCTGAACAAACTCTGCCACAAAAAAACCATGATAGGTTCACTTTACCATTGCCACAAGTTGGAAATGACTTGAAGACACACAGCAACAACGAAATCCTAAACACAGTGTGCTACTTTAATCTTAGGCATTTGTACTTGTATTTCTTTTTATCTCCTTAGCCACCTTGAGCCCCAGCTTTGGGGAAGGGGCAGGGTATAAGGAAAGCAGACAGAGAGCGATAAATAGAGCGATGGGTGTTATCCGGGAGCTGCGACCCAGCGTCCTGCGGGATGGATATCTGCATCCCAGAGTCCTCGCTTCCAGGATAAGATTTCAGGGCGGCTTTGCTTCCATACACCCTTTTGGAGCGCCGCTGGGAAAGTGGAGCAGCGGTTTGGCAACCCTTTTGTTTAAGGAAGAGGTGAAGAATGAGGATGTTAGATTTGGAAAGGAGGCCCGGGGTGGAGAGTTTGAAATAACAAGCCCAACGTCAGCCCTCAAAGAGGGTCGAGAGGGCCGCCTGAAACAACAAAGGCGAGATTAGACTTGGGAGGGCGACAAGTTGCGGAGGAAACGCTGCTCCCTTTTGGCACCGGGAGGTCCAGCTTCTCAGCCCCATCACAGATTTCACCACTTAGCACTGCGACTCCTGTCCTGAAAGCGAAGGCTGGTGCCTCAGCCAGGATTCCTTCCTTTAACCTTTATCCTTTCCAGATTTGTAGCAGGCTGCTGGGTTTGATTCTCATTTGGCCATGAAACCCACTGCGGGACCTTGGGCAAATCACACACTCTCAGCCTCAGAGGAATGCAATGGCAAGCTTCCTCTGAACAAACAGTGCCAAGAAAACCCCATGATAGGTTTGCCTTAGGATTGCCATAAGTTGGAAACAGCTTCAAGGCACACAACACACATATGCACTCCAAACCTGGAGATTTGGACACATTCTTTTCCTCTTTCCTGGAATTGAATGCATACAAACATACACAATGGTGAATTTGCACCCGCGTCTCCCATGTGGGGATGGCCCATGAAGACTGGAGACTTGGGGCCGGGTCCTGAGATGCTCCAATGCTGAGGAAATTGCACACAGAAAATATATTCTGGGATTATCAAGATGTCGTTTTAGGGTGCTCTCCACACACTTCCGCACACTTGGAGACTACCTGATTGAGCTCTGCCCTCTTCTTTGTATCAGTTCTTCTTTTGTTTTAGCTTTTGCTGCGCACAAAGGTATGGTCCCTCAAACTCCGATGGTTGCCCACTTGTTTCCCTCCTTCCCAGGCTGCCTCTAACTGAATCCCTCATTCCCAGGTTACCTCATCATGACGGACGAGTGGTTCTCGGAGTACGTCTACGAAGTGGTGGTGGACCGGAAGCACGTACCGGAGGAGGTCCTGGCGGTCATGCACCAGGAGCCCATCGTCCTGCCAGCCTGGGATCCCATGGGCGCTCTGGCCAAGTGAACTCTGTGGGAAAAGGGATTGGGGGGTTTGCCCACCCCTCCGGCTCCTTCTGCTCAACCTTGAAGCAAGCGTAGTATGTGTGTGTGTGTGTGTGAAGGGTGGGGGGGAGCCGGAGAAACCGGGAGCCGAAATCCTGCGGCCACGATGCCCACGCTTCAGGTGCCAGGATGGAAGAGTGGGAGTCTGTGGCTCTTTGGAAGGAACGGTGCTTCTACAGAGGCGGAGCGACTGATTCATGTATGCTTTGTAGTATGATCCATCGTTCTTTTTTTAATCAAAAAAGAAACCCTGGTTTTAAATGCTCTTATTAGCCCACTTGTTTTTAAAACTCCTTCCGAATCAATTCTTCTGAGCAAACTTTGAGTAGAGAGAAAAAAAAAGGGGGGGGGCATAAAAATGAAGTGAATAGCTCTTTCTTGGGATGGTTTTCTGTTACAATTCTGGGCTGGATTGCTGAGCTGCTAGGCACATTTTCCTTGCAAAATAAGGAATAACCCTAGGGCTGATGCTGTCTGTTTCTCATCCACAAATTTCTGTCTCACTTTGGTTTTTCCCATCTGAAGAATGATTCGAATTCACAGCCTTTTGCCTTGAAACACACTACACTCGTCTCTTTCTTTGTTTCTCTTTCTCTGTTTCTCTTTCTCTCTCTCATTCACTTCCCCGCACCTTTCAGTGAGGCTTAGGAGAACAACTTCCAAATGGATTTTGAGGCTCAGTTCAAGAATGTCCAATTCCCTCCTGAAATGTTTTTTAAAAAGCCAAAAAAAAAATCCTAATAACTGCATTTTATTGGAATGCTGTTGACAACTTACATGGTGCTAATGAAGCGTTTGAATTAAATATACCTGGCTTGAATGAGATTTCGTGTCCCGTGGTGGTCTGTTTCCGACCTGTAATTTGTTGAATGTGGAGGGAATGCTCTCAGCTGAGAAATCCAAGCTGCCTTTGCTTTGCCTCCCTCAACCCTTCTTTGTATAATTTGGCTTCTAGACTCCTGAATGATCTTGGTTGCCACCTTATATGCCAGTATCCTCCTTCAACTGTGGTGCCCAGACCTGGACCTGGTATCAAATAGATGTCCTGTGAAACCCATCCTGATACCTAGGCATTGGAAACTGGGTACAGTGCCAGGTCAGTACACTTTTAGGACAAACTCGTAAAATGACGGGAGTCTGAGAAATTCATTCATAGAATATTCCTGGAGAAGGGAGAGAATGGCTGAATTGAAGGTACCCCAAGAACCATCTAGTTCAACCTGCTGTCAGTACAGGAAATGCACAGGCAAAGCATCCCAGACAGGTGTTTTAAAACGAAGGGGTCTGTGCCACCTTCCAATCTATTCCACTGCTGTGCAGCCCTTGCCATGAAGTCCTTCCAAATGTTTAGTAAGAAGCTCCTTCCTTGTAATTTGAATCCATCGGTTTGTCTTTTAGTCTCTGGAGTAGGAGAAAACAAGCCGTCTCCATCTTCCATAGGGCATCCCTTCAGATGTTTAAGGTTGGCCATCATATCACAGAAGCCAACATGATGTAGGGGACTGGATTCTGAAAGAGGGTTCTAATCCCGCTTGGTCTTGGAAACTGACAGGGCGGCCTTGGGCAAGACACACTCTCTCACCCTCAGGGCAAGGCAATGGCAAACTTGCTTCGTAGAAGTCCTGCCAGGAATACTAGGAGAAGCAATGTGGTAGAGTGGCTTGAGTGTTGGACTAGGACTGTGGGAGACCTGAGTTGCTTGGTCTGGAAGGCCACCAAGTGACTTTGAGCAAGTCACTCTCTCTCATCCGCAAAGGAAGGCAATGGCAGACCTCTCTGAACAAATGTGGCCAAGAAAACCCTGTGATAGGGTCACCATTATGTCAGAAGAAACATGGAAGACACCTCACATCACTTCTCAGTCCTCAAGCTAAACATACCCAGATCCTTCAACTGTTCCACTTAGGGATGGTTTCCCTTCTTGGTCTCCCTTCTCTGGACACACTTCAGATCACCAATATCCTCCTTGAACTGTGGTGCCAAGAACTGGACCCAGGATTCCTGGTAAGGTCTAACCAAAGCAGAAGGAAGAGTTCTCCTTTCCTCGATCTGGACACTACCCTCCTGTTGATGCAGCCCAAAATTGCATTGGCCATTGTTTCCGCCACATCGCACGGTTGGCTCATGTTTGCCTTGTGGTCTACCAAAACCTCTTGATTCTTTGCACATGTCCTGCTGTCAGGTCAGCTGTTAACCTGCTTTGTGTTTGTGTGTTTGATTCCCCTGAAAGTAGTACCTTACATTTATCCCTGATGGAATTCAATTTGTTAGCTTTGGCCTAGTTCTGCAATCCTTGACGGTCGCCGCGAGGTCAAGCGATGGGACTGAGTGGGATTCTGCCTAGCCAAACAAGGCTGTGCCACAACTATGAAACAACTCAAGTCTATATTTAAAGTCCTTTCCGATACACTGCGGTTCCCATCCTGAGCCTTCTCTGGATCCTGCTGCTTGTTTTTATAGAGTTTTAAAGTGTAAATACTTTAACTCATTAACTGCTTTTAAATGTCCCCTTGCAAGAATTGCCCCCCAGTGCTAAAATTAATTTGCCATTCCACGTGAAGAAGAGGCAGGGTTTATTATGAGCATCCCCTTACTTCAACCATATAAGAAGTTGAAGGGACGCTACCAAAGAGCTTCCTTTCCCCAAGCCACCGTTTTGCATGACTGCGGAGTCAAAAACGACAGAGCCAGCCTCACTGAGATGAACTGACTTCAGAGACTGGCACTGTCTCTGAAGTGTGAAGGGCACTGAAGGATGAACCAGAGTTGGCAAAATTCACACAATGACGAAAGGCGGGATGTGGTTCTAGTGAAACATTGCAGCTGTGGTTCAAAAGAAGTGCTGGATGCAGTTGTGACCCAACATATTTGGATCCAAAGCGGGTCGACAGCTTTTCATGAAGGCGTCTTCCTTGATGGAGCCATCAGGTACTTGACCTCAAGAACAGACGCTTCATTTTTAAGGTTATGAACGTTGAGAGGCAACCGTAGTTGTTGCATGTGCCAAAATCTATTTCCCACTACGCATTTAATTTTTGTACTGCACCTAATTTGTCCATTAGAAGAATACCTGGAATAGAGGAGGGGAGGTATTGAAGCAACGCTGTCCTTTCTTCTTTCAACCCTCTCCTCACCCCTTGAGGCACGTGGAGTGAATTAACTCCTTGCTTTATCTTTCGTTCTTGTTCTGAAAGGCCCCCGAGTCGATAAATATGAAATAAAACTAGCGCACGATGCTCATCCTCTCCCAAACAGAGAGGAAAGGTGGACTATATCTCACAAGGAATGCAGTCCCAGAGCAGAACCCGAGGTGGCAGCAGTCTCTCTCTTTCCAAGAAATGGCAATACTGTATAGTGAGGGAGATGGGTTGGCAGGGAGAAAGCATTTTCTCAGGTCTTTTGCTATCCATCCCAGCAGATATGGTCCTTCCTCCTGGCCTGTTCCCCCCCATGGGCATCATATTGGGCAGAGGAGACTTGCCTATTTCCCTTTCCTCCCTTTGCTATTTCTAATTTCCTTCTCTCTCTTTCTCTCTCCTTTATTTTCCCTGACTTGGGATGCTCACTTTTCCAAGTTGTTCCTTGCTGCTTTTAAAGAACCGTCTTCTTTGGGGTTCTTTCCTCCCTCGTCTTGGATGATTAGAAAGCAGCTGGTGATCATGGGAGCAGGGTAAGCCTTTGGTGAAGCCTGTGAGACTACAAGTCTCATCATCCCCAGGCTGAGGTTGTACCCTGTTCTTTTGCTTTATGGGTGAGAGATGGGATTTAGGAATAAGAGAGGTGTGTTAGAAGCCAGGATTTGGATATGTTAAATGTTCTTTAACTGTACAGTGAGTAATCTTTAGCTGTACAATTAATTTATGTTCAATAAGGTGGAAGAATTCAAAGACGAATATCAGTCTGCAAAGGGATCTTGTAGCCCTTTGAGACTTAGCTGAGAAAGAAGCTGGTAACATAAAGCTATTGTAGGTTTAATTTACTTATTTAATCTACTTCATCAAGCTACTTGCATCTGATGAAGTAGACTTAGTCTATGAAAGCTCATGCTGCCAACTTCTTTTTCTCAGTCTCAAAAGGGCTATCAATCCTTTTTGTTCCTCTAAGATGGCTATGGAAAGGTTATTGGGATGCTTGGCTTCAGACGCCTGGGGTCCATGGTGGCACAGTTATTCAAGGCTGGTGGAACCCTATAGTAGGATGAGACTATGAGGAACCACAAGGGCATGTGGAAGGTGCTCTCATTCGATTCCATAACTTTGGGACAGGTGGAGGTCCTCACACAGGCGACCAAAGTGGGACAGGTGGACAAACCCCACATTCTCCTTACCCAAATCTTCTTTACCCTGTTGCAAGGACTGGACTGTTTCATTGTACACCTTATCTTTTTATCTTATGCCCAAGTGTGCTTTTAGGCATGTGCCTGCCTCCCACAGTGGTGCGAAGATGTCCAGATCCAGGCCGTTCTTTCTTCTAAAGCATCTTTAAAACTCTGTCAAGTTTCATCCTGGGTTATCTCCCATCAGCAAAAACTCTTCAGTCCTCCTAGTTCAGTGTTCGCAGCTCTGTCAGACAGATGTTCTTGGGTCTCAAGAGGTGCAAGGCCTTCCCATCACTTGTGCCTAGCTGGAGATGGCTACGGGATTTAGCTGGGCAGTTCCTTTATCCGGACGCTGCACGCTTTGCTACTAGTCTGATCCAGAGATTAGACCTTCTGGCGTGGGATGTGGGTCCACACATACATGTTTAAATACAAACGGTGTCTCCCATCTGATGGAAAACTGGAGGAAGTCTTGTGACATTGATCAGTTATTGCAAGGCCTTGATAACAAAACCCAATTCCTTTCTCCGCTTCTATGTTTCCCCCCCCTTAAAGCAAACAAACAAAGAGGCAGAAAGTAGCCATCAATTTGCCCCCTTCTTACTAAGGGGCTTTTTGCACCCTTCAGTGCTACCTGGGGCCATGCCAGGACACCTGTCCCTGCCGGAGTCTCTCTCTTTCTCTCTCCTCTTCCAGCCCAGTTTCCCAATCCTTCCTTCCATTTATAGCTGCTATTGCAACCTCAGCCGGTCGGATCTCAGAAAGAGGCCCCTGGGGCGGCTGCTAAATCCCACACATACACACACACACCCTTCACAGTCTCATCCCTGTTTGCCGGAGCCTCCTCTTCTTCTAGTGCGGTTGTGATCCAGACCTCTGTTTCAATGTAGACACCCCCCGTCTAGGAGGAGGGAGCAAAGCCTCAGCGACAGGACTGCGGAAAGTTTATTTGACTTTAAAAAAACCCAACAGAGGTGGAGGGGGGAAAGAAGAAAGAATGTGACGTAAAAACTTCTTAAAGAGCTCTTTGGCAGTAGATTATCTGGGAAATCGGACCATGTGAGAACCGGCCAACAAAAAGCCTCCCCTTCCGTGGCTGGTGGCCCAGAGTCTCCAAAGCCAAGGTAGGGTCCAGGTCAGAGAGAGGCAAGCACGGATGCGAGGCTGGGTCAGAGGACCGCAAGGGAAAGCATCACAAGCCCAGGTACTTGCTTTCAATGTCTTTTTTCCACCCCTTTCTTTTAATCAGATGTTTTCATCTTTTAATCGGATGTGGCAAAAGCTCTCTTATAGGATGAGAAAGAGGGGAGTTTGTCCTTTCCAGCCAAAGCACTGACACTTCTCCCCTCTCCTCTTGCAACCTGGGACGCGAAATCCAAAATCCGGCCAGAGTCGTGCCCAAATCCCTCTCCAGACAGACTGTGCATGCATGTATTTATGCGCACATTTCAACGAGACGCTTTTAAAAGGCTTTCTTCAATTAAACAGGACTCTATCTTTCCATCCCGTCGGTGCTGAAGAGGAGAGGGAAACATTCTCCCCAAACTCCAAGGAAGAGAAAAGATGATGCCAAAGATGGAATTTCAATTTAAGGTTTTTCTTTGAAGAGTTAAGGAAGTGTGCCTTCCTTTTTGCTCCTTTTTGCTGATTTTACAATTATTATTATTGTCTGTCTATACATGCTTCTTGTTTGCCGCCTCAGTTGTAAGTCTTGGTGATGAGAGACGGGGAGCGGTGCGTGTTTTGACAATGTTCGGCGAGACGCTGTGGCGATTTTGCTTAGCTTGCCCGGTGAGCTGAAAGCACATTGTTTAAAGGAGTGAAAAACAGTGTACTTAAAGAGCGGGGAGAGAGACAAACGGTTCTTATGTCTGTTTTATCTTGATCTCTTTTCCCCTTTTGGGTGGTAGTTATGTGCAGGAAGGATGCAATACTGTGCAAACTCAAGTGTTGTCCATTCATTTTGCATTTTCAGAGTTCTCTCACCTGAGAAAGTGAGAGCAATCTCTTTTCTTTTCTTTCCATAAAGTAAACAGGAGGGAACTTTCTATCCAAGTGGATATTCTGGTTTACAGGTTCGAACTTGAATGAATGAAGCTGGGATTTGGGGAGACGAGAGAAAGGAGTGAGATGTAAAATGCCGAAAGCTGTGAAACATGTAGTGAAACTGGGAACGATCAGGAGCATAGTTGCTGAAAACGGGGGGAAGATGGTTTTGGAATTGAACGGTGAGAATTGAACGGCATCTAGGCATGTGTTTAAATGGAAAGCAATACTTCGGGATGGTTCTTCGTTTTACTGTGCCGTCAATGGATTTCACATCTAGGCAAAAGATTCTCACCAATCTCCGGGGGATTTCTAAAGTTTTAGATGGGAAGAGAGCAGAGGACAAGGGAATGACTCTGTCGTTTGCTGCCATGATCCTCTCTTTGGAAAGATTATGATTGAGAAATTGAGGTGCATGTAGTTGTTTTGAACTTTCTTTGCCTTCTGTTATCGTTGTGGTGTATCTTCAAGTCCATTCTTACTTAAAGCGACCCTTTTCCAGGGCTTTTATGGCCAGATTTATCCAGACGGGTTTGCTGTTGCCGTCCTCTAAAGATGAGCGTGTGTGAATTGTCCAAGCTTCCCCAGTAGATTTCCACGGCTGAGCAGGGATTCGAACCCTGGTCTTCCGGAGTCCTGGTGCAACGTTTACTGCACCGAGATGGCTTCAAAAATAGGGTCCTCTTGGCAAGATTTATTCAGAGAGGTTTGCCATTTTTGAGGGTGACTTGCGGGGATTTGAACCCAGGTCTCCTGGAACCCTAGTCTGTCAGTCAAACCATGACACCGCGTTGCCTCTAAAGACATGGGCTGTATCTGTAGAGTTTGCATCTGACTCCTAGGATTGCTAACAATAGAGAAGTACATGTTCTCCCTGGGAGAAAAGGCTATTTCATTTTATATACATAGACATAGACATGTATATATAGTCACTGATTTATTTTACATCCTGCTTGGCTTCCAAAACTGACACGCAAGGTAGCTCACATCATATGTGTGTGAGTACTGAAAGTGGAGTTTGAGTCCGACACTCAGACCACTAGACCGCACCGATCTTTACAGGGAAAGTCCAACACATGTTTAAAAAGAGCACTGCCATTCTTAGAGGCTTCCAGGAAAAGAGGATTCGCTTTTGTCCAAGGCAGTCTGGGGGCCGCAGGAGCATCCTTTGGGCACCGTGGGTTGCCCACCTTTGTGGAGGATAATCCGTTCTGAATTATTCCTTCGCGCAGTCTAAAAAGTTCTTGCTCTTTTTTGCAAAACAACCTGTTTCTAAGGCTCAGAACATGACCAAATCTGTTTGTTTGTGTTTGCAACGGAGGGACTTTGGACCCCCATCAAGAGCCCGTCTCCTCCGTCCCACCGGGCACAGTTTGAATATGGGAAATTGCCCGAAAAAAATTCCTTTGCCCCAGTCTGTCTGGGATTTCCAAGAATGCAGCCGGCAATAAATAGTGGCCAAGATATGCGGAGGACAATAAATAATAACCAATAACAATAAACAGGGATGGATAGGAAGCCTCCTTGGAAGGAGGAGAAGGAATGAAAGGTTTGTGCCGTACAACCGTTGGCTCACGCGACCTCTTGTCTAAGCCGAGAAGAACGTTAAAAATGCCCTTGGCTGTTTTGCTTCTTCCTGGGGAGCGAAAGATGGGTCCCAATGGTGTTGAAAGAGCAAACTGTGTGCAGGGTTGGCTTCTAACCTTCACACAGAAGGGCCTCTGGAAAGGGGACAGACCGGACAAATAAGACAGTCTTGACATCAGTTGCAAAAAGAGGTATGGAATTGGTTAACTGGTCCGATTTAGCCCCTGGGAGAAAGACAGGTATGGCTATGAGGCAATGAAGGTCTTGCAAAATCTTTCTCTCCTCCAACATCTCCACAAACTCACAAAACCCCTGGTATCTCCAGTCAAAAGGAATCAGGCCTCACCGGCTAAGATTCATGCAGATTTTCTTCTGGATGGCAACATTCCTCACCATTGGCTGCACCGGCTCAGGTTGGTGGAAGTTATGCACTCTCCATCAGTCCCAGTTTGGCAGGGATAGTCCCAGTTAATCCTTCCAACTTCTTCAGCTGCTTTTAAAATGTCCTGGTTTCTCTCTCCTCCTTCCACCTTTCCTCTCTGTCCCTCAGTTGGCTTCAGTTGCTGCAAAACTCAGTTAAAGTGCAATGGTAGGTTGCATCCAATTAATTCAGCAGCTGGGAAAGCAGGGGGCAGGATGTCCCTCTTCCCAGTAGACTCTGGCAAAAGCAAATGGCTGCATCCCCTTCCAGCTTGTGGGGTCTTCCTCATGGATAACTTTCGCCATCTTGACCACATGCTGGCTCCACTTCTGTAGCCCCTGAAG
Organism: Sceloporus undulatus; assembly: GCF_019175285.1. NCBI lineage: Eukaryota > Metazoa > Chordata > Lepidosauria > Squamata > Phrynosomatidae > Sceloporus > Sceloporus undulatus. Next base: position 6,663,156 of record NC_056532.1, on the reverse strand, counting down.
GCCCCCAAAGCCCTCCAAACCTGCCCCCATTTATTGAAAATAACTCTTATCAAGTAGCAAGCCCTCCAAAGGCAAGAAAGGAATATCCCCCGGCCAAACGTCGATTATTTCTTTGTTTGACCAAAATGTTTATATCCAGCCCTACGCAGGCCAGCCTGCAATAAAACCAATTTAAAAGCTCAACAGTAAGAAAAATAATTCAGGAGCCTGCGAAAGGATTCAGCGAGTTAAAAAACGGGTCAACGAAGCAAGCGAACGAGTTAAAAAAACACAACGTCCAGCCCACGTGATTTTACAGCTGGGGCTGTTTTAGTTTTACGATTTCCCTTGGGGGATTTAATGATCGTGGCAGAAAGAATAGGTAACCTATTTCATATTTCATTTCTCCAGAGCGGCAGCTATGGAAAGTCAGGTCACGGGGATCAGTGGCGGCGGGTCAATCTCTACCACCTTCTTGCATCAGATTCAGGGGGTATAAAGTCCACCTGAGCTGCATCACTTTGGATACTCACCTGGCACCAAACCACATACACCCAAAACACCCACCCATCTAACTACATACCCACTTTCCGGCCAAATTTTGAAATCATGCCCGGTCTCGAGTGCCAGCGATCTTCCAAAGATGCCCAGGTGTGTTGTTTTTCCCTGGGTGAAACCGAAAGCGGTCCTCCCTGCCCTTCTAGTGCCCATTGCCCGTCTCCGAGGATAGCACAGGTTGGATTGATGATTAACGGAGGTTTGACAATTGCAACATGCCAGGGGTGTGGAAGGCTTTTCCCCCTGTGGCTGGCATGGTGGAGGCACCTCAACAGTCCCAAGTGGCTAGGAATTTCAGGTAGGTCAGCCTTAGACAGGAGAGATTGGGGGACCTACCTTATTCATGCAATGTCTTAAGTCTAACTTTCATTCTAGCAAACCTTCCAGGTGTGTTGGATTACAAATCTCATCCCTGCCAGCCAGATGGAGCAGCAACTGGGCATACTGGTTGGGGTCAGTGGGAGTTGTAGTTCCAACCAGTCTAGAAGGCACTGAAAGGCTGATGATGTTAGGCTCTGTGGCACACACAGGTCCCGAAAGGCTCTCAAGGAACAATTTCAAATGAGAGTTTTAGAATCAAAATAAGAAAACAAATATTGTTATCAAGTATTTGCCAACCTAGAGTGACCGTAAGGTGAAACAGTTATGGGGTTTTCTTGGCAAGGTTTTAGGAGGCTGAGAGAGTGCAACCACGGTCTCCCAGTGGGTTTCCATGGCAGGGCAAAGAGTCAAACCCTGGCTTCCCAGAGTCACAGCCCAACACTATACTTGGTCTGATTTATTATTGGTATCACAAAAATCCTTTCTCTTCTTCCATCATGTAAGTCACTGTGTCCCGAGAGTCAATACATTTTGCTCTGCCGTGTGTATGCAGATGGGTAATATTGAAAGAAAAGAGCAAGCTACTAGTCCTCATGATGCAGCAAGGAAAGAAAAGCCTGCAAAGACACGGAGGTGTCTTTTCTGCAGAATTAAATCCGAAACGGATTCACCACCTGCCTGGCATAGATGCCCACAAACTATGGGTGTTACCAGGGTAAAAGAAATATTCTCGTGAGCGTTCCCGAATCTCTCCGTTTATTTTTACGAGTGTTTTCTGTTGACTTTAAAGCTATAAAGCTATGTCAAATAAAATGCTGAACAGCGAGTTAGGTCCACAGTTAAGGTAGGATAAGTCCAGTTTGGCCTCTGGTCCAGTTTGAAACCTGGGTACACAGCAGCGCACCGACGGAGTTTGCAAAACAAGACTGTCTCTTGCTGATCACTCGAAATGCCTGTCCTTCAACTGCATCTTTAAAAGTGGAATAGAGGTGCTGTAAGGGTGCAGTGCAATAATCTAGTAAGAAAAGGCATTCTGCGCCAATTTGGATTATCTTTTTTTGGAGAGGAAGGATGACGGTACCTTTGTTGCAGAAACAAGAGGACAAACTTGGGTCTTTCCTAGCAGCCGCCAAACTTGTAATTGGAAACGGATGGAAAACTGGGGGGGAGGAATCTGTTCCAGAAAGAGAGAGTTTTATCATTAATAGCAGGAATTGGGATGGTTGGGGGGAGGCATGAGCCAGGCAGTTACACTCCCCAAGGAAATGGTTGCAAACGTTCACAAGGCAGGGCTGAGCCTAGGAATTAGGTCCCATTCAAACCGGCAGGTCTTACTTTGGAGTAGAGACATTTAGGATGTCAGAGGAACACTACTTTCCTAGGTGGCAATGGAAACCCACAGATGCATTGTTATTATGTGCCTTATGCTATGTGGATCTGGATTACGGCAGCCCTGTCATAGAGGGCTTTTTTAGGTTTATTCGGGGGGGTGTTTGCTTTTCTGTGAGGCTGAGAAAGTGGGACTTTCCCAAAGTAACCCAAGATTTTTTCCATGGCTAGAAAGGTCTCCTTGCATCCTAGTCCAATACTCAAAGCAATGTACTACGTTGTCTCCAATATGACAACCCTCTCCACGTTTCTTCCAAGGAGGTTGGCCTTAGAGGTGGAAAGTGTGTGGCCTTCCTAGGGTCCCTCAGTTGCCATGGCCAAGCAGGAATCCGAACCCTTGTCTCCTGGAGTCCTAGCCCAACTCTCAAAACCACTTGACCACACCAGCCCCATACTGTATCTGTAATTTAGAACTTACTTAACTGAGAGTTTGTTACTTTCTTCTTTCTATTACTGTTACGTTCTCCATTTCGCAGTTTTCTAGCGGTTACCATTTAGAACTTTGGACCATGAATGATTCAGATCCCTCTCAGTTTCTCTGCAAAGCACCTGTATGCATTGAGGCTGCTATATAATCAATAATAATCATCATTCCCCCCCCCTTTTCCTCCTCAACTGGCAGGTAAAGTGGCATCGTACTCAAAGTCTGCTGTGCCCGTGAGCCGTTGAGGCTGGGTGTCGCACCAAGGACTCTGTGGCTGGACGGAGACCACTTGCCAATGGAAAGGGGTGCTGTCTCCATCACTGCCTTTTAACCACCGCCAGGATGGAGAAGCCAGCCCTGAGCCACGAGAGCCAGCCCCTCACGTCTTCTCCGAAGGAGTCCTCGGACTGCACTGAAGAGGGGGACTGCGCGGGTAATGGACACCTAGGCAAGGATACCCAGAGGGCACTCCCGCTGGCAGAGGGGACAGACAAAGCCCACGTCGGCCAAGGGAACAAAGGGGCAGCGAGCCCCATCTCCAATGGGTTTTCAGGGGCTCAGAGCCCAAGCTCCTTCAACATGGCTGGAGGCAACGAGGGGACCCCTTTGGCCACCCCAGTGGCCATGACCATCTTGACCACCAACAGCAACACCACCACCTCCATCCTGTGCGTGGCGGACGCTCAGCAGCAGCTGGTGGAGGTGGGCGAAAGGGAGACCTGGAGCAAGAAAGTGGACTTTCTCCTCTCCGTCATCGGCTACGCCGTGGACCTGGGCAACGTCTGGCGCTTCCCTTACATCTGTTACCAAAATGGAGGAGGTGAGAGGGCCTCCTGTGTATCAGGATGGGGATTCGAGAGGAGGGGACCTCTCTTCCATCCAAGGGAATCATCCGCCGCTCGTAATGTGAACTCAGGGACATAGTCCACCTTAGTGTGTGACAGCATAAAAAGTTACAGAGGAATCCTGTACCACCTTTGAGGCTAAGTGAGAAAAAGCAATTTATGGCATACATTTTGGAGGGCTCTAAGCCGCTGCATCTGATGCGTCCACGAAAGCTTACGCTAGAAATTTCTTCCTCCCCGTTAGTCTCAAAGGTGTCAGAGGACTACAACTATTGCTTCTTCCTCCTCGTCTCCTTATCCTTCCAGGGACAGCCTTCCAGATGATGTTGGACTGCAAGTCCCAGTAGCTTCCCAACCAGCATATCCAATGGTTGAAAGATACTGGGAGTCACGGCAGTGTCTGGAGGGTTACACAATTCCCTCTCCTGCTCTAGAGTCAGAGGTAGGCCAAGCATGGCTTTCCAGATGATGATGGACTGCAGTTCCCATATTCCCCAGCTATTGGCAAGGGATCTTGGGATTTGCAGTCCCCCTCACAAAGGGCCTTGCCAAACAAGATCTGCTTGTGAGTAAATCTTACCAGATTATCTAGCATTTCTGGTCTACCTAATGAGAGGACTCCCTTTTAATTCCAACTAATTGGGAGAAGAGCAATGCCTCGCAGGCGTGATGTATCGTGAAAACAACTGATAGCAATGGATAGGTTGTTGGACTGACTTCCCATTCCTGAGGGTTCACGATTTTGCCATTCCTGTTTGTTCCTTGGAACCATGTTTAACGTTCGTCTTTTTGGCTCAGGGGCTTTCCTCCTCCCATACACGATCATGGCCATTTTCGGAGGCATCCCACTCTTCTACATGGAGCTGGCATTGGGGCAGTATCACCAGAACGGATGCATCTCAATATGGAGGAAAATCTGTCCCATTTTCAAAGGTAATTCTTAAGACTTAACGGATCTTTTGTAAGGTAGTTGGGCTCATGGGTCTCCACTGAAACACTCCTGGTACGTCCTCTGGTAGTTTCTCTCTCTGGTTGAAGGCAGAGAAATATGAAGCATATGAAGCTCAGACTTTTAAAATGAACCGTTACTCCAAACTGATAAACTTTGCGTGTAGTAAATCATCTGTCTCTTAAGGGCATGGATTTCCAAAATATGCACCAGCATAATAAAGTGATAAGGTCGCCATTTGATACGCTTCTGCCTATCCTTAGTTTTTTCCCTTAGTTCCTCTCCTCTCCATCTTGTGCCGGAGCTTCATGTGTGCCAAGAAGTCTTGGCATAACCACTAGTTTGATTCGTACGTGTGTTACATTTTTAATTCTGCCTCTCTTTCAAACATGACCCTCAGGACAGGTAACAAGAATGCCACATAGTTCAAAAACCAAATTTCAACGACAAAGCAATGGGGGAAAACAGCCAGTTAAACCACACGGACACAAAGGTCAAAGCATCCAAGCAGATGGTTGTTGTTGTATGCCTTCAAGTCTGTTTCCAAGTTATGGTGACCCTAAGGCAAACCTATGACAGGGAGGTTGGATGGGCATCTTTCAGGAGTGCTTCAGTTGTGGATTCCTGCCTGGTAACTGTTTCAGGAGTGCTTCAGTTGTGGCTAGATATACCTTGCGGTAAGACCCTCTGATTCTCCTTCCCCAGGAATCGGCTATGCCATCTGCATCATCGCCGTCTACGTGGCCTCATACTACAACACCATCATGGCCTGGGCCTTGTACTACCTCATCTCCTCCTTCACGGACGAGCTGCCCTGGACCAGCTGCACCAACCCTTGGAACACCAACAACTGCACCAACTATTTCTCCAACCGGAGCATCGCCTGGACCGCCAGCTCCATCTCCCCGGCAGAAGAATTTTATACGTAAGTGCATGTAAGTGGAGAGACGGCCGTGCCGGAAAAGAAGGGGAGGGAGGGAGAAGGAAAAAGAGGAGGAGGGTATCCTTGAGCCCCTTTGCTTCCTTTGTGTGGTGTTGCTTTTAAAGGACCCTTACTGGTACATTTCTTCTGGTGGCCATGATGATATAAGTTCAGCCTTCCATTAAGGAACACACTCCCCTTGGAGTCCTGACTGGCACCAATATTGCAGCCAAGTAAAACCACGGTTTTCTATGAATGTTTTTGAGGCCTGTTTTAACCCCAAAACCCCCGAAACACCTGGCATGCACATTTTAATCCATTTTACATATTTGAACTCATCTGACCTTGCTTTTGTACTTGTTAATTTGCTTTTTTAAAAAGAGTTTTAAATTACAGTACTTGCATTATTTTTATTATTCGTATTGTTTAAATTGAAACAGGCAGGGGTCCCTTGTTGCACGCTCCTCCTTTAACTGTTTTGGTTCTCGGCTTGTTGGGTTTCCACGGCTGAGCAGAGATTCAAAGCCTGGTCTCCAGAGTCGTAGTCCACCACTCGGACCACTATACCACACTTGGACCCCTGGAGACTTAAGGCAAATGTGCCCTGTCTTTTCCCGCCTGCCATCCCCTTGGCACTGCCTGTCACCTCGAATGAAGCCACAAAGTCCATGTTCTTTCTATTTCAGCCGGCACGTTCTTCAAGTGCACCGAGCCAAAGGGTTGGACAATCTGGGCGGCATCAGCTGGCAGCTCACCCTCTGCTTGCTCTTCATCTTCACCATTGTGTATTTCAGCATCTGGAAAGGGGTCAAAACATCTGGAAAGGTGAAGAGCGGGGCCAGCGGCTGGAGCAGAGAGCGGGGGGAGGATTTAATGCTGTATCTTGACTCTTGGGGCCACCTTGATTTTTAGACATCAAAACAGTGGGGAGAGATTAGCCATTCTGTTCTGCTGCTGCAAAAGTTTTGAATCCTTTAAGGTTCCTTGGAACCTTATGTTCAGGGTGCTGAAGTGTCTCCCCAATGGATATTCAACACCATGGAGAACTTTGTTATGTACTCCACTCCTGACATGGAAGCCTCTGACCACCGCTGATGCTGGCAAAGGGAGCACTAGTCCCTCAAAGTTACATTTTCCAAGCGGTAGGCTTCCTGTCAAGATTACTGTCCAGTCTTTCCTTTCTCAATTGACTGGCCCTGGGTGAGTCAATGGCTCTGCCTCCCTTCCACCTGGTGGAAAAGGAATTGGTGACGAATCTGTGAAGATGGTTTCACAACTGTGAGTCATCCTGCGATGCTTCGGCGCACAGGGCCCCACTCCTACGTGGGTGAAGCGAACCCATAAAGAGCCAAGAAACAAAGACCACCCAATAAATGGTATTGGCTCTGGGAAAGCGAAAAGTTCTCAGAAGCCATATAAGCCTGGAGACCCATCATTGGATGTCGCCAAACATCATTATGGATTCAAGGAGTGCCAGTTTTCTCAGTAGTACCAGGGATTTCTCCTCCGTCAAATCCTCAGCCAATGCCGTCTTAATTCCTTCTCCAAACAGGTTGTGTGGGTGACCGCCACGTTCCCTTACATCATCCTTTTCATCCTCCTAATACGAGGCGCAACCTTGCCCGGAGCCTGGAGGGGGGTACTCTACTACCTGAAGCCTGACTGGCAGAAACTTCTTGCCACAGAGGTAAGGGGAGAAAGAGGGGAAGCAGAAGGGGAGTCGTGAGTGTCTGCTTTTCTAAAGAGCCATGGCAGAAATGGGGAGACAGATAAACGGGGCGGACTGAGCCATGCCATTGAGACCAGTGCTTCTGATGTGAAGGACTGATAGTTATTGTTTTCCAATAATAGTGCCAAGAACTGGCACTAAGTATGTGCCCATTGCCTACAATCGATTCTGTCTTTCCTGGAGCACCACCGGTCAGGAGACCACCATTTTGTGCAGTGCTGCTCTAGGATGCACTGCACTGTAGAGCTGATGCAGACACTCCTTTAAGTGCCATGGCTCTCTCCTGAAGAATCCTAGGATGTGTAGTTTTGGGAAGCACCAGCACTCTTTTGGCAGAGAAGGCTAAAAGACCTTGTAAAACTACGCATCCCAGAATTCCATGGGATGATGCTAGAGCACTTAAAAGTGGTGTCAGACTGCATTATTTCCAATCTAGAGGCGCCCTTAGACAGTCCCCACAAACATGCTCTTCTTACACCTGCTGGCAATCTGTCCCAGTCACCATGTTCCCTTTTCAAAAACCGCACCTCTCTCCATCTTTTCTGAGTGTTTCCAAATGATTCTTCTATGGAAATGCGGCGGGTGTTGAGATCCAGTTCAATTGAGCCTTAACCACAGGAAACATTCGACCGTCCCTTGGTACCCCCTCCCTTTCCAGCATTGCATATGAAAGTCTCAGATGCAAAGGGGGAAAAGATCTGGGCGCTTTTAAGTAATAAATGCAGCAAATACCGAGATTATGGCTTCTAATATCGGCGAGCCGGCAGCCTAACCGCTGATAGGAGAGAGTTCAATGAAGAGGAAATGAAGACACTCCGTTCCCTGATAAAGCCGCTTTTTCCAATCAGGCCCTGTTTTGCCTCCCTAAAAGTAATAAAGGGTGCTGGTATTGTATTGCGTGTATCTGAAGTGAGGAGAGGGCAGATTGCAATCGCGGCAGCGTTGTCTCGCTGCCGCATGTCGGCTGCTGTGAGCAGAAAGACACACCGGGTTGGTCCTGTCTGAATCCAGAGAAGGTGGAGGAAAAAGACACCGGCGCGTTCCCAGGAAAGTACAAAACTCTTGACCCAAACGGTGGATCAGGAGAAGTCAAATTTCACGCCACAGTCACAGATTATTAGGAAAGGGACTCAGAATAAAATGGCATACGCTTCTTCCCAAAGTTGGAACATTGCTTCCTACAGCCACAATGACCTGTCCTTTTTACTTTTCCTATGATTTATTTTACTGCCCTGCAAAAACGGTTGTTGTTGTTGTTGTTTTCCTTTCTGTTGTGTCGTTTTAGGTGTGGGTGGATGCCGCTGCTCAGATTTTCTTCTCCCTCGGTCCTGGCTTTGGGGTGCTCCTTGCCTTTGCGAGCTACAACAAGTTTCACAACAACTGCTACCAGTAAGCGCCATTGAGAAGGGCCAAGCGCCAGCCAAGCAAAACGCTTTGGCTGGGATTCAAACTGACAAATGCTCCCCAGGAGAGCAGAAACTATGCTGGGCTGCAGGTCATGGCGTGCCTATCGTCCAGATGGCACAATATGACATTCTCCTCTCCCTTCGTGAAGAGAAATTCAGGGGCACGTTTTCCTTTGGTTTTGGTTTTTGTGGGGTCTGAGGTCTGTTTGCACACGTATCAGAGAGCAAGCATGGTTTGAGTCTCCACTTGGTCATGCAAACCCATAGGAGCACCTTGGACAAGCCGCACTCTCTCAGCCTCTGAGGGAGGCAAAGGCAAACCCCCTCTGAAAAAACCTTGCCAAGAAAACCCTGTGATAGGAATGTCTTAGGGTTGCCAGAAATGTTTTGAAGGCACATAAGACAGCAACCACATGTGTATGTGGGTAGTCTCTTCATGGGCTCTCCACAACCCCAACCTGTAAGACAGGCAGAAGCCTCTCTCAAGATGACAGAAAAGAAGGAAAAGGCCAAGCAGATCATTTTTTTCCCTTTAGAGCTTGATTCTATCTGTCCTCACCTGCCTTTCTGGGATCTGCTTGGCCCTTTCTCTTCTTCTCTGTTCCAAACCAGGAGCAATAGGATACCTCCAGACTGGGCTAGGAGGAAGCACAGGATGGTTGTGTCTGGGAACATGTTCAGAGTCCATCTTGATTCTCACATGGCTTTTCATCCCAGGGACGCTCTGGTCACCAGCGCCGTCAACTGCATGACAAGTTTCATCTCCGGCTTTGTCATCTTCACCGTCCTCGGATACATGGCTGAGATGAGGAACGAAGAAGTCTCAGAAGTTGCCAAAGATACCGGTAAACTATTCTGCGTTTCCTGTGATGTTCTGGTGCCTCTAAGTCCATTGCTCCTTATCCAAGGTGGCAAGACCACCAACAACTCCCAACAGCCTTGGCCAGTAGAGCCAAGAGTAAGGAATGCTGGGAGCTGCTGTCCAACATTTTGCCCACTTTCAGTCTACATCAGTGCTTCCTAACCTATCTGATGCAGAGGACTGGCAAGGCTGTTTTTTGGCCAGGGACCAGCAACATATTTCTGCCCATTGACTAAGGCCCATGGAACAACTGGTGCAGCTTGGCTATGCTGAGCTTTGGAGAAGAGAAGGCTGAGAGATGCACATGCTAGAGCCATCTTTGTTGATTGGAGATGACCAGACCAATGAACATTGCTTAGCGATTGGGCCAGACCTTTACCTTGTATGATTCAAAGACATAGCCATGTTAGTCTGGAGAATCAGGATGCAAAGGGATCTTGTAGCACCTTTGAGACTAGCAGAAAGAAACAAGTTGGTAGCATGAGCTTTTGTAGACTTCAGCCAACTTCTTCCCATGCTGTTTTTGGAGTGGGAATCCAGAGACAGACCTATAGAAGTCACTTCTATAAGTGGGTGAGAACTTCAATCCAAATTGAAAACCTATGGATATGGAGATGTTTTGGCAAGGGCAATTTTAATGATGGTCGTTGGGTGACAAAGGCAGCCAGATAGCTGTAGCCTAGAGTCGGAGAATAATCATATGAATGGATATGGTTATTTACCTCTTATGGTTGGTGTTTGCCAGTAACAAAGCAGGGTCTTGGACCACTCACCTTTTGGCCTTAAGTCACTAAGCCAACAAGGTGCTTGAAGGGAGTGTGATTGATGGAGGACTGAAGGCTTGTCAAGATTAAATGCTGTGCTATTTGCCCAACCCAACCCAGAGCCATACCAAGATAGCGATGTACTAAAATAGGGGTATACCGAGATAGCTTCGCACAAGGTACCCATTTGGGTTGCTAAATCTGCTTCCTTCAGGCGTCCACCCTTCAGCGTTGGCTCTGGGCAATGCTTACATTGGCAAAGCGATTACTCCTGGACCCAAACCGAGTTACGTAAAGGTTTTGATCATCGTAACGCGCTCTTGAGCGGAGCTCCCTTTGAACGGTCTTCGGAAAACCTGCCGTCAGTCCAAAATGCGTCAGTCCGAGTTTGCAATTTATTGTACTTCAATTGTTTATTGTGTTTTGATGAGGCAAGCTACCCTGGGAATAGGTTCAAGGGTGGGGTACAAGTGCCCAAAATAGACTCAAAACTAAATTTGAACAAAAAGTTAGTGTGTAATTCCATTATGAGGATGGCTGTGCCCGCTCCTAGTTCATTTCTGAGGACAAATGAACGTTCTGGTTATGATTAGACTTGGACCAGGTTCCTCGAAGACCTGCCCTATCTCACATCATCTTGTCTGTTTGTTCAGATCTTGGAAAGAAGTTAAGCAACCCGTTCCACTGCCACTTCTTGGTTGCGATGCAAAGGTTGCAGAACTCCATTCCCCGAGAGATCAGCTCAGCTCTTCCCCTATTAAGTTTTAGATCATGGCTTGGAAACATGCACACTTCCAAATGTGATTAAACAGCAATGCCCATCTCTTCTGGACTGGTAGCTAGGGCAGCCACAATTACCTGTCCTCAAGCGTTGTCTTTGCATGCTAAACTCAACACAGACATTGTGGTTATGGTCAGTCTAGCTAGTTTGTTATTAATATATTTCTTGGGTGGGAGGCAATGGTGACAAACGGCTTCTGAACAAATCTTGCCAAGAAAACCATAGGATAGGGTCACCAGCATGGTGCAGTGGTTGGACAGGGATTCAAGGAGAGCAGGATTCGAATATCCGCTCAGCTGTGGAAACCCAGCGGGGGACCTTGGGCGCAAGGCACACTCTCTCAGCCTCAGAGGAAGGCCCTGGCAACCCCCCCCCTCTGAACAAATCCTGGCAAAGACTTCTTGGATGAGTGTCCATTAACCAAGTAGAGACAAAGCATCCTGACTTCACAATCTCCTTGCCTCCACAGGACCCAGCCTCCTCTTCATCACGTACGCAGAGGCCATTGCAAACATGCCAGCCTCCACTTTCTTTGCCATTATTTTCTTCCTGATGCTGATCACTCTGGGGCTGGACAGTACGGTGAGCAACAACACCACAACGCCACGCTGGCAGGGAAACTGGCCTAGATCTTTCCATAGGGTTTCCCTTAGTGTAACTCGCTGCATGCAGAGTTAAGTGCTGATGGACTACACAACCCTTGTGTTGAGTGGCGACATTATGCAACTGGATTCACATGTGTATTGGCATCCTCCACGCATGCACAACTCCATTTGTGCAAAATGAGTGCAGGATGATTAACTGATTAATTAATTACAATACTATCTAACATTTTCCCCAGAAGGGACATTAACCAATTAAAGCAAAGAGAAGCAGCAGGGTGCAATGGTTTGAGTGTTGGACTGTGACTCTGGCAATCAGGGTTCGAATCCCCACTCTGCCATGGAAACCCAAGCCACACTGTTGTAGCCTCAGAGAAAGGGAAAGACAACCCCTCTCTGAACAAGTCTTGCCATGAAACCCTGCAATTGGTTCTCCTTAGGGTTGCTGTAAGTGGGAGGCGACTCGAAGGCACATAATGACAGCTCAAAACCATCCTTCGGATCAGTTCAGGTCCTTTCACAAACTCTACATACAAACACTGGGGCGGGTGGGTAGCCACCTGTCCTCCGTTGACTCCTCACTGTGCTTTTTACAGTTTGCAGGCCTGGAGGGGGTGATCACTGCCATCGTGGACGAATTCCCACACGTCTGGAGCAAGCGCCGGGAACTGCTGGTCCTGGGTTTCATTATGCTCTGCTTCATGGGCGCACTCTCCACGCTGACATTTGTGAGTAGCTCAACATTTCAGGGCCAAAAGGTCCACAGAAATGGGTAGGAGGAAGAGTCAGAGATCTGGCCTCCAGAATCCTTTCCAAGCTCTGTCATCTTTATTCTTAGCCTTGGGTTTTTTGGACTCACCCCCATCTCACTCACTTGAAGCACAGCGCCAGGTACGACAAGGCTGTGGCTTTGAAAGGGAAGCAATGGCTCTTTCTTCAGTCTTAGCTCTGTGGCTTGTTGGGCGTGTATCTCTTTTGCCTCCAGAGTGTCTTAGGTTCAAATCCTGGTATTTCCAGTTAGAGCTTCTGTCTGATATCTCAGACAGTTGCTGCCAGCCTGTGCAGGGGTTAGGTCAATAGCTCTCAACCATTGGCACACATGCTTGGGACAGGAGAGTTCATTGGTTTTGCACATTTTGGGTGATTTTACACACTCGTGTATGTTTTTGTGTGGAAAAAATTGTTTCTGCAAACTCCCGCTTCCCAACTCAGAACATTTTTGTGCCGAAAACAGTCCGTTTCGTGCAATACACTACTTTTCTGAGAAAACAACTTGCACTTTACCTGCACCATTTGCAAGTTTGGGCACAAGGCAGAGAAAATCCGTAAGTGTTCTGTGCTTCCCTCGCTGCTCCTGCGATACCAACCGGCTGGATCAGACGCCAGGCTTGGAAGCAGGCGGACAAGTATCTGATAGGGAGACATTGTACGGAAACCAGTAATGAGAAATCTCTGGAAAACAACGTATTCGGGATTGTTTTTTTATCAGCAATCCTTCCTCGCTCTGGGAAGCTTCCTGTCCATGAGGCGCCCAGCTCCAGCTAGCGGTCCAACTCCCTTCCCTCTGGACCAGTCTGAAAAAGATTTTAAAATGAGGTTTTTCCCTTCACCTTTTCTCTAAGTCATGGGGACACACCTCCAGGACTTTCCCACCAAGTAAAGGAATAGAGAGGCACCGGTCCTCTGAGGTTATCGCACTCAAAGCCTCCCCTTTGCATCATTGTGTGAGGCAGGCAAAGGGAAGTTAAAGATATGGGTCAGCAGCGCCACTGTTGACGTTGCAGGATGTCTCCGGCTTCTTTGCACTTTCCTATATCCTGAAGGAGCCATGGACTACCCTTTTGGGGACTGGAAGTAAACCTGTCATTTCCAACAACCTCTCGCTCTTTTTTCACCCCCGCAGGGTGGTGCATACGTGGTGAAGCTGTTTGAGGAGTACGCCACGGGCCCAGCGCTGATAGCTGTCGTGTTTCTGGAATCCATCGCGGTGTCTTGGTTCTACGGTGAGTTTAATCCTGTCACTGGCATCCTGCTCAGTAGTTAGGAGATTGAAAGCTGTATCGTAAGCTTGGAGGTCTCTCATTCACAAGGATAGAATTTAGAGGCATGGCCGTGTTAGTCTGGAATATCAGCATGCAAAGGGATATTGAAGCACCTTTGATACTATGTGAAAGCACAGAATCATAGCATCGTAGAAAAACGCCCAATGAGAAGATATTGCCTTAGATCCAATCTCATGTTGTCTTTACAGGTGTGGCCCAGTTTTCCAGGGACGTGAAAGAGATGCTCGGATTCAGCCCTGGGTGGTACTGGAGAATCTGCTGGGTTGCCATCAGCCCAATTTTCCTCCTGGTGAGTATCCTTCTCTAGCCACAGCATAAAACCAGGGAGAACCTCCTTTCCAGTCTGTTGGCACAGTCTTTTCATTTGAAAGTTGACATGCCCTTCCATGAGACGAAGCATATGAGAAAACACTACGGAGTCAGGTGCTTCAGAGTGTTAGGACTGATGTAAATAAACCCTGTCAATGGGGTAGCTTTAAGAGGAACAAAACTGTCACATGGGGTACATCTACATTGTAGAAATCATGCAGTTTGACACCGCTTTAAATGCAGTAGCTCCATCCTATGGCCTGCTCTAGTTGGGACTAGTAAGGTTCAGAAAGGGCGATGGATGGGAAGAAAGCAGGAAAGAAAGGTACCAAGTGATGGTTTTAGTAAACACCCAGTCATATTTTTTACAAAGCTCGATGGAAGAACAGCAGAAGCCACTATGTCAAAGCCATTTCTAGAGTAACTAAACAAAAGTTGCAGCTCCCAGACCTTAAATTAGCTCTGTCTGCTTTTGACAGTGTAGTTAACACTCAGCACACTGAGCAAGGAAGGACTCGGAAATGAAGGCCCACCTGATGGTTCTGAAAACCTCTTGCTAAGATGATGAATGTGTGTTTAGCAAATTTCCATTTTATTACCAGGGGACGGGGAAGGGGGAGATAGAAATGATGTGTAACAGCATCAATCACTCATATACATACACGCAGCCGCACTTTATGAGGCTGAGGCAATGAAACGAAATGGAAAGCAAATACGCCTAGGTACTGTACTTGCTAGGCAGGTGTGGAGAGCTGAGAGAAACAAGAGGTCAGGGGCAGCATTTTGTGGGGCTGCTATGGGTCAGCTTAGCGTAACCGTAAGTAGGAAATGGATGCTGGTACAATCCCAATAGATTGCCCCTTCAGGAGCAAACCTGAGATTTGGGGCCCCTGGTGATATCATTCAGCATTAGGCATTAAGTCCCAACCCTATTTGCTCATAACTTGTTATTAGAACACAGAGAGGGGAGTATATATGTTTTTTCTGGCTGGAAATGAAGAGAAAAATCTGAGCCTGGAGGGTCTGTTCCCAGATCAAGATGAAATGAAGGAATTATTCCTCACAGCCTACATAGAGGGGATAAGCAACATTTTTTCTAGCCAGAAGGTAGATGTAGAGCCGAATGGAGGGTGCGTTCTGGTGCCACAATGGCCAGAACGAAAGGAAGAAGCTAAATAAGTAAATCCGTAGACAATCTTCCTGGATAATCTTTTGAGGTTTCAGCAAGAAATCAACGAAACCTTGCAAACTGTAGCAAGCTGGTATTCTATAAGCCAAGGTGGAGATCTGCATACACTGCTTTGCCTGGAGCCCACCAGTCTGCCTAGAGTTGACCCATGAAAACTGGCCATTAGGGTCAGGCCCTGAGGAGGCACAGCACTCAACTTGCAAAGACAAGGCACAGAGGAACATGCAGTCTGCACAACTCCGCTTCCTCCTCTCTGTAGAATACGTCCGTTGCACAACGGTTACTTCTGCATGTGCAGTGTGACTTACACATGCGCATGTCCCTAAGAGAATTCTGGCCAATGGGTTATATATGCATTCTCATTCCTAGTTCAGTCTTGATGTGGATTTTATGTCCGTTTTGAAGGTTTCTTTCCCCCCACAGGTCCAGGAGATGGCTCATCATTCATGCCCAAATTTTACCCAGCCTTGTGAAGGTCTGGCACCCAAAGAGTCTTTGTTGACACATGACAAATGAATCAACCGCGCACTGATAAAGCTGTCTTCTATGTCATTATTTTTTACAGTTTGTATTCGGCGTGTTAGCTTTTCATTAAGCCAGTAGAAAAGCATATTTAGCTAAGGAGATATGTTCCTTCGAAGTCACCTGTCGTGTTATGGTGACCCATGAAATTCGTAGGGTTTTTTTTAGGCCAGTAATCCTCAGAGGTGGTTTGGCCAGTTTCTTCCTCTAAAATATTGCCTACGGCACGTGGGATTCGTTGGCGGTCCCTTCTGGACTTGGGAATTGGTCTTCTTTTTGTACTCCCACTACCAGGATTCTGGGAGCGCCAGTCCAAAAAGGCACCTTTTTCTTGTGCTCTGGTAGTCTTCTGTCCCAAGCCGGCTTCCTTGCTCTCCAGCTACTCCTTCTTCACCTAAGCCCCAATCCCTGTCAACTAACATTTCGGTCTTTCTCCAGTTTATCATCTGCAGCTTCATGTCCAGTGCGCCAGAGCTTCGCCTCTTCGATTACGTTTATCCCTTCTGGACCATGGTGTTGGGTTACTGCATCGGGATATCATCTTTTATCTGCGTCCCTGCCTACATGGTTTATCGGTTGGCAACTACGCCGGGAACAGTTAAAGAGGTAGATCATCCCACCGGGTTCTTGGTCCGAGGAAACCAGGGCTGGGCTGGGGGAGCCCAAAGGAATCCCCACCTCTTTCTCATCTTTGCTGAATGGGTGGATGGGTCGCTGTAACATTTGGGTACCGTCATGGTTTAATGACAGAGCTTCCTACTTAGTGGAGGACCCCAAATGAAAGAGGAAACATATTCAGGGCTAGCTGTCTTGGCCATACAGCAAAATACAGCAAGAGAGACCTGCCAGATGTAAACAGAACAAGAAGTGCTAAGAAGAGGCAAGGTTTCTCCTGTTCCCCCCACTTAAATGAACAAGACGTGGGTTTGAGGGTGGCATAGGTAAAAGGTCCACACTTGTAGCATCAGAGGAAAACAGAAGGTTTATAGATCCAGAGCTATTCCTACATTGCTCCGTCCCCTGGGTCTACTCCATGGAGAGACCACTATTAGTGGCAGAGTTATACCCATAAAGCTTTCGGTGGGAGTAACAGGGTTCTCTCAGGTAGATTTTGAGCAGACGTTCCTCACTTGGTGGACAAGCATCTCTTCCTTATCCTGGCCCATCTTGGATGAAAGCGTTGGGATAGTCTGTAAGCCATGATCGAATATATTTGGCTACTTGCTTCAGGTCTCTTAAGGTTAAGGTCAGTTTCCATCTTAATCTTCATAGCTCATGCGCTATCTCCCTTATCAGGCTCTTCCTAATCCCTTCACTAATTGCTCAGAAGCGGTCCTATTTAATTGAGCAATTAGCTCTCCTCTTTAAAGTCCCACTTAAATGCTGACTTCTAACCCATCCCAACAATTTTATTGTTGGTTGAGGAACAGTCTGAGCAGGTTTGAAAAGATTTCTCCAGGGTCGAGAGCTAAAAATAATGTCAAGTCCTTTCCGGTCCACTGTGGGTACTCTGCCCTGTCCTATGGTTTTCCTCCTCTGTAAGGGTTGGCTTTCAATAAAACGGTCTCTCTGCGTGTATGAGAGAGATGCAACTCTGGAAAATGTGCATACAGGATACTGGCCAATGTCTTTGACTGTGTCGGAGCCCATCCTGGGAGAAAGGTGGGGTATAAATTCAATAAATAAATGAATATCCTTGGAGAAATAGCTGGCCCGTCGTCCCACTAACGCACATCTTTTTTTCTCCTCCTCAGCGTATTCTGAAAAGCATCACGCCAGAAACAGCCACGGAGATTCCCTTTGGCGACATCCGTATGAACGCTGTTTAAGTAGCCATTTTGATTTCGGTGGATGTGGGGAGAGGCGGGGGAAGGAGGCGGCGGTGCTGGCTCCTCCACTCTCATTGCTTTTTAATCCAAAGAACTGAGCGTTTCCAACCAGAAGCGTGTTCGTTGTGATGGGAGGCAGAAATGTGCCGGCCAAGGTTTTAGGCCTCCACAGATTTCCACAAGAAGGGCAACGCTCCTAGGCACCAGAGACTCTTTTTTGAGTTCGTATTACTGCACTGGTTTTGTTTTCGGAAGCATGAAGACGTTAAGACGCGCGAGTGCAAACTAGTACTCGGAACTATATACCATGGGCCAGGGGCCACCTGAATCCACGCATGGTTTATTCAGGCCTTATTCAGGCAACTGCTGCAAGTTAGAATTGTATTTAAACCCATCTCTCTGTGCCAACTTATCTGTTTTAATCCTCTCGCCGTGTGACCCTCTGTAACAGAACCCTGTTGTATTTTGCTTCTAAAGATCTCCCAATATTCAACTAAGCTGAAGTAACGCAGGAACAACCTAACCAGTCTTGCTAGCTGTGCCTCATCCAAGTAATAGGAAGTTTTGCTGCTTTGAAGGGCCAACTTGAATCTTGCAAGAGCAAAGATGCCAAAAATGCTCAGACCGTAAGGGTTGGATGTACTTGATCTTAAGGTTCACACACTGCGATGCCATTTGAGGTTGCTAAAGGCGGGAAGGAAATTTGAATCTTTGGGTATCCCAGTTGTCGCTAGAAAACTAGCTTGTGAGAAAAGGGAAAACACACCTCCTCTCTTGGACATGTCATCTTTGGCTAGGATTTTTCTTTATCTATCAGACTCTGTCCATAGTCCACAGTTGTAAATCTAGCCGAGCTGCCCCACATAATCTTGCATGTACATCACCTTTAAGAGTGGGCTCAAATCTAGTTCAGATGGTGAAGCCACCAAGTGGGGAAACATGTGGCTGGTATAGGGGCAAAATGCCTCTTGACCACCACCTTCCTCACTCCAAGTTGCAAGAAGTTTCAGGAGCCAAGCAACTTGAAGTCTCCCCTGATGTAGCTTCTTTCTCTCAGCCGCTCTGCTGCCCACAGCTCCAAACACTGCATACATTCAGCACAACAGTTCCTTTCCTGCCCACGGTATGTAGGCATTTCCCTTGCGCTTTCAACATCGGGGCCACACCGGCATGGCGTTTCTTCCAGCGGCCTGAAGCATTCATGGAACATATCTCCCACATGGCAGTGTTAGCCACACCCCGAGGAATGATTCTCAAAGATGTCTTGAACTGATGCTTTTATGTCGGGTGGGTTGTTGTGCATGCTTCTTTTTCCTTCTTCCCCGTTAACTTAAATCTTCTGGAAAGATGCAAATCGTAACCATACTCCACTGCCAGTGTGTTTGAGAAGACCCAGATGAAGGACCAGTCAGGCTGCTGTGTTGTCCCAGTTGAATATACTGGTGCCAGCAGACTGGTTTGCAAAGGGGTAGGAGTGTCACCTCTTGCCACTGCGTTGAAGACGGAAACAGCGGAAAACTCACATACGTTTCTGTTTATTAAGTGCTTTTCCCATCCATGGTACCATGTTGAACACGCAGGCTGCCTACCTCTTAGTAAGTTGGGAAAGTGACTACTGGAGGATCAAGTACTTCTGTTCCTGTGCTAATCTATCACTGGCAGGTTTGTGTGTTCACTGCGACAGTTTCTTAATGGATGATCCGGGAGTGATAACCCGGATGTACAGTGTGCCCGCCACAAGGATAGCAGTGCCACAGCTCCGTTGTGCTTTTTATAAGCTTTACATTTTGACAGCTTGTGGGAGCCATTAGGGCACCGCGTGTGCGCATACATGCATGTCTCTACTCCTGCTGAGAAACAAGTTATGTAACTACCCAGCCAACTGGGCCACACGAAACCTACCTAGTGCATAAAATGCTCAGATTAGAATTTATTAGGCCCTTTGCCAGACGCCGCTGTTCTAAACACACTTATCCACAGAGCCGTACGCGTGCCAAAGAAAACAGGAGTTAAACCATTTCTGCCCTAGGAGCACGGCCCTCCGAGAATTTTTCCTGTCCAGGCCCCACCAAAGTTAACTGAGGCCTTTGCAAAGGGTTAGTTTGAGAACTTAGCAGGGCAACTGCTCCGCTTCCTCTCTGAACTGGGACCATGGTTATCTTGTTTGTTTGTTTGTTTTTTGTACAGAGAAATTAAAACTGGAGTTTTATTTTACAAAACTGAAATATCCCTCTCTAATGTATACAAGAGGCACCTATATTAAATTTATGTTGCTGCTTCTGCTATGGAATGTCCCAAGCTGGGTTGTAAGTGGTCAGTATGTGCCTTGCGACGTAAGCTATTGTTGTAATTAAATTTAATATCGTAATAAAAGAGCAGCTGTATCCCCCCTAGCCGTCTGGTGGGAAATAATTTAATAAGGTTAGATGACACTTGACTGACTGACCTAGATCTTTCTGGGTTTTGAATGCCTGCTTGGTGGGACTGTGACTTCCAAATAACTGTGCATTTGTTACTCAAGGAACATAGGCAGAGCCACCTGCCATGCCTATCCAAAATGCTAGAAAACTGATCCAAACCTGGCTGTGAACAATAATGTAGAGCAGTGCTTTGCTCAGAATAGTGATCCATGGACTAGTGCTAGTCCATGAGGCACTGGTTGCCAGTCCAGGAAAGAAAGTTGTAGTCAATGGGTATAAATATGGTGCAGGTCCCTGGCAGAAAGACCTTCCACCTCAGAAAGCTTAAAAAGCTCTTGGCCTAAACAGGCATCCGCCTTTCTGTTGTGTAAGATTCAAGACAGATGCAAAGAAGCTGAGCACTGAAAACAGCACAAACGCTTGTCATGTTTCCCCAACTGAACCCATGGAGAACAACCCTTTCCCCGCTCCCTGAAACACCACTACAATTGGGCAACATGCAGCTAACGGCCAGGGAAATGATGACCCTTTCCCTCTTCTTGAATCTGTGGCATCTCTCCTCCTCATGCCTCTGCTGCTTTGTATTGCTCAGTCACTTCCTATGGGTCCAGGGCAGACCAGCCTGCTTCCTTAGGATACTGAGCCAGGGCTGTAGCCAGAAGGTCACGGCCAACAGCCCTGGCGCCACAAGAGCCACGCTAGAGGCGGTCTTTGCTTCACTGAGTAGGTTGGAATATTTTACACACACACACACACACACACACACACACACACACACACACACACCTCTTGCCTTTTCCTCAGTTTATCATTCAAGGTGGCTTGCAAGAGTAAAAACAAATTCAGATAAATACTCAAGTTAAGAACCTTAGGCCAAAGCCAACTGTTAATCCCAACCAGTGTAGACCCGCTTAAGTCAAATGCATAAATGCTGTCTCACTATGTTCATTTTGACTGAATTTTGCTGGAGCAAATCATTTGATCTAATCAGGCGAGTACTGCGACAGAGATAAGTTTTGATTTCCGAGGGCATTTATCTAAGACTCTGTTGACTGTGATAAAGGAGGAGGAAGACCACATATTCTCCGGCACTTCTGTTTGCTTCTCTCCTGATTTACACAGGCCAACCACATTCACCAAACACTCGCACCAGACCCTCAGCCAGGATTCCTATCTCAATTCCATAGTTTGGAGCAGATATGAGGAAGGGAGTGGGAAACAGTATGTCAGGCTTGTGGATTTCCACAGGGCCTCATCTAGTCACCTGGTCATTTATGTCCTAGCTTCTTCTCTCATTGGGAAGGACGGAAACTCACACCTCTTGATCCAGGCTCACATAAGCACTGTTGTGTCACCATTAGCAGCAACCAAGACGTCGCTCAATGATTCTTTATGATATGACAACTTACTATATATGTGCAGCATCCTAATGCAGCCTTATATAGACAAGACAGGTGAGAGCTGAAAGACAGGTGACATAAACTTTGGTAGACATCTCCTTTTCAGATGCAGATGTACTTCTGCATACTGCAGTTTCTTACTCTCATTATTACTGTGAGTTACTGTAATATTGGGATGCCTCCTGACTTGCAATCAAATGCTTGTCAGGGGCCTTTGGAAGTCACACCAAAGCCACGCTCCAGCCCTGTAGCATGGCTTTGGTGTGGCTTCTGGACTCTTCAGACGCATGCATCATTGAAACACCATACCTCCACTGTGACTCGAAGCAGCTTTATTTTGGCTGTCTGTAACAGGCCAGGGTTTCTTTTTTAAGCCGTTACCTTTTGGTTCTCTGAGCAGGCCAATGTAGACACTGATAGTCTCCCAAACTCAACCCCGGCCCCCTTCGAAACTGTGCATGGACACACACCTATTATGGCCCAATGTGCAAAGAAGAAGAGGCCACTTCATTTGCAAGACAGTCTGCCTTGTTTTCAAGAGAAAAGCTGAAGACGAAGGAGGAAAGCTGAGTAGTATTTAAGACACGTCAGAAATAAGTGAGTGGCAACTGCCCCAAATAAAACTAAACAGGAAGCCCATCCTCTTACATCACCCAAGTTGTCGCCCTCCTTAAAATCTGAAGCCCACTCCATCAAAACACTTTAAAATCATCTACTAGGGGAAAACAGAGACAAGTCTACAAAACATTAGAAAAGCACATGTCTATTTCTGGAGCTGGCAAATACAGCGCCCTTGTCTCTATGGCTACAAGAAGACACAAACCTCCTTCTCGATGGTTTGCCGGGACGCGGGGTGAAAACACGAGATGCTCCAAGACAAGTGTTTTCTAAAGAACTGAAGCTTAATTCACACGAATCTACCTTGACAATACTTTTATCGTATGCAATGGACACCTGAAAAGCCAATAGTTGGAGATCTTGCAAGGAGAATTTGTCTCAGGCACCAGTGTCTTAATTTAAAGTAGTGCAACTAAAATGGCAACCAGTGGTGATCTGGCTTTTTCTCTTTCTCTTTTTAGATACTTTAAATTTCCCAAACCATTTTGGTGCTGATGCAGCCCATTAGAGAAGAAGGTTACAGGGAGGTGAGGTGGGAAAGAGCAGCACTTCCAAGCGTTTTGTTGAAAGTGTCTTACGAAAACATTCTCTTTGCCAGATTCCTGACTTGCCAAGCTTTAGAGGCAGGAGTGTCTTTTATGGCAGCTGGATAGTAATCCCCTGGCATTTCTAATTCATGGGGCCTGATCCAGAGTGCCTTTCCGCAAAGGGGCTGCGTGGGTGGACCTGACCCCGTCCAGCGGATGACTGATGCTGTTGATGCTCTCCCTATGTCCATGTTGACTTCATTTACTCGGCCTGATGGGCAGAAATAACGCAGCCCAGCTAAGATTTAGCATGGAGAGAAAACAGAGTCAAGCGTGACTTAAAATTCATCACTTTCTTTTTATTTCACCATTTCTGTACAGGAAGAAATAAGAAAAGCACAAACAGAGCCCCCTAGTTTTTAAAGTTCACTGTAGAACTAAACTGTGTTCTATCGCTTGTCTTAGTTGTGTCTTCCTGTTTGTCTTTCCTTTCTTGGTGGGATCTTGAGGAAACATCCACAGAGATGGTTATGCATAGGCCGTGGGGCTTAAGGTGTCATCGATCAAAGGAGGCTTACTGCATTCTCATACTCTGAAACAGAGTACAAACCCGCCTGTGTGCAGGAGGGCAGGGTGAGCTGGAGCAAGATGGCATAACTACCCTGTGTGGCAAGGTGACATCTCTCTACCTGTTTCACAGGAGCTCCTTTTCAAAGCTGTCTTAGAAATAAAGGCCCTCTTTGCTCCAAAGTGCAATCCCTGATGTCCTTCTGCTCTCGCCAGGGAACATGGGTCATCTCCTGAGGTGTTCTCTCCCTGAAAAGACCCCTAATCCTCCTCTTTCTCTATGTAAGCTTTGGTGCCAACCCGTGCCATCTGACGAGCCAGGTAGCGGTCCCTGGCTGACATGACCGTCTCCTCGTTGCTACGCTTGGCAAACTTGCTCTTCTGTTCTGGAGACTTCTCCGTCTGCCCTGCTCCCTCCTCCCCTGAGGGCTTGCCTTCCAATGCTGGTGATCTTTCTGACTCGGTTGAATTATCCTTCCCGCTCCTCTCACTGTGTTCCTGACCCTGATGGTCATCTCTTAGCAAAGACACCGGGCTCCTACTATTCCTCTCTTGCTGCTGTTTCTCCTCCCGGACTTCCTTTGCCCCTCTGTCTCCTTCCCTATTCTCATGTTGGTCTTTGTTGCCAGTGGGCCTTTCTTTCACTTGCTGCTCCCACTCGGAGTACTTGTCCTCTCTGTCCCTCTCTTTCTTCATCTGTCTGTCATAATCATCTCTCTCCTTCCTGTCCTTCCTCCTCTGCTTGTCCTCTTTTTCCTCCTGCCTCCTCTGATGCTCATCTGACCTTGGTAGCTCCTCTTTTCCACGGTCTCTCTGCTTTCTCTCACAATCTCTTTGCCCACCTTTTTCCCTTCTGGCTCCCTCCTCTCTCTCTTGGTGACTCACAGCCACCTTTGAGCGATGGCTCTTCTCCTCGCTGGATGACCCTGAGTCCCTTTGGCTCTTGCGACGCTTGGATCTGTCCTTGCTGTGATCCAACTGGCCTTGCCTGCTCTCCTTTCTATCGCTCGCTCTGCTCTCTCTGTCTACTTTAGCCCTCTTCTCATCATCACTGGTATCAATTTCCAAGTTGCTGTCTGCATCTGGGTTATCTTCTCCCTTCGTTGTTCTTGTCCTCCCATTTTGGCTTTCGCTCGTATTTCTGGAGTCACTGGGATGTTCGCTGGTTTTGTCTTCCTTTAACCTGGATGATGATGTTCATTTTTAATGAAACAAAACAGCTACAAATTCAGAATCATCTTGAATCCTGTCCTGTTTTCCAAAGCTTTCCCCCTGCTCTCCTGCCATGTGTAAAAATAACACTGCAATTTGTCATAAGGCTGCAATGGGCAGGAAATCATGTTTTTATTGTATTTATTTGATGCCCATGACTTCATTAATCTTAATCTTAATCATGTTCAAGGAAGACACATCACTGACTATCAGTGGTTAGAGACAAACAAAAGAGATGGTTGTGGCTTTCATGCTGGCTGGGGTGATAGTAACTGTGGTCTAACAACTGGGGAGGCACCTGGTTGGGAGAGGCTGCAACATTTTTTGCCTTTCAGTACAATCGCACCAATCGTTTTTCACTCACAGTAGCACTTTCAGCATATTAAAAACTGAACAGCACAGTTTTCAGGTAGAACATGGATCTCAGAAAGGTAACATAAAAATGAAGCAGGTTTAATAAAACAGCTGAAAACAGCACCAGTTGTGGTGTGTTTGCCTTCTCCGGTGTTGTGAGTGGAAGTGCGCATGCACATGCTGTGACTGTCAGGAAACCCAAATCTCAGAATACAGGCACTATTGCATTTTGCAAAGACCCAGTAGCATGCACAGAGCCCTAACTATTCTCAGGAATTAGTGATGTGTCAAAGGAGCCTGATGCTGCAGTGACTCAACTGGGGAGAAATGATATCACTGCAGCATTTCGTAAATGGTATTCCCATCAATGCTCCTCCGGTTTTTCAAAACCAGCTTACCAATTAAGAGCCGGTTTTGGCTAGAGGAACACAAACTCAGCTTCAGACCTGAAAAGCAACTGGTGGGGATGTTGTCATCATGTAGTTGGTCATCGGCTAACTCTGGAAACAAATGCACATATTCTTCCCCATGGGATACACAAAGCAAAGGATGGCAAAATCCCAAAGCTAGCTTTCCTCTAAAAGGCCCTATGGACAAAATTTATTGGAACAAATCGACTCCTTTGTTTTAGTTTTCTGTTTTAAAAAAGTGATGGATCACTCAAAAGCTCAACCTCTGCAAAGAGCGAGAGTAAGTAGCTAATGAGTAACGAAAAACAGTCAGAGAGGAGCACAGTTCTGTCCAATTAACAGTGTCTGAGAAAACAGGAAGGAGATGGCTTGGCTTGGAAACCTTCCAAACCTGAGATCGCTACGCTGCTTCAACTTTATTCTTACTGTGGCTACGATAATCCTTTTTAGGAATCATGTCACAACCCACAGGTAAACTAGTTTGCTCTTCACCAAACACACTATGTGCACATTGCAAA
The DNA here is from genome assembly GCF_019175285.1 of Sceloporus undulatus. Taxonomy (NCBI): domain Eukaryota; kingdom Metazoa; phylum Chordata; class Lepidosauria; order Squamata; family Phrynosomatidae; genus Sceloporus; species Sceloporus undulatus. The sequence goes on along the minus strand of NC_056532.1, from coordinate 6,637,687 downwards.
ATCAGCATTTAGGTCCATCCTTGTTCAAGCAGGGACCTTGGCTACTGGGTTGATCTTAAGAGTGCCATCCCATTGCCGTGTGGTGCAAAAAACCTACCTACTATTTGGTTTTTCTTCCAGTTCTTCGCTAGGGGCTGGTAACTTAGGTAATACTCTGGTTCTATTCAAGTCCACTATAAACCAGGAGATCCTAGGAATACAACCCCAGGCAAAGGTGTATCCTCCTCCCATCTCCTTCCCACATTCCAAGTTTACCTGGCCTCACGAAGGCTGCATTTGGGCATTTCCTCTTCCCCTACTGTCTGGTTCAGTAGGTGTCTATAAAAACCACTCAGATCCTTCTGTTTGGTCACATCAAGGCATGCTAAACGAAAAAGCGGGAGAGGGGGAACAAACTGTTAACAAGAAAAACTATCTCGTTCAGGACGCAATTTAAGCCAGGATTCCTAGCCTAACACCCGTTTCAAAATGCTATGCTATTCAGTGCATGTTACACACTAAAAACTGGGTGCCTAAATATGACCCACAGACTGTATCCTGCATGGTTCCTACTATTTCCATGTGGCCCGCCATACTTGCTATTACTACATCCCTATGCCCAAATTTCTTGGAAGAAATGAATAATAAAAACTATAATAATGTTTGGAAAGACACAGGAAGTGCGCTCATGGTTCAAGTTACAGGAAGGCAGTCTCCTCAGCCATTGTTTTTAGAACATTACTGGGGCAGAGGAGGCAGAGAGAGGGAATGTGGCTTTCATAGCTATTTTAGTACCATAACTGGAGTGCCTTCAAGGCGGCATTTCAGAAATTTGGAGCAATTCTTGACCCATATGAGCCATGCAAAAAGGTGGACATCTTAAATATATATATCTTAAGGTGTACTCTGCAAGAGAGGTGCTGTGAAATAACTACTCTGGTTACTTTGAAATGGAAAATCTTGGTACCCATTTCCAAATCTGCCGTGGCCAAATACCTCTCTGCTTAGCCCACCTGACAGGAGGCATAAGAACGTGTCCTGAACCAATGAAATAAGGCCAGAAACACTTGCCATCTTCTTCTACAGGAGAAAAGGGAGCACAACTATCTTCCACGTTCTGGCTCATGGGTCTTTGCAACCTGACAATCCAGCCTATAACACCCTCAAGAAGAGAAGAAGAACGTTCTGCCCCCAGATTCATCTCACCTTCAATGGCTGCCTCCTTCTTCTCCCTTTCTTCCTCTTCTGCTCTTTCCTGCAGCTTCTTCTTATAGGCCGATGTTACAAAGGCTTCTTTGTCATCAAAGGCATCGCCTTCCATTTCACGTTCCTTTTGAATTTTCTTTTCCATTCTCTTCTCCTGCTCCTTCTTCCTCAGCTCAGCTGCCTTGAGTATATTTTGGATGTACTTGGGCTATACAAAGGAAGAAGGAGAAAGAGATCGAGATCGATTGTGACAGGAACCACTAAGAATGTTGTGGGATAATTTGGAAGCAGCTCATACTATTCCTCCACTGGCTTAAGTCCTTTCCGACTCATGTAGACCCAAAGGCAGGTCTGTCATGGGGTTTTCCTGGCAAGATTTGTTCAGAGGGGCTTTGGCCTTTGTCTTCCTCGCAGGTTGAGTGAGTCTGAGTTGCCCAAAGTCACCTAGTGAGTTTCCAAGGCTGAGCAAGGATTTGAATCCTGGTCTCAAGTCAGCCAATGCCCAAACCACTACACTACACTGGCTCTCACTTGACTATGATGCTACACATGAATCCTGGAGGCATATGGAGCACCTGAGAACTAGCACAGTTGCAGGACCAAACTGTGACCTCTACATGGGGGTCTCATCCCTGTGACAGTGAATGTCCCCCCAAGATTCAACATCAGGTCAGGGACGTTCCCCGTTATTCTTCGGAAGGCTGAGAAGCCAGCTTTTCCAGTGGTTACATAAGGTATGCAAGAAGTGGAAGTGGAAGCTGCAGAAGAGGCCACTGCAACTCTCTGAATTTTCATATAGATCTGTGAGACCGAGGTTCAAACCCCATCTCTGCCACGGGTGCAACGTTTGGTCTTTAGCAACCTACCTCTCAGCTCCGTATTGTTGAAATGGGAGCAGGGACACATCCCACAGGGCTGTTGTGAGGGTCAGCTCAACAAAGATTATACAATTTGTAAAAATAAAGCTGTCATTTGCGTGACAAATAGCAGCCCCCGCCTAAATATTCCATGATGTATTATGAGTAGCAACAGCTGACCTTAGATTCACTCTGGATGAAGCCTCCCTCCGGAGGCCCCACATCCCTCCTCCCACCTTGCGCCTCCCACTGCTGCAGGTTTTCAAGGCCCGACCGTCATCGGGAGCTAGAGAAGCACAGACAGACATCATGCTTGTTTCCAGGTATGGACCTTTTTTTCCCCTTTCCCTGCCAGGGTGCTGGCCTGACTTTCTGCCTTCTTCTGCTGTATGTCGTCATAAATATTGTCATATTCGTACACCGTGGAGTCCTCCGCCAGTGCCCTCTGGATCTCAAGCTTGGTCTGTAAAGTGTGAGAGAAGGAAAGAAAGAAAGAAATGTGACATTTTTGTTAGTTTTCCAAGAAGCTAGTCTTATCTATAATGTTCTCAAGATAAGACAGAAGCTACTAACAAGAGCATTTTGTTAAGAAAAATGTTTAGGGAGCTGGTACTATCTTTAGAGCAGAGAAGCCTTCTCCTCTCGACTGCCAATCGCCTGGTCTCTCTCCTTTCCCACAAGAACCAAAGTGCATCCGGTGGATGGCAGCCACAGCGCTATTATCTTTCATAACCATGCATCGCAGTCTCCAGGCCATCTTTGGCATCTGTAACCCAAAGGCACATTTTTCCTCTGACAGCCAGTTTCTTTATTCCACATCTGTTTTCCTTCAACCCCAGTTTAATCATGTACGGGGGCAATGGGAAAGACTGGACCGGTTTTGCCAGGATTCTGACAGGTTTTGCTTTATGGCAGTCTTACACTACAAATCCAAAACAAAAGTTGTGTAACAGAATTCATTCAGCGAATAGTCCCCTGCAGCTGAGGTCAGAGAAGGAGTCTGCCTCTCCCTCGGAGGGTTTTACAGTGCGGATGCTAAATTGGGCTCCGCGTTTTATGACGTTTTGTAAACTATAAGCAGATCTATGGCAACCCACTACACAGCTTGCTGTTGAGGTTTTGTTTTTTTAACAACACGGGTATAGCTAAAAGAAGCCCAAGAAAAACAGACTTCTCTAAAAGTGGAACAATCTATTACGCAAATAAAATCGTGGAAACTCAAAAGTGCAAACTCTAATGCAGGTTGTGCCATTTTTACTATGGAAGACGGTGAACTCAAATGGAGAGCCAAGAAAACAGAGTTGGTCTGTAAAGATATAGCACAAATCAATCTAAATGATCCAATAATAATGTACTGAGACATAAGCCTGATCATCCAAAGACATTACATTGATATCCTGTTAAAGGACATTACAAATATCTACCATGCCCTTCCCATACATTTAATCTTTGCTGCCCAAAAGTAGGGCCATTACAAACCATGCACTCTCACAGACATCATTGGTAACTCCAATGTCAAAAATGTGTTTATTGTTTCTGTGTTTCTAAACACATGCAATAAAGTAGCATAACAAGAGTGCAGTTCAGTGGAAGAGTAGGTTCTCTCCTCCTCAAATCTGGATGGTAGGGTCCTTGTTTTGTGGCAGTTGCTGCTGCTGTTCCTTTTTCAGGGCAAATTGCCACATACATGAAAATACAATAATGATAATGTGCATACAAATATACTGGCTCCGTTTCAAAGAGATCAGAGTGCAAGGGGCGCTCATGCACAAACAGACATGAGGAGAACTTACTTGTTTCATTGCTTGCTTTTTCAAGGCTTCTCGCTGAAGGCTCTCGCTCACCGAAGACTGTCAGGAAAAAAGACAAACCAAATTTGATTACTAACAGAAATGATATCCTTGTTTTAATCTAGCCCAGGATAGAACTTATAAGGGGGCAATCCTATGCTCGCTTTCCTGAAAGTTAAACTCAATGGGTAACGCTTTTGACATGCACAAGTTCCCATTGCAGGCTGCTATGTGTTTAGTTTCTAAACAATGAAAGGACAATAAATGAAAAATCACCAATCAGTTGCATCAATGGACGTAACCACAACCACCAACAACTGAAAAGGGTGAGCGTTAGCTGGACAAAGAAATGAGCCAACATCAAACCCTTCGTGCCAATAAGATACTAGAAGAGCAACTCAGCTCTCCCTGTAAACTTCATTACACTTCTCACATATGAAGTTCCAAAGCAAGTAGCGGAATGTAAGAGTAACTGCCAACCGCTTTCCCAGGTATTCCCATCTGCCTCCTTACTGACTTAACCAATACCGACCCCTCATCCTTTCTGCCCCAATTCTTCTTTCTTCTGCTGCTGCAACCCAGAGTTTATGGTCTCTACCTGAGGCCTTTTCTTCCTCTGTCAGGGAAAGATGATGTGGGAATACTTGGACTGTGTTGGAGCCTCCTTCTTTGGAGGTTGCTTCGATTGTATATTGCTGCATGGCAGAATGGGGTTGGAATGGATGGCCCATGTTGTCCGTCTCCCAACTCTACGATTCTATGCGCCCTATAACATGGAACGGCCTACCGCCAAACCAAATCTGTCCTTTTGGGATGGGATTGACTCTGAAAGAGGGGTAGTGGATGCTCTGCTCCAGAAGCAAAGGAAGACTCAGGAGGCAACAGGTCAGGGCCTTCTTGCAGATCAAGGTTGGAGAACGTCTACAGAACGCAGCCACCTCTTTTCCAACCAAGCGAAACACATGCGACCTCTCCTTCACTTTCTAGCCGCTTCCTATCTACGGATCGGTCCGCAGATTCCTGTGTTTGCCAAGCAGATGCAATTACAAAGAGCACTGCCGAACTTGTTTACAGACCATTAGCAATCAATATTCTTTCCCTCCCATCCAAATGACAGCGCAACATGAAAAATCTCTCTTTCTTAAATCATTTTGGCAGCCGGCGTGGTTTTCCAGTCCTTCCATGACTCATCTTGAGCAGCGAGAGAGTGAGCATGTGTCACCAGCACTTCATAATGCTTTAAAAACTAAATGGAAAACTAGCAGCAGGTAATGTGGAGCCTCCGCTCATGTCCAAATCGGCCGAGGGAAGCTGACTCACCATGACACTTTAAGAATTTAAAGTGACCTGCCAACAGACGCACCTTCCACTATCAATCCCCTTTTCCCCGATTTCCCTGCCGATGGCAATGAGCTCAACTGTCAGCAAAGGTTGTCAAGGGTCTGGAGCGCACTCCAGAGTTCACCCCTCTCCTTTTTATGAACCAACTGCTGACAGCTGCAAACATCTTCAGAAAGGAAAAGTCTGAGCAGCAATATGTTCCACCAAGACACACTGTCCTCCATCTCTACTCAGTCAATCCACTGTCCTGTACTCTATACCTAAATGCATCTATACCTGGAAACCCTGTTCCACAGCATATAAAAGAGAGACATTTTGCATAACAGACTGACACCAAACAAGCTGATGGATAGGATTGCTTCTTGGAGCACAGTTCCCTATATTCTGCCACACGGCAAAGTGACCAAGAAGCAAACAAGGAGGCTTGTTTTGTTAAGGGGTACTACTGCATTCTGTGGAACAAAGTATGGGGTGCCATTTGATGTCTCTGCCCACATCCATCCAGCCTCCCTCTCTAAATGAACCCTAACCTTTTGAGTCAAAGGTCTGTTACAGACTGCCAAAATAAAGCTTCATTGGGTCTCTTTGGAGGTATGCTGTTTAAATGATGCATGGGTCCTAAGAGTCCGGAAGTTGTGCCAAAGCCACACTCCATTCCTAAGCACTGGAGGGCAGCTTTGGTGCAGCTTCCGGATTCTTAGGACCCATGCATCATTTAAACAGCATACTTCCAAGGAGACCCAAAGCAGTTTTATTTTGGCAGTCTGTAACAGGCCATAGTCTCAGCTTTCCCATCCTTTGCTACTAGCCTTCCTTTTTAAGATGCTTGAACTCTGGTCCTTCGGCGTGCGCAGCAGGTGCTCTGACTGTTGACCTATGGACCTGCTCCTGTTACATGAATGAATGCAACCACAATCTGCCCATACACAGTTCTGCCAACATGAAAAAAAGCCCCCACAAAACTAGCACTGTATAAAGCGATCCTGTATCACCTTTGAGGCTAACTGAAAGAAAGGCGCTTTCCTAGACTTAGGTCTACTTTCTCCAATGCATCTGGATGCAAGTGGAAGGGAAGAAAGGCAAGGAGAGAAAAACACTGTTTGTGCATAAATCTTTTCCCTCCATCCCAATATTTCAAACTTGTAATAGCTTTCCCCAGGCCAGCCTGTAAACGGTGAGGGTGCTGGGGTCTGGAGATTACATAGACAATCAAAGTAATATAGAGGCCCTGGGTTTGGTGCAGAACATTTCTAAAGAGGTCCACCTGCCGTTTGTTTGGCTTGTGCGCCAGGAAAACAACGCCAAAGCAAACACCTCTTCCAGGCTTGATGGGTGACAATTTCCTGTTGTGCGGGGAGGATTGATGGATGGGAACTTCCTGTCCTTTCCTATTATTCTGACTTATCATCAGGCCGTTTATTAAAGAGCCTCACCAAGTCAGCAATCTGGGGCCGAATGTCTATTTGCCCACCGCTGCAGTCTTCTCTGGAGGCACAAAGCCTAGGCTCCTAATATCTCCCAGAGGAGAAAACGCTCTTTTAACACCAGGAAATTGGTTGGTCCCCAAAGGGAGAAGGACCGAAAAGGACGAGACCTGCAGAGTTTGGTCCCCAGGCTAAAAAATCTCTCCCAAAATACTGCTTTGTCCACTGCACTCTCTTTCTTTGAATGGACATCTTCTTCCATACACCTGGAACTGTTTTCAGGTAGCCTGCCAACCTTCTTGATTGAAAATGTCTTTTAAAAGAAATCAAATGAGATCTGAAGATAAAATTACTGGCCAGGGATTTCTGCGCCCTTTGGTCATGCTCAAAGAAGTTTGCACAGATATCCTCTGATATATTGGGGAGAGTCAAAACTAATACCCTTCTAGCAGGTAAAAAGAATATCCTGAATGCTTTCAGTCACATCAGATATAGCTGCTAGCTAGGAGCTGCTAGGAGTTCTGAGAAGGGTTGTTTAACTGGGTGTTTTATCCCACCTATTTTAGGCAAACACTAGATAGGATGGATAAATAAAACCCAAACAACTCAGTGCCAACAATAAAAACAGTGCAGTTGGCCCTTCGTATCCACAGATTCTTTATCCACGGATTTAACCATCCTCTGCGCGAAAGGGAATGTGGCTTGAAATGAATATGGAGAGAGTAAATGATCAATTTAGTGCCTGAATGTTAGAGTTGGGGCTACCAAATATCATGTAGTCCAACCCCCGAAATGGAGGAATCCACTGATCAATCACTCCTAAAAGATGCCCACCGAGCCTCTGTTTAAAGTCCTCCTAAGAACAATCCCTTCTCCCCCTGAGGCAGCCTATCCCACTGTTGAACAGCTCTTGAGTAAAGAAGTGTTGACACCTATTGTGTTGCGGTGTAGTGGTTTGAGCTATGAACTATGACTCTGGAAAACAGGGTTTGAATCCCTGCTCAGCCATGGCCCTGGGCAAGTTGGACTCTCTTAGTCTCAGAGGTGGGCTATGGCAAACATGCCAAGGAAACCCCTGAGGGTCATCCTAAGTCAGAAACGACTTGGAGGCACCTAACAACAAATGGTGTCACCTATCGGTCTTCTCTTCTTCAAGCTGAACATACTCCACCATTCCTCATAAAGCTTGCTTTCCAGACCATGGACCATCTTGGCTGCTTTTCCCCGAACGTGTTCCAGCTTCTCAGTCTCGTTTTTGAACTGTGGTGTCCAGAACCGGAGAAAGCAGTGCTCCAGGTGAGGTCTGACCAAAGCAGAACAGAGTGAGACAGTTATGTTGCTGCATGACAGCAAGTCGGTTTGGATGGCCCTTGGGGTCTCTTCCAACTGGATACGATGCGATTTTGTGGGGACTGTAATGGCCCACAGCCCTAACCAGTGCAGCCAGAGGTAATGGACATGGAAGCGGCAGCCCAACTATCTGGAATGACATCAGTTTCTCACTCCTTACGTTCCACACGTCTACCCCCATACCTTCAATATTCGCATTATTTCACATGCTCCGGGTCTAATGCTGCAATTGGTGCAGCCAGAGTGCATCAACACATACACTTGCCTTCTCCCAAAATGAATTTCAACACACAAGCTTTGTGACGGGACCCGAGAAGGACGAGAACGACTGCTTCTCGATGCAAGCAGGCTGAAAGGACACTCTTAATGAAACATGCATAGTTAACAGTTTGATTTTTTTTATTAAAAGAAAGGAACAAAAGTTGCCTATCTGCTGTATAATCGCCAGGGCCACATCAGGTGCGCAGGTTCACCGGCAGGGACTTTATTAGAGTTCAGTTATAAATATACCATCTTCAGACATGCACCGAGTACTTTCGGAAGATAAGGGAGCAGCCAGGAAATGAAACCCCTCCCAAACGCAGCTCCTTATCGTGAAAAGGGCCTAAAATTATTACTGAACTAATAAAGTAATTGTGTTTTTTAAAAAATGATCTCCCTCTCTCTCTCTTCCCTCCCTTTGGTTGATGATAAAAGGCGTTGGGGAGAATTAGGACTATGTGGGCTGTGAAAGAATATGGGAAGTTCTGTAGGATGCTCCCTCTCTGGCCCCTGCGCTTTGCACACAAAGGGCGAGAAGAGGCTGTCTGCCTCCTGAGTTAGGCTCTCTTTCCATACAAGAGAGCCTCCTGTTCAAGCCATCACTGTCAAGTTCTAATTTTGTTTCAAATGGCCAGCCACCTCACCTGTTGCCTAATCGCTAACAAGGCGGCCAATTTCTCTCTCTTCTCCTTCTCTGTTATCGGGATATAGGATTACAAGCGAGGAAATCCCCTCTTGCTTTTCACTGGGCAAGGAACAGGCCAGGATAACAGCCAGAAAATTTGGGAGTCGGGGAGAGAAGACTCTAAGGGCACGCTGAGAGGGTTGTGTAAGTCGATGCAAAACGGCAAGCACTTGTCATCATTTGTTGTAAGTCGATGCAAAACGGCAAGCACTTGTCATCATTAGTTGTTAACCACCCTTTGGGCTAGGCATCTCCAAACCCACCTGTCCTCCACGGCTCTGCTCAGGTCCTGCAAATTCATGCCCATGGCCTCCAGTCCATCCATCTGGCTTGCAGTCTTCCCCTCTTTCTAGTGCCCCTTACCACCTTTCCTAGCATTATTGTATTTGCTAATGAGCCATGCCTTCTCAGGATGTGGCCAAAGTATGACAGCCTCAGTTTAATCGTCTTGGCTTCCAGGGAGATTTCAGGCTTGGTCTGTCCCAGGACCCAAGTGCTTGTCCTTTTGGCCGTCCATAGTACCCTCCGCGCTCTCCTCCAGAAGTTGGTTTTCTTCCTATCTGTCTTCTTCATCATCCATCTCTCGCATCAGTACATGGGGATGGGGAATACAATGGTCTGGAGGATCCTGATCCTGATCAGTTGTGTATCTTTACTCTTTAGGATCTTGATGGACATCTGTCGGGGATGCTCTGATTTAGATTTCCTGCATGGCAGGGGGTCGGACTGGATGGCCCTTGCAGTCTCTTCCAACTCTATGATTTATTGGTTCTTCTAACCAGGTAATATTTGCCTTTCCGATTCAGTCCCTCTCATCTTCAAGTAAGACTGTCTTACTCTAAGACTCTAGAGAGCCACTGCCACTCTTTTCATGCCAAGTATATTCCTCATAAACTGAATTATGACCCTGGCCCTTAGCCTCTCTTACAGTGCAGTCCAAGCAATACATCCACAGACCCAGGCTGCTTTTGCGGCTCCTCGGCCCCCAAAGGAAACCTGACAAATAGACTTAGGGACATAAGAGGTCAGATGGCTGGCCCACTGAGGCCAGTGCTATACTGCGCTGACTGGCAGCATCTCTCCAGGGTTTCAGAGAAGATTCTTTCCCAGCTACACTTGGAGAAGCTGTCAGGGATCGAACCCAGGACCTTATGTGTGCAAACTTTGTAATAACGGCTTCTGTTAGATCTCAAATGATCTCTTGCGGGCCAAGGCAAACGGCCTCTACTCTATTCTCATTCTTCTCGATTTGTCTGCAGCCTTTGACACTGTTGATCACTGTCTCCTGGTCGATTTACTTTCTGACCTTGGGTTCGCCGACTCTGCTCTCGACTGGTTTAAATCTTACTTGTCAGATAGATCTTTTGCAGTGGTCACGGGTGGTCAGACTTCATCCTCTGTTCCGCTATCTGTCGGAGTTCCCCAGGGCTCTGTCTTGGGTCCCCTTCTGTTCTCTCTATACACACTAGGTAAACTCATCAGTTCTTTTGGTTTCTCCTATCATTTGTATGCCGACGACACTCAGCTGTATCTCTCCACCCCTGACCTTTCGACGGGGCTTGAACAGCAAGTTTCTTCTTGTCTGACTGCCATCTCTCAGTGGATGCGGCTTCGGCGCTTGAAGTTCAACATGTCTAAGACTGAGCTTCTCGTCTTTCCACCTAAACCCACCCTTCATTATTCCTTTTCTGTTTCTGTCGACGATACTTCTATTCAACCGGTTCATCAAGCCCGCAGTCTTGGCTTCATTTTTGACTCTTCTCTGTCATTTATTCCCCAGATCCAGGCCACCGCCAAGACCTGTAGATTCTTTCTCCACAACATTGCCAAGATCCGTCCATTCCTCTCAATCTCTACTGCCAAGACTCTAGTCCATGCCCTAGTGGTTTCGCGACTAGATTATTGTAACCTCCTTCTAACAGGGCTTCCTCTTTCACACCTCCATCCTTTAATATCTGTCCAGTGTTCAGCTGCCCGTATTGTCACATCCGCTCGCTGCTTTGACCATGTTTCTCCTCTTTTCTCCTCCCTTCATTGGCTCCCCTTCCCCTTTCGCATCCGGTACAAGCTTTTGTTACTGACTTTCAAAGCCCTCCATGGGTTGGCCCCTCCTTACTTATCTGACCTTCTTTCTCCTTACATTCCTACTCGCACCCTCCACTTTGGTAGTCAGGGTCTCTTGTCACAATGTAGGACTACCACTGCCCCCTCCCGAATTCGTCCCTTCTCGCTTGCTGCCCCTTACTCCTGGAACCTTCTTCCCCCACATGCACACCTCATCACTTCTCTACCCAGTTTCAAAACTGAATTAAAGACTATATTGTTTAGAGAAGCATTCCCAGAGGTGAGACCCTCTCTGACCCAGGAAGCCTCCTTCTAACCATCCATCAAGAAGCCAAGCCCTTCCTCCAGTCCATCTGCCTTGGTCCAGGCCTCGGAGGTGGAAAAGATCTGCTGGACCTGATCCTATTCCCCACCACCACTCCCTTCTCCTTTTGTGTCGTGTCTTTTAGATTGTAAGCCTGAGGGCAGGGAACCGTCTGACTAAAAAATTGATGTACAGCGCTGTGCAAACTTACAGCGCTTTATAAATAAAGGTTAATAATAATAATAATAATAATTCTGTTGTTGTTGAGTGTCTTCAAGTCATTTCCCACTTATGGCAACCCTAACACCAACCCATCATGGGGTTTCTCTTGGCAAGGTTTGTTTAGAGGTTTGCCATGGCCTTCCCCTGAAGCTGAGAGAGTGTGACCTGCTCACGGTCACCCAGTGGGTTTCCACAGTCAAGCAAGGAATCGAACCCGGGTCCCTGGAGACCTAATCCAATGCTCAAACCCCTTCACCATCCAAGTTATGGCTTTACTGTACTTTTATTAACACATTTGATTGCCAAGCAGAGAGAAAGGAACTATATGCACTTTTGTTGGTGAAAAGCTCTTCACAAATATTGGTGTTGTTCTGCTACACCATTTGAAAACTGTTCTCTCGCTTACAAAGAGCAAGAGGAATGGGTACACAGGCAAATAAAGGAGGTTTCCATGGTAGACAGCATCCTCTACTGGGGAAAAATATCTATACTCCATTAAAAATAATGATCATATAATAGCCAGGTAAGAACTTAACTCACAAACCCAGGATGCCAGTCTTCCCTACAGCTTAGAAAACAGCCTTTTTCTCCTTCTTTCAGGTGCAAGCTTTGGGTACAAAAGAGGTTTTTGGCCTGCGCATGTTCATATTTAGAAGAGCAACACTAATTTAGGAAAACTGTTCTTCAAAGTGCAAAAATATTCCGTATTACAACTGAAAGTAAGTAAAAGACATCCGCTGTCGTTCATGAGTGATACCAGGGTTGTCGTTTTTCCCTTGTAAACTGCCTTTCATGGAAACAGATGGCAGTTGAAATGTGTGGCGTAGCACAAGACTGTATATAATGTTCCTTTGCACAGCAAAATAACCAATTACCAAGGTAGCAAACAAGCCAAACATTATTGATGTAACAAAAGCTGGAAATGAGAGCATATATACATATGGTCACAAGGAGGGACACAGGGGACAAGAACAGAAATGGTTTTGGAAAGCCCCAGATTTGAGTACTTTTACTGTGGAAAAACTGTAGGGTTTTTTTAACTTTTAATGTGAAGAACTGTACCTGCATTGAACCCCATTTTGGGATTTGGGGAGAAAGACAGGATATATATATATATATATATATATATATATATATATAATAGGTGACCCTAAATGTGATAGCCTTATTATTGTGACTTCTGAGAGTGGAGGGTCCAATAGTATCTTTCTGTGTTTCTGAATAAGGTGCTACTGCTTATTGGCAAGGCTCTAGATCAAACTTTGGCTCTCCATGTATTTTGGACTTCAACTCCCAGAAGCCCCAGCCAGCTTGGCCAACCGCCAGGAATTCTGGGAGCTGAAGTCCAAAACATCCCATTGTTTGGGAACCTCTGCTCTAGACTATGGACCCTTTTCTGTAGAGCCAAATGTTGCGGTGGAAACAAAGAGATGACTCTAACCTGAGAAAGAGAGCTGCCCCACCTTCCTTTCTTCAGGCCCAATTTGGAAGAAATTGGTTTTGTCCATTCTTAATTATTCTTGATTAACCTACATCTGGCCCACTGGAGTGAATGTGCATTTCTGCCAGCAGGACTTGGACTGACTCTTCCTAAATGGCAGATGGAGGCCTTGTCTGACTCTAAGATAAAGTCAGTTCTCAGAAGTGAGTTTTTGTGAACTGTATTGGGGCTGCCTAGGAGTCTGATTTGTAATTGGTCGACCGTCCGAAGCCAAAGGGTGCTCAACAATGGCTATCCAACTTCTTTATTAATGACTGAATGACAGAATTGGGGGCATAGTTCTCCAATTTGAAGATGACACCAAATTAGGAGGAGTAGCTAATAATATTCCAGAGGACAGGATCAAAATTCAAAATGACCTGAATAGACTAGAAAGCTGGGCCAAAGCTAACAAAATGAAATTCAACACGGAGAAATGTAAGGTACTGCACTTGGGTAGAAAAAATGAAATGCAGAGATATAGGATGATGGAGGACACCTGGCTGAATGAAACTACGTGTGAAAGGGATCTTGGAGTCCAGACCACAAGTTGAACATGAGTGAACAGTGTGATGCGGCAGCTAAAAAGGCCAATGCAATTTTAGGCTGCCATCAATAGAAGTAAGTGTCTAGATGGAGGGAAGTAATAGTGCCACTCTATTCTGCATTGGTCAGACCCCACCTGGAATAATATTGTGTCCAGTTCTGGGCACCACAATTCAAAAAGGACATTGAGAAACTGGAGCCATGTGTCCAAAGGAGGGAGACTAAAATGGTGAAGGGTCTGGAAACCATGAAGACCTATGAGGAAGGACTTAGGGAGCTGGGGATGTTTAGCCTGGAGAAGAGAAGGTTAAGAGGGGATATGATGATCGCCCTGTTTAAGTATTTGAAGGGATGCCATATTGAGGAGGGAGGAAGCTTGTTTTCTGCTGCTCCAGAGAATAGGACACAATGGAGCAATGGATGCAAGCTGCAGGAAAAGAGATTCCTCCTCAACATTAGGAGGAACCAACTGAGAGTAAGGGCTGTTCGACAGAGGAACACACTCCTTCCTCAGAGTCTCCTTCCTTGGAGGTCTTTAAGCAGAGGCTGGATGGCCATCTGTCAAAATGGGGAGGCTTTGATGGAGAAGAACGGGGTTGGACTGGATCAGGACCCTTTTTGGGGTCTCTTCCAACTCTATGATTCTATGATACACGACCAATAGGACTAATGATCCCAACTATCCCAAGGAAACTGACCTCATCGTCAGAGTCATCCATAAAGACGGCATGTTTGACGAAGGTTTTCTGCTGCGCCTTCTTGGGAAATATCAGCCCGTATCTGCAGAGAGAACAACAAGGACAGATTTATGTGTGTTCAAGGGTTTTACCAACACTATTTCAGCTGAAAGGGGTGTGTGTGTGTGTGTGTGTAAATACACAAACATATAAGTAGGTGACACATACACAAAAGAGGGGCAACAGTGTGGCTCTGCCTATGTATATAGTTAGATAGAGAGGTGCAAATACACACTAACATATAATAATAAATAATAATAATAAACTGTTTATTTGTATCCTGCTTATCCTTTACAGATCTAAGCGGGTAACAACAAAGTACAACAAAGTACAACAATGTACAAATCTTACAAACAGTATAAATACATCGAAAACACAAGCCACGCAATAAGAGATTAAAAACGAGGGAGAAACTACAGAATTAAAACACAACAGCTAGCGTAAAGTGCAGGCGCAACAATACATCAGGGAGAGCGCAGATGCTACATTGTCTGGGGGAAAGCCACAAAAGAGGAGCAGGAGTGTGTTTATTTAGGTGTGTGTGTGTCTATACACACACAAACACATATACACAAAATGAAGGCCAACAACAACAACAGGGATAATATGTGTAGGGGTTTTAAGATGGTGCATGTGTGTGTGTATATATATGTGTGTGTGTGTGCGTGTGTGTACATATACACAAACATAGAGACAAAATAAAGGCAATCAACAACACAGAGACACACACATATATAGAGAGAGAGACAATATGTGTGAGGATTCTGAGATATGTGTGTGTGTGTGTATATATATATATATATATATATATATAATGTGTGTGTGTGTAGATATATACAAACACACATAAAGACAAAATAAAGGCAACCAACAGCACACACACATACACATATAGGGACAATATGTGTGAGGGTTTTGAGACATGTCTGTATATGTGTGTGTGTGTGTGTGTGTGTGTGTAGATATACACAAACACACATAAAGACAAAATAAAGGCAACCAACAGCACACACACATACACATATAGGGACAATATGTGTGAGGGTTTTGAG
>NC_056532.1:6592319-6622379 GCF_019175285.1 Sceloporus undulatus | reverse complement strand
GCCCAAAGAGGGGGCAAGGGTGTGTGTGTGTATGTGTTTGTGTGTATACATACATACGAACAAAAGCACTAACATATCCACAAAATAATGGCAAACAACAATATAGGGACAATATATGTGGGGGGCTTTGAGGCCCAAAGAGGGGCAAGTGCGTGTGTGTGTGTCTGTTCTGTGTGTGTCTGTGTGTGTGTACACACACACACACATATATATACAAAGGGGAGCACACACATTTACATACAATAACGCCCCCCCCCCACAAACACGGACACGTTTAAGGGCAACAAGGCATCCCTGAGGGGGGGGGGGCGCTGAGGAGAAAAGGGTCGCCTGAGTTTCGCCCCGTCCCGCCTTGAGCCGCCTCCCCCACAGACACCATTTTCACTCTCCCTCCTCAAGGAGGAGGACGGAGGAGGCGAAGACGGCGGCGATGGTCCCCACAAGAGGACCCTTCTTCCCGGCCTCACCGTCGTCGCCATCGTCTCCGCCGGCCTCCATTTCCCTGGAGGCGAGCGACGAGGCGGCTTCCCTGAGGCGCCCCTCCCCCACTCACTGCTTGCTCGGGGCCGCCGCCATCTTGGAGGCCTCGCCTGCCTTCGCAATCAACCGCCGCTGGCCCTCCCTCCCTCCCTCCGCCACTCGTCCTCAGCCGCCCCTTTGCCCGCCTCTTAATGTTCGCCTCCTCCTCACTGACACTCAGTCTCCTCCTCAGCGCCGAGGCAGATTCGGCCCTTCGACCAACGCTTTCCCCCCGCTTCAGTCTTTCAGTTTTATAACAACAACAACAACAACTATTATTATTATTATTATTATTTAAAATAATTTACATCAATAATAATAATTTATTATTATTATTGACAAGACCGCCCCTCAATTTGGCAGTTGTTCGTGGACGCTGAGGTGAAAAGGGACCCTCCTTTCTCTCACCTCAGTTTCCCCCCATATTGAGCCCTGCGACATATAATATATATCGTATTTTAATAATAATAATAATAATAATAATAATAATAATAATAATAATATTTATTTGTATCCCGCCTCCTCTCCCTGTATTGATCGAGGCGGGTAACAACAAACATAAGAACAATAAAAATAAAACACAACAAGCCACAAGTAAAAACATAGCACAACATATAAAGTCCAATTCCCTATCTCCCTCCCACCTTAAAATATTATTATTAACCTTTAAATTTATACAGCGCTGTACAAACAATCTTTTAGTGAGACGGTTCCCTAAATACCATTAAAAACGACAAATATATATTAATGGTATTTAGGGATATATATATATATATATATTATGCACACACACACACACACATATTTATATATTTTATACATGCAGACACATATAATAAAAGTATAACAATATATTTATTATTATTTACAGTAGTTATACCCTGTCCTTCAGACTCAAAGGCTCTCAGAGCAACTTACAATTATTATTTTTAATTTTAATATATCATATAATGTAGTACACATACACGTATACATGCACAAACATATACAGTAGTAATATACAGTACTGTATATCGTGTAGTACACATACACACACACACATATATATATCATAATATACTACACATATACATGTGCATGCACACACACGTATACCATCATGTTGTACATATATACGTGCACATTATATAGTAATATATATCATAATATGCATATACATGCTCACATTTATAATAATATACTGTATATATCGTATAGTACACATATATGCATTGCATACACATAATATATATATATAACAATATATATCATAATATACTACACATTTACATGTGCATGCACACACACATTTACCATCATGTAGTACATATATACGCGCACACTATATAATAATATATATCATAATATGCGTATACATGCTCACATATATAATAATATACTGTACATCGTATAGTACACATATATGCATTGCATACACATAATATATATAAGAATATATATCATAATATAGTATACACTATGTAATAATATATATCATATAGTATACATGCATTATTAGTAATGTGCCTTCTGCTCACAATCCTCTGGAAATCAGAACTTGCCGGGAGTTACATGTACTTGATGTGTATATAATACAGTGCTACCTCGGGTTACGAAATTAATTCGTTCCGCCGTTCCGTTCGTAACCCGATAATTTCGCAACCCAAAAAGGCTTTCCGTTAGCGCTGGAAAGCCGCTAGCCGCGCTTTGCGTTTGAATTTCGCGCCGAAATAAATTACGTAACCCGAAAAAAATATCGTAACCCGGAACAGTTTTTTCCAATCTAACTTTTTCGTACCCCGGAAATTTCGTAACGCGATCATTTCGTATCCCGGGGCACCACTGTAATTCATGCACACTGCAGAAACAATCCAGTTTGAGGCATGGCATTAAAGTGGTGTCGAACCGGATTAATTTCAGTAGTGTAGATACTTTTTGATATCAACCTATTGCTAAGAAGACACTGTTCCCAGAATATCACCCTAAGATACTTCAAAACGTCTCCCTCCGTCTTGTTCCGGATATTCCCTTGCTGCTGTTGAAGCAGATCACCGACAGAATCGCAAATTGTAATAACGCCGCAATCCATTTATCAAGGAACTTTAAAAGCAACCTATACTCTCAAATTACAAAATATCTGGCAGATACGCCATTGTTTTGTGTGTGTGTGTGTGTGTGTTTTTGTCAGCTAAAAAAGAAAAAAGAAGCACAGAACTGTAGGAGGGAGTTTTTAATTTCCCCAAATTTTATTAAAAAAAGATCCTGCCAAAAGATAAATGATTGCTGAGATGAAATCGCTGGAGTTGTGTGTTGTCACCTCAAGCTGGTAGGAAAGCCGGTTGTCGCCTTAAGAGAGGGGAGTCCAGGTGTGTTTTTCATGGGACTTGCTCTGTTTTTCATCCTGCTAAGCTGAAAAGCACTTCTAAAAACACCATTCAGTCACTTCTGATCCTTTCTGTCTCCAGAATTAAACAAGACTTGGGTTCAAGCCATTTGGTCCCATGAGGCCACAAGTGTCTATCCACTGCAGCAAAAGCATCTATGGATGGATCTGTTCGAAGATGCGAACTAACTTAGAGCTTTATTGCATCAAAAACAAACCCGGAAGCGCTTTTCTCTTTGCGTCTCCGCCTGAAGCCGAAGCATTTTCGTTCTCTTCCAGTATTCGTATTCTTAAAATTTGAAACTACCTGTACAAAGAAAAAAGGCAAAATACATGAAGGCATTTATGGCATCACAGAAAAGATGGGTTTTTTTGGCTTCAAAAAATCTTAAGCACTTTTCTAGAGTCTTTTGTACATTGGGAGAGGATGGTAAAGCTATCCGTTTAGCCACATGGGTTTTTCCAGCTTGGCAAAAGGGACACTTTTGGGACACTTTTGCAACCCTCTCCCATGCTTTTAGGACTGGAAGAGAATAAAAGTGTCATGCAGAGACGTAAATGCGTTTCTCTCGACTCACATGCGGGGTTTGTTCTTAATGCGCTACAGTTCTTAACCACGAAGTGTAATTTTACTTCTGGATAGACCTATGTGCAACAAAGCAGTGGTTGTGAACAGCAGGGGGGGACTTTAAACCCTTCCAACTCACACTTTAAAATACCAATCGCCGATTTAAGCCAGAGAACTGGTCCGGTTGGTCGATATCTGCGACGACCGGAGTGAGCGAGAGAGGTTGGGGGTCAGGAGCACCGAGGAGGAATGGGCTGTGCTTTGGCGATGCTGGAGCTTCTTCGCCAGCTCTATGAGCGACAGGCAGGTGTGGGTCCAGTTGTACAGGTGCTCCAACGGCGCAGAGCCAAACTTCCACACATCTTGCCTGCGTGCGCCTAAAAGGAGCGTCATACAATCAGCGCCAAATGCTAATTGACCGAATACGGGAATGTATTTAATAGAAAGTCTTTAACAGAAAGTCTGGCGCTAGAGGTAGAAATCGCATGGAAAGAATAAGGCAGGCATAGATAGGCTCCTACACCACAAAATCAACCAAACCTTGGTCTGCAGAGTCGCGGTCCATCACTCAAACCATCTATCTTGGCTCCCTATAATGAAGAAATAATGCCGTTTGACACCACTTTAACTGCCATGTCTCCATCTTACAGAATCCTAGGATTTGGAGTTCGGTGAGGCACCAACGCACTTTGGCAGAGAAGGCTAAAGACCGTGCGAAACTATAAATCCCAGGATCCTTGGATGGAGCTGCAGCAGTGTCAAACTATTATTTCTTCAATGTAGATACACACCCTAGAGACAACAGAAGCCTTCCAGGGATTGCTTTTTCTTCCACCAGGCAGCACTTTTCTTCCATTTTGCAAACACATAGATCTTACGTTTGTTTAACATGCACAATTGTGCGCCATTATTGGGGGGAACGTTACCTCTGAGGCAGCTGTACAGAACCTCTGGCCGAATTTCCACATAGGCAGCGGTTGGGTCAAAGTAGCAAATGTTTTCGATAAGCTCTCCATCGAGTTTCTACAACACACATATAAAGAAATGGGAAATGTGACGCTTTGTATTACATTTATAGACCCAAGAAGCTAGACTAGAAAGACTTAAATAAATCCACTCTCTTCAGCTTTTAAACCGACCTTGCGATCGTGGGGTATAACATATTTTAAGTGAATGAAAACCTTCCTTCTATATCCATGCTTTTGTTGCTTCGTGGGTTTGTTTTCTCACCTGTATGCAGCAATTCCAGTTCTCAACAGCCTCGGTGCCGGCCCATTGTGGGTAAAGCACCAACAAGACAGACTTCAGTATTGTATGCACCAAGGGAGGCGGCTGTTCGAAACATCGGATTTCGCCAAAGGAAGTCCACGGGTCCAGATTCCAGATGCAGTTCTGCAAGTCCTGGAGCATGAATCGGTAGAAGAGGACTCCCCCGCGCCTCCAGTCCCCGACATATTCGGCCTCTAGAATGACAACGTTTGGAAGAGTGTTAAGCCCAGGACTTTGTGTAGGAAGGAACACACAGACACAACAGAGCAAATCCTCTCCAGATCAAGCTGTTATGGGTTACTGGTGGCCCCACGGTCAGAACGATCTGTTGCCTGAAAGATACCTGTCCACAAAGGGATCATGCAGCATGTTTGAGGTGCCACTGAGAAAGTAGACCAAGTGCATGAAAACTCATGCTACAACTTCTTCCACACATTTAGTCTCAAAGATGTCACAACGCATACTGATATTCCAGACTAATATGAAAGTTATCCGTTATTCCCCACGTTTAGCCGGCAATCACATTATCTCTGACCGTCTTCTCCCCATCTCTTTACATGCTTAGGAGGCTAGCCTAAATATTCTGAACCTATTCCTCCAGCATTTCATGTCCTAAAGTGGGCAGTACCTAAGACATAGTATGGGTCTAGCTCTCCCGAATCCTCCTTCAGGATCTCGCAGGTGGCCGCCTGCACCATCTTCAGCATCTTCTGCAGGTCCTTGTACTCGCAAGAGGGCAGCTTATGGCGACGCCCGAGGTTGAGGTCAAACACGATGATGGCATAACCCATGGGGTTCCTCAGTGGCACGGCAATGCGATGCTCTTCGTACATGCCAGCTCTGACCACCATGGAGCAGTCGATGCACTTGAACAGGTAGTTGCTGAAATGAGAGACATTCGCAGACACACAACCTGAGACGGGATGGAAGCAAGTCTTCTCAAAGGAACTGATTTGGGCACAGTAGCGGTGAGCCACTGTAGCCAGCGGTAGCCTTATGTGCAACTTCCCCACAGTTGGTCATGAAACAGGGCAACCTTGTGCCCATGTGTTTTATCAGACCCTGAGAGTGGGAAAGCTGTTTTTGTGTAGCCTGACTCCGAGAACCTTGCAGCCAGCGGATTCTGGGAGTCGTAGACCTCCATGGTATATCCTCCAGCATTTCACAGATGAAAACTGGGACGCATAGAGGCAAACTACATCGGAGCGTGGCCAAAGCTGGCCAAAGTTACTAACGTGGAAGAAACAAGCTAGGAAAAGGTTGCAGCAGTTTGCTTTTACTTGAGCCTTCTGGGAAGGGCAATATTTGGCCCCCTTCTCTCCTCTTTTCCTTGCCAACTGCAAACTACTTTTGTGCTTTGGACTTAGTCTGCAGCAACTGAAGGGAGCTGGGGACAAAGCGGGAAAATGAGAAGAGGAGAAAGAAACTGCGATCTTTTAAAAATAGCTGAAAATGTGAAACAACCAAGGATTAAACAGGAATGTCCCTGTGAAACATAGCTGTAGGGCATATCATTGCTTTCCTAAATAGGCCATGATCCATATTCTTTGACATGAACCTACATGTTTTTAACATGCCCCTGGAACATTGCTCTTTAAAGAGCACTCCTTACCTAAAGAAATTGTCTTTCCTGCTGAGCACAGGAGCTGGAGGCGGGTGGACCTCCAATTTCTCTTTCAGATCCGAAGTCATCATTTTGCGCAGAGTGTAGTCATGCATCTTGGAAAGAGAAAGAGGGAGAAGAGTTTGTCGCAAGATGGTTTTGCAGGGAGCGAAGGAGTCTGGATGTACGGCGGGAGAAGAGGCCTCATTCTGAGCAGTGGGGAATGGGATACATTGCTAGGCAGACCATGGAAAAACCATGCACCTGCTCCTTGACATTGGAGATATCGGGTATCCAAGCTAGTACCTTCTGAGTAGACAAAGGTTGCCTTAAAACACACACACCAAACCCTGAGTGACAGTGCCATTGGCAGCTGAGACTGCGGACCCCAGCATGCTTATTCTTCATCCAGGAGCAATGTTGCTGTTGTCCTTTATTTGCATCCCATTTCTCCCCCCAAAAAAGCTGGGACTCAGAGTGGCTCACAATTTAAAACTGTGTAATTAAAAGCATACTAAAAGTGAACATTAAAAGAGAATTAAACTATTCACTGTCTTGCAATGTGCCTTCAAGGCTGTTTCTCGACTTATGGCGACCCTATCATGGGGTTTTTCTTGGGGGGTTTCTTCAGAGGGGGCTTGCCATTGCCTTTCTCCAAGGCTGAGAGAGTGGGACTTGCCCAAGGTTTACAAGGCTGACTAGTCCAGTCCCCAAAGCACTGAACCACACTGGCTATTGACAGTATTATCTTGTAATGTAAATGCCATTAACTGGGGATGGAGAGGCAATGTCAAAAAAGGCAGAGAAGAAAAGAGGAATGCTTGAGCCAAAGTTAAACTTAAGCCACCAGCGCCAGCTGCTGCCTATCCAGAGAATAACAACCAGGCTCTGTCTCTCACATAGAATCATAGAGTTGGAAGAGACCGCAAGGGCCGGCTATGAATGCCACTGAAGCATCAACTCTTCCTTTCTCTCCTTGTGCTTTCCTACCCTTTATCTGACATTTGCAGAAGAAGTGCACATGGGCCATAAAGTGGCCTTAAAGACATGATGAAGAGATGGGGCAGAACAGACCAAGCAGCTTTCCTTTTGTCACAGCAATGCCCTTCAACATTTTCACAGGTGACAACTGGGAGACGTCTGGGCAAGCAACATCAGAGCGTGGTCAAGAGGGTAAAAGGTATGAACGAAGAAGGGCAGGCTGGCTAGGAGGGGTTGCAGTGGTTTGCTTTTGCCTGAGCTGGAAAAGGCACGGTTCTGCCCCCTCTTTTCCTCTGCCCTCCTCCTAAGTTAACACTTCAAACTACACTTGCCTTCTGAACCCTTTGCTGAAACAAGGGGGAAAGTGAGACGAGGAGAGAGAAAATGTGACAGGGCTGTCTGTGCCAGATTGGGAGAGTTGGAGGGTATGGAACTGGCCGTGATCCACACCAGTTAAGTCATGGCTCTTAGGAGGGTTCAGGACATTTATATTAAGGATGCTGAACATGCAGACCTAGCTGGCATGTGAAGGAAAATGGGAGTTGCAATGCAAACAACACATGGGAGCCCCACACACATTCCCTACTCCTGATTTAAAGGGTGGTTTTTTTAAACATCCTGTACAATCTTCCATTCAGTCCCCTTTCTGCTCCCCAGTATGTTACCCGGTCCTCGCCTGGCTCCACAAAGTAAGCGGTGATGGTCTGAAGGCTGGCCGTCCGGGTGGAGAGCCACCCCACTCCTGTGATGATCACCTGCATGAGGCTGTCCTGTGTGCGAGTGTGGTGGTAGGCGATGCTGAACGCGTTTGCAACCCCCTGCAGAGAAAGTGCATTTTTAAGTAGGGAAGTGATTAAGGTAATACGAATAAGAAACATATCAAAGGGACATTACTAAGCAGATGAGTCCCATAAGAAACATGCATAGTAAGTAAAGACTCCACTGCAATCACTTCCAAAGTGGATGCATGCCTATGATCAAGGCAGGTTGCTAGTCCTCCCCAGCAGATCCTCAATGTCTGCTTAAATGCTCCTGCGGCTCCCACCTGATAGAAACGGATTTCATGGGGGATGAAGATGGTTTGGTCGCTCTTGTCCCGAAGGGTGTCCAACCCCAGAACGCCAAAGACTCTTCTTCGGACGTCTTCAAGCGGGAGGACCAAGAAGGAGCCCATCCTGTCTTTGGGGAGCCGGTCGTAGTTCCAGAACTGGATATTCCCATGCAGCTGAACTCTGGGGACGTGGATGGGCTTGTCCTGGAATGCTGCAGCAAAGCTAAGAGGCGAGGGAAAAGGATGGAGGAAAACAAGGGCCAGGTTTGGTAAGTCACATAACCAGGGAGAAAATGGCGCAGTGACAGGTATAGATGGAAATGCTTCTGAGATCGTAATTCTCCTTACTGGAAGGAGTAATCTGCTGGGCAAGCTGGGTGAAAAGTGGAATCGGAAACCTTTCCCTGAGGATGCTAAAGGCAAAGTGTCATTCCTAGGCTGGCGCTCTGTTAGTGGCATATGTAGGTGTAAATTCTGCCCTACATTTGCCTATGTCTCTTTTTGGTTAATGCCAAGGTTGCTATTCCCTTCCTCTCTGTGCACTGACCTACTGTAGAGTCACTGATGCCCACATCCCACGGCCAATCCACATCTGATGGAGGGAAAAGAAAGGACACGTAGGCTTTTCCTTACCTGATTCCTTTCATATCCATAAAAAGGTTGTGGTTGAGGACATAAGGAGCATCCTCTTCGGTGCAGGCCACGTAGTGGAGGAGAATATCTCCCCGGGACGGGTTAATCAGATTGTATTCCAAAAGGGCGACGTGCGCACTGATTTTCTTGCCGTCTCCGTGGGCATCTGCGTCCTGATAATAACAGGCAAGATGTGTTAGCTGATGGGCAGGATAGAAAGAATACCTCACCTTTGCCAATGGCAAACACTCCTTGGACAAATGTCGCCAAGAAAACCCTATGCCAGGGTTGCCTTAGGGACAACATACGTTGGAAAGGATTTGAAGGCACACAAGAAGAAGAACAACAACAAGGGTGGCATCAGCGTTTCCCAGTGGGGCAGAAACAGAGACCAACCCGGGCGAGGGTCTTGAAGAGGGCCTGGTAGACGGGTTCCAGGCATCCCCCGTTGGTCCTGGCCACGTGCTCGATCCCAAGGAGCCACTTGCGGCGGGCGTTCCCTCGCAGGCGCTCCACGTGGCTCCACTCCACGGCCATCATGAGGAATTCCACAATGTTGTCCAGGACTTCGTCCTCATTGCCCGCCAGCTCAGAGACCACCAGCTCAATGTATACTTGGAAGTCTTTCTGGGTTAACTTCACGATCCCGCTGGGATGCCACTGAGGTATGGGGAGCTGGAGTTTGGCTGGAAGGGAAAAGAATGGACAACCAGCTCCTTATGAACAGATGATAACTAGAAACTTGATGTTTAAGGGAAGGATCGCCACATAATGGTCACACGCCTTCGCAGAAGGAAAGCCCCCGGGTCAATCCCCGGCCCCTCTAGTTAAAAGAGGAACAGGAAGGTAGGTAACAAGGAAGAAATAAATCTACTTGATGTCCCTGACAGCTTGCCAATCATTTGTCCTACTATAAGTAGTTTGATACAGTGCATTCATGAGCTTTTAGTCTCCCCTGACGGATGAACCTTTGCACGCAAGGGGGCGTCTGTACATCATTTTCCGAAAGGTTCCTTAACGTTGGATAGCAATAGCACTGAGAGAGCAGAGAACACCCTCCTGAGCAGAGAAAGCATCGCTTACCTTTGGTCAAGGCCTCTTCCTCCATCCCTTCCTTAAAGGTAGAGAGAACGGCATCCACATCCTTCATATCTAAAAACCCAGAGCTTTCATTGTCCCACTTCTCAAAGAGGCCAGCTAAGAGAAGTTGTTGCCAGGCCAAGAAAGAGCTGTTGTGAATCTGAGCAAGAAAGAGGACAGAGGAAAGCAATCGCACTTCATTATAGGAAAAATAAGAAACTCCCACAGCTATGTTACCTGAAAAGTGGGAGATGCCAGTGCTCAGGTAGCAGACCCTGGGCAAGTTAGGTGCTTGGACTACATCTCCCAGAACCCCCCAACCAGCATGGGTTTCTGGCTTTGCCCATCAGCATGCCCTGGCAACAGAAACATCCTGAGTGCGAGAGGAATTAATCTTTTTCATGGCACAGATTTTCACCACGAAAGCCAAATGCGCGCACTTGGGGAGCAAGAACCTGGAGAAATGATATCAGTGGATGGGTATCTTCTCCACTTACTCTCTCCAGCTGCTTGATCTTCTCATTCTCCGTCTGCACATAACCGCTCCTCACAAATGCCACTACCTTCTTCAGGTTCAGCAGAGACGTTTCCTCACCGACAAAAGTCTCCATGAGCTGGACAAACTGCGGCAGGTTGAGGGAGTCCTTCTCGAAAGCACTGGTGGAGGAAGGGGGCCCGCGGGCTTGGATCTCGATCATGTTCATGCGCAGGTCTGGAAGGGAAGGAGAGGTGGAACGCTCACACGAAGCCACGGTTATTTCAGGCTTAGAGGACTGAAGGCAAAGAAGAAGAGGAATGTACCACTATATCTGGTGGCCAGGTCTGTGAGTGCTTCGCTGCTGGCGCTGGGTATTGGCAGAAATCAGTCAAGTTACACCAGAAGCAATGTCTTTATCTGCAGAGCAGGGGCTACTAGTTTATCTTTTTATAATGCAAATGAGTCTTTTTCTCAGAGAGGATTGGTTACGTATTTACGTTTGGCAGCGCTTTATAAATCGCATGCAAATGATGCAATTGGAAAGGTTCAAAGACCCTGTCACTTTCTTGGACAGATAAGAGATTGGGACATTAGTTTGCTAATGGGAACATTAACTGAAAGAGTTAAGGGCTACTAAAGATAACCAAGAGAACTCTAAATTTCATGTGAGACGGCACACGTTTGAAATGCCTGTATTATCTCCCCATGTTGATTTTTGGAGAGCTCAAGTTGCGTTGTGACACCCCTTTAGATATTTAGAGATGGCCATTGTATCGGCTTTTGCTTTTCCAAGCTAAAGAAGTGCAACTCCCTCAATTGTTCCCCCACCATGTTCTTTTCCTAACCACTAGGCTTCCCTCCAGCTGCTCTGGGATTTATGGAAGATCTGGCCTGTATTACAGCTTCGATTCACAGGCGCGCATCGACCAACCCTCCCACGGCACAAAACCAATACTGGAAGAACCTGCTGGGTCTCACTTCCAATGCATTTATGTCAAGAAACCAGGAGCAGGTCACTGTGGTCCTCCTGGTCCCACAGATCAAGTTGTTTTAACCATAGGAGTGAGTGTCAGGTTTCCAGTGAATTTGCTGGATTGTTTTATGGAACTGTACTTTAAGAGAAAAGCACCTGGAAATCTGGAGTTTTCGTTGTTCCAGTCCTCCCGGATTTCCTTCCCATAATCGGTGTACTTGAAGCAGAGGTCGGCAGTCCGAAAGTCACCTGCGGGGACCATGAAGCAGACTTGGTTTTCAGAGAGATGCCTCGCGTCCTGCTAATCCTGTGCCCAAAGGACGGGACCCAGATCCCGAAGTGTCCCGACAGCGGCACTTACCGGACCAGCGCTCTCCGTAGATCAGCTGCGGTGCCCTTTTGTGTCCCTTGGCAGGTTTAGGGGTGGACAACAGCTGCATCTCTGCAAGAAAGATTGTGGGGGGAGATTGTGAATAGAAAAGGCTAGGATGTTTTTCTTATAACCAACCAGGCCTCTCCAAGGGTTCTTTCGATGTCGGACACCGACACATATTCCTGCTATGGCATAAGCTTAATGCAGCAGGTGGTTCACAGCAGAAAAGCTCTTCCCGTGATGGGTTCCAGTATCCCCTCACAGCCAAAGGTGGAACAAATCCTACCCAGACTTATCCCTTGGTGGGCAACCAAATCAGCTCCCCATTGCTGAGCATATATGGGGCACCAGGGTTGGGGTGCAATGCCAATGGAAGATGGGCTCCTAATACTATACTAATACTTTCCCTACTGGATTCTCTCCTTTGCCAAGCCAACAATTAAACCTCAATTTCTTAATATAAAGAAACAGTTTGAATTCCAAGAAATTCTTCTCAAACAAACTGGAATTAAATTCTCCTTCTAATTGCAGGAGGCAAATTCAATATGGACATCTCTTTTGGGGGATGGACAGGGCTGCGGAGTCCTAGCTTCCATACGGGCGTAAAAGCCTCTCAGAGCCAGGGCATTTCAAACCCTGGCTTTTAAGAGCTAAGTGTTCAAGGACTCCGGCTTGGATAGAGACATCTGTCAGTTTTGCTCTGTCTCCGCTTTGATTTTTGAAGGAAGCTCAAATTCTTCCTGCCCTAACAGTGGAAGTGGGGCTATATATATATCTATTATGGGAATGAGCTGAAAGCAACTTCTGGCTCATCCAGTTTGGAAGCCCTGAGGTTGGCTGCGCGGGAGGCCGCTCTCCCAGGCGGTTAGCTTTCCTTGGTAAATAATTGAAAGGTGTGACTCAGGCTCTCCCTCCTCGAAATCTAAGAGGTCATGATCGCACACCCGATTCTGGCTATCTGATCTTGCAATCTCGCTCTTTCAGGGCTCTGCTTGAATCCAGCTTAGCAGTTAGGAAAGCCATAGCCTTCAGCTAATTCATTTCTTTATCGGTTTCACCATCTTCCCAACGCAGGGCTCAAGATGGGGTGGGGTGGCTCTTTTCCTCCCTGTTCCACCCTCAAAATAACAGCCCTGTTCGGTAGGCAAGGCTGAAGGAGATGGGCAGAAGGTCACCCGGGGTGTTTATGTGGCTCAGGCGGGACTTGGACCTGGATTTCCGAAGCCCCTGTTCAGCACTCTAACCCCTACACAACTCTGTCTTTTGAGAGACATCTGGAACGCATAGCAGGAGGGCATCCTTGCCACAAGGATGGGATGTTTTGTGGCTCAAACGACTACACCATGAGAGCCCTTAACTCTGACCCCAAAAGTTGGTGACCTTTTCCTAGGCTTTTCTTCGCAAGATACCTTGAGAGCAGGTTTGCCAAAGTCTTCCTCTGAAACTGAGAAAGTGTGACTTTCTCCAAATCAGCCAAGGCTGAGCAGAAGGGACTCCAAACCTGGCCTTTCAAAGTGCTGTTTATGGCCTACAAAGCCCCACACACTCAGATCCAAATGATCTCTCTCTGAGACGGACAGTATCTTTGGATCTTCCCAAAAGGCCTTTCTTCCATGTTCTCACCAGATGTACCTGTGAAGGTGGTGGGGCAGAGATACATCTGGTGAGAACATGGAAAATGGGGCCTTCTGGGCTCTGAAACTCCCTTTTGGAGCAGTCAGACTGGCACCCTCTTCGCTGTCCTAAAGAATTAGCACCCATGTTAGTCGGATGCAACAAAGCCCCCCAAGAGTCTGGTAGTACCTCACAGGCGAACAACTTGCATTTCTAAAGCGTGCGCCAAATAAAATGCCTTGGCCTTGAAGGTGCCACCAGACTCTTTGCTGGTGTTAAAAAGTAATTAACCTGCTAAGAAATCTAACGCCTGTCATTACTTTCTGCTATGGCTACAATGATTAAAGGAAAACCTTAATGTTCTAGTTATGAAAGAATAACTACACTATTTAGTCCCTTAGAAAAATGGCACAATGCTTCAAGCCTTCGGCCTGTGATACCGAACACAACTAAATAGTGAGGGGACACATCCCTGTAAGTTGACAATTAAATGGAATAAGATCCAGTTACGTTGCAAAAGCAATGTAGTTTGCCCTCATACATTACACTACATACGTACACTACATACATACATTAGCCCTCATTACGTTGCCGTAACGTAGTTGCACGTTAGTTATTGGGGAATGAATTTATTACTGTATTTCCGCTGTTCCTGGAACCAGGCTGGAGAAGAGCACCCAGGCCCTTTAGCCACAATTTTGTTGCCACACGTGGCTTCATGGATATCTGTGGGCGAGGCAGCATCCCCATAAACAACCATCCTACAAATGCCCCATAGGCTTTGTAGGAAAGGGTGCCTTACCTGGTGCCTTCTCCTTAGACGGTTTTCTCAGCTCTGCCGCAGGTTGCTCCTCTTCGCCTTCCAGCGATTGCGTCTCTGCATCGCCTGCCTCCCTTTCCTCTCCATGCTCTTCCTCCTGGGGAGCATCCTTCTCTGCTTCCCTGGCCTCTTCTTGCACATCGGGAGCTTTCTCCTCGGAGCCCGCCTCTAGTTCGGGGCTCAACTCTTGGTCCAGAAACTGCTGGAGGGTGATGGCTGTCTGAGAGAGGGATGGCGTGGGAACAGACGACTCTGGCTCGCCTGGCTCAGGGAGAGAAAGCGGAGTGGGTTTTTCTGGCTGCTCACCTCCATCGGCCTCCTCTCCTTCCACAATCAGCTCAGGAATGGCTGGGATGGCTTCGGGTCCACCGCCTTCATCCACAGGTCTGGCACTTTCTCCATCCGTTGGCTCATCTTCGGGGGCCCGTTCCTCCTGAACCATTGCTTCGCCAGGTGTTTCTGCCTGTTCCCCTACGTCAGTCACTGGAACGGTCTCACTGCCTTCTGCCACAGTCGGCTCCGGCCCAGGTAGCTCTGGGCTGGTGCCTTCAGAGGTTTCCGGCGTTGTTGGCACCTCCAATTCCATATCGGAGAGGATGCCCTTCAGAATCTCGTTGAGCATTATGGCCTCCTCGGATAATCCCATCTTGGGCGTTGTTGGTCCGGGTTCGTCTAAAACGGGCACATCGTCCTCCATATTTCCCCAAAACTCAGTCAGTTCAATATCATGCAATTCGACCATGGGCCCTAGAAGAGGAAAGACCAGTGTTGTTTAATGACACAAATGACAATGAATGCCAAAAAGGACGTGGAGTGCAGGGGTCGGGCGCAAATGTTCCCAGAGGCAGGAGCGGCCCTGGCGTGGGACGACACATGCTGGTCAATTTAGCGTGCCAACAATGGAAAAAAGCAGCATGCAAATCAAACGCAGTTGGCAACGCAAACACACACACAGCCGCCCCGGGCGACACAGTCCAGCAGAAAGTCATTTTGGTCCCGGCCGAGCGAAATGACAAGGAATTCAGCAAGAACACCAGCTGTGCTTTCACTCACAAAGACGTAAGAGGCCTTTGCAAGTGTTTCTCAACCTCATTGAGAAAGAGTGTCTTGTGGAGGCAACCCATTGAGGTGCACCACTGTGAGGTTTGTTTGGGGACCGTTTTTCCAGAACTATTGTGTTGGGGGGGGGAAATTGGGATTTTTGTGTGCGCAAAAAAACAACTCCTGCAATTTCGCTCAGTGGGGAGAAGACTGCTGAAGTTATTTGTTCTTGCCGATATAAGAACAAAATAAGCCAAGATTTCCCATCTTCATGGACTCGCTGCGCAGCCATTACAGGAGGCATGGAAACAAGCGTGCGGACAGGAAATGCATGTGTAAGAGCAACACTTGCGCCCTTGGCACCTAAAAACAGCCTCAGAAAAGACTTGCCAAGGAGGCCAAACCAGACCGATGAGGTTTTGTGACCCCACACAAAAAGCAAAGGGATTTTTATTTAGCCTCGAATGGTGCTTTAGCCCTCAATGCGCACCATCAAGAACCACATCAACCACCAGCTTCAATGACAGTGAACCTCAGTCATCAGTCCTGATATTTTAGATTTCGGCTTCCAGAATCGCTTACCATCGCAGTGGGACTGCCAGGAGCTTAAGTTCAAAACACCTACAAGACCAAAGACTATAGACTTAAGTGTGTTTTTGCATCAGCTCCTGCCATCCTCTGGCTTTGTTGGCTGGGGGATTCTGGGCACTGTAGTCCAGAAGAGTGATTGTCCAAGCTCTGCACCACCCACGCAACAACACACTTACATTTCTTTGGGTCACGATAGCCTTTCCTGGCAAGCTGCAAGGTGTTGTCATAGTAGAATTCCAGTAAGGAAAACACCCGCGGTCTGTCCAGCAGCCCCACCTAGGAAAAAGGACCAGAGCCATATCTGTAACCATTGCCACATCGCAATAATTTCAGTCCCTGTGGTTTATGTGGCTGGAAATGAAGGTGTGGCCCCCTGGTGCATCCGTACTTTGAACCCTGCGAGGTAGGACAGGTTGCCAGGCATCCTCCTCTATATTCCTCGGAGACAGGATGCCACCTGCTGTGTAAAAACACTTGTGTAAATAACTGTTACGTCCTGGATAAGCGGGAAAGCAAGGCTCGGCTACTTAGGGAAACAGGCCGGCTCCTTTATAAACCTTACCAGTATGTGGGTGAAGCCAGCCCACTGATTTAGCAAGGAAACCGAATCGACCGCTTGATGAAAATCAAATCAACGGCACTCGCAAATGCCATCAAAGAATCAGGCCGTTGCTTTTAAAAGAAAAAGGACAAGCCACCAGCTCAGTTAACTTATGATGATGATGATCCTAGGAATAATAAAGCAGCGGGGCAGCTTTGGGTTGCATGAACACCCCACACTCTCTCTGGCATCAGTTTTCAGGCAAAGATAAGGAAAACCTCTTCTACAGACACAGGAGGGATTCCTCAGGGACTGAGCAGCTTTCAGGGACAGAAATGGAAACAGATCGATTTATAGTCTTGGTGGATTCGGTCATCGCTTTCCCTACTCCTGTTGTTTTCGTGGGGAAGTAACACGGAGGCATGAGACAGTGGGATTTTGTTCCAGCTACACAAGAGGCGATGAAAAGGCACACAGAAGGTTGCTTCACCGGTAAAATGAGTAGCATTTGGAGGCTTCTTCCCCAAACTTCATCACTGAAACTCTCTAATCAGAGTCCAAGAGAAGTCCAGGATAGGTTCATGTTAAGTTGGAAACCTGAAGGCACACAACACTTGAAGGCGCACAACACAACACACACAGTACATGCTTCCCATCATCTGCATGGAGCAGACTGAAGTCAGGAGAGACAGAGGACCCTTTCCATCCCATTCAGCCTGAAAGAACAGTCTGCCACCAAACTGGTGAAAGTTTGGAAACGGGGAACCGTAGGCATGCTAAACTGGGTGACAGAGAGCAGAACATGGGGAAGAAAAGCGGTGGGGAGTAACAGATGCTTCCGCGACCCCAGTCTTTGGTGGGTTTGCCTTGCCTTTCCTGCTTCCCCTCAAGGGCCAAGTACAGCAGGAACTGATTATAGGGCTGGGAAGGAACCCAGGTCGGAAAAAGCCAACGGAGTGGCGTTAAATCGACATGATTGTTTTGGAACGGATTCAAGCCCTCCTCGGAGCCCCCTCACAATGCCATGAACGATATTGACAGGGCTGAAGCGTGTGCGTGTGTCTATATGAGAGAAAGAGAGAATTTCAAATTCGTAGCTGTCAGAAGTCAGTTAAATTTTAGGAGCGAGGCTGACCACTTGTGGACTTGTGATGTTACGAAAGTTGGTTTCATTCAATAAATTAAAGGCACCAGATCCCATCTGAGCTTGGGAGCTCAGCAGGGTCAGCCCTGTTTAGTCTTTGGATGGGAGACCTCCAATGAATCCCAGGTACTATAGGCTCTGTTTCAGTCTCAGAGAAAGGCACTAGCCAAGCCATCTCCAAGGATTCCTTACCTAAAACAACTTGATGGAATTCATAGGGTGGCCATAAGTCGACAGGGGACTAGAAGGGACATGCACATGGGCATGTTTATGTTCCAGGGCAGGGAAGGGGTCCCAAAACCTTCTGCCACTCCCTGCTGAGTGACACTTCTCTGGGGCTACCTGTCCAGGATCGCAGTCAAAGAAGAGCTGGACGAACATCCACCTCCAGACATCGTGCCGGATGGCGTTTCGGGCGTCGTTGGCGCACTGGAGGAGATGCTTCAGCAGCTGCTCAAACTGGTCGCTGTTGAAGTTCTTGACGTAAGAAAGAAGATACTGGAAAAGGGAGGCAAAGGGAGAGGCAAACCTTTGTTTAAGCAATCCATCCATTCATTAATACCCCACCTTTCTCCTAACATGAAACCCAACCATATAAAAGCAAGTTCAGTTAAAGTCTTCGACATAAGTGGAGTTCGGCACAACGCAAGCCCAGCGAATGAGAGACCCCAAAACCGTATTATTGCAAAAGTTACAGAAAACAATTAAACCAAGATTTCTATTAAAAAGCGCATTTAACACACAATTGAAAGCCTTCTGCCACATTATTTGAAAGCAAAAGACCTGCCTGAATAAAGAGGCCATTCCGTTCTGCTTTGGCCAGACCTCACCTGGAGCAATACTTGGTCCAGTTCCGGATGCCACAATTCAAGAAGGGCATTGAAAAGATGGAGGGAGAACAAGATGATCGCAGGCCTGGAAGCCAAGCCCTATGAGGAATGACTTAAGGAGCCAGAGAAGAAATGACTGAAAGGTAACGTGACCTTCATCTAGAAGAATGTGATTTGAGCTCAGATTTATCTGAAGGCCTCCTCTCAGGGACATTTTTAACACTTCGGATTTATCCCTCCGTCGGTGAGGTTTTAACGGGAAAAGAAAAGTGGGTCTGCACAATGTAAATAGCAACGGCTGTCAGATGGAACCGCAGGCCCCATCTTTGGGTTGGATTACTGCAGCAGGTTGTTTTAAGCCTGCCACTGTTCTGGGTCAGGGAGAAACACAAATGCCATATGAACGCCCAGGTCAGGGGTATAAGAAAGGGTCTGAAAGAGAAAACAGAGGTCTGTAATGATGTCCCTTCCGTGTTCCAAAGCTAAGCAGCCAAAACAAGAGCCATCAAGGGTCCAGCAAAATCCCTCCTGGGCTATTCAGATCCTCTTGTGTCAATTGGCTAATAGAATTTGGACAGGGATACCAGATGCTCTCCGCTGTCTGCCAGTGGGACTAATAGTGCAATAATGACAATCCCGATAGAAGACAGTTTTGTCTCCTGAGAGGGGGCTGATGGAAAATCTGAGTTCATCGGAGACCAAGGACTCTCGCTCTCTGGAGTCTAGCAACTAGATGCTGTTTCTCCTACTAGTAGCATTGCCTTGAGATGCAGCAGAAGGCCTTCCAACTTCCACCTTGCAAAGAATCCAGCAGGGCAGCCTGCAAATGGGCTCCAGCTCCTTGACCATTGCCCACGCTGGCTGGGACTGAGGGGAATTGTAGTCAAACACACCTGGATGCAGATGTACCCCATCTGGGCACCAAAGAGGGTAAAAAGTAGACTCCTCCCACTCCTCAGCCCCAAAGGATACCATCGCCGTCCTCACCTCCGTACACTCCTCCCGGTTCACCTTCACTTCCAGTGTTCCCACGGCTTCCAGGGGCCTGGCATAGATTCCTATGGAGAGGAATGACGTTGAAATCCGGTCAGCTGGATGGCTCTTGGGATGCCAACCAAGGACACGGGTGAAGAGTCTGACCAATGGATGGAGGGACCCTCTTGGGTCTTTTGTTCTTCCACAAAACATCCCGGGCCAATGGAGGACAGCTCTTTTGGATACGGTGGGGGCATTCCCTCCCAGTTTGGCAGAGACAATCCCGAATAATCCTCTGTTGTCCCACTTTTTCAGCTGTTTTAAAAATGTCCCAGTTTTTCCTCCTCCTCCTCCCACTTTCCCCCTTTGCCCTCGGCTTATTTCTGCTGTGGCCAACTGAGTCCCAGATGCAAAAGCCATTCACTCAGTGGGAGGAGAGGCAAGGCTGGGCCAGAATCTTGTCCTACTTCCCAGGAGGCTCAGTCAAAAGAAAACGGCTGCAGCCTCTCCTGGCTTGCGTGTTTTCCCTTATTAATAACTTCTGCATCTTGGCCATGTTCTAATGTTGTAAAATATGTGGGTGTCATTGGCCTAAATACCCCCAAAGTACCAAATCCCCATGATCTTATAGGAGAGGCCTAGTTGAGGCATCTCTCTGTCCTGTTGGTCTTTGTACATGGAACGGGAGAGGTGCCATTTTGGCCAAGGTGGCTGGGGGATTCTGGGCACTCTAATTCATAGAAAGGAACTTTTCCAAGCTTTGGGTCTCTCCTCTCTTTTGCCTAGGCAGCTGGATCTGGTTTAATATGCAACTCGATCTCCCACAATCCCATTCAGCCTGGGACAACAATGGCTTGGCTGTTCTCCTCCGAAGCTGAGAGCTGCCACCGAGGAAGGTAAAAGCTGTAAGGTTATATTTGCTGCACCTGCACTTGGAAAACCCACGCCTTTCCAAAGACAATCGGGCGAAGTTGCACACACTGACCTGAGAATAAGCCCCATTGAATACAGCAGGCCATTCTTTAAATGCATGCACAGCATTGCATTGCCAGTCTGCTCCATGCTTTTGGGGCCAGAGCCCTTCCAGCCCAAGGAAGTGAGGGAAGATGCGGGTGACTTTACCTGCCTCAGAGTCTCTGGGTGCTCCAGTGACAACCTCCAGGAATGACTTCAGGGCACTTTGGATCTGTGAACGAAAGAACCCATCAGAGGTCCACCAACTGGCTATTGGTCAGATTGGGAAGAACACACCTGCTCTACCTAGGAACCGTTCTGATCCAGAATGCTGATGGATTATTATTATTATTATTATTATCATCATTATTAACTTTTATTTATAAAGCGCTGTAAATTTAAATATTAAAATATTAGGTGGAATGGGTGGAAGGTTTTAAAGAAACACAAAGCATCAGGCAAAGGCATGGGAAGAGTCTGAGATCAATGTGTGCGCCGCTGGTTTGTGGTAGCAGTGGGCAAGTTGTGGCAGGTTTAGGGAGGATGTGAGTGAGCAGCCCAGGAAACTGGCTTTGGACTCACGGAGGTGAGGCCAGAAAGCTGGTGAGTTATGGACCAGGTGTGTGGGATGGCATGGTTTTCATGGGAGGGCAACTTCGGTGCAACTGCAACACGATGCGAGTTTCCCCTTTATTTCTGGAGGCAAAGATTTTGTTTCACTTTTTGGCAAAGCTCATTAAAAAGAGTTAATATGGGCGGGGGGGAAACAATATATAGATCGACATAATCCAGTGCATAAAAGCTGCAACACGATCTGTGACCCCAGACATGCCCCACTGACCAGTGCGAGGGGGATCCGTCCGGTGGTGTCCCGCGTCCACTCTCTGAACTGCGTGGACAACGCCTTCTTGCGTATGTTCCTCAGTTTGTCCTTGATCCGGTCCACTTCCTCCCGCTGATGGCGCCTTTCTTCCACCAGAGTCTTCATCTCAGCCACCCTGCCGGGAAAGAGCGCCGCGACCCTTTAATACAGTTCCTCATGTTGTGGTGACCCCCAACCATACAATTATTTTCATTGCTACATGCAAATATGTGTTTTCAGATGGTCTTAGGCGACCCCTGTGAAAGGGTCGTTCGACCCCCAAAGGGGTCCCGACCCACAGGTTGGGAACCACTGCCCTAAGGGCACCAGATCCCATCTGATCTTCGATGATAAGCAGGATCAGCCCTGGTTAGCCCTCCTGGGATCGTATTCCAGCAAGAGAAACCGGTACATTTTAACAGTGGCTGAAATAGTGGGTCGGCAGAGGATTAACTGGGACTGACAAACTGGGGCAGCTGGAGAGGACAGGGCATACTCACTTGTGCGGGGTTGTTTGGGGCACCTTGCTCTTCAGCTCCTCGGTGACGGTTTTCATCCCTCGTGTGTAGGGACCCGGTTGTGCCGAAATCTCGTAGGCCGGGTTGTGCCTCATCAGGTACTCTCCCAAGAAGTTAATGGGGTCGAACTTGTGGGGCTCCAGGCCTTCTGTCCCCAGCGCTTGCTTCCTCTCCGCCACCCGGAGCAGTTTCTCCACTCCCGGGACCAAGGTGGGAAGGAGCTTGTCTAAGAGGTAAGCCCGGGTCCCCAGGGTGGCCCTTTCGTCGTCGAACCAGTCCCGGGCCAGACCGTCCGGAGGCTCTTTCTTCTCCACCTTTTCTTCCAGCCTCTTGTCCTGGTGGCGCTTGGCCACCCTCCGGTCCTGGAGGTGCAAAGCCCTCGGCTGGACGCTCTCGTAGAAGACGGCCTTCCATTGAGTGTCGACCGCCGGAGACAGGGGTCGGAGGGCAACTTGCGGCTGGCCGAGGCCCATTTCCGACTGCTGGTCCTTGGGGGTGCTTTTCTCCGAGCCGTTGTTGGCCATGTTTCACTCTGCGTGTTAAAAGGAGAAATGCAATATTAGTTTGGAAACTTCGAACCCTGGTCTCCAGAGTCATAGTCAAACTGGTCCCCAGGTCCTTCAAATAACCTGGACCATGTAGGGATTTGAATTGTGCCCAGAGATGGACCAGTAGCAGAGCTTTGCAGGGAATTGCGTGCGTCCTGTATCCAGCAATGTCCAAACTCTGGCCGTCCAGTTGTTTTGGACTTCAGCTCTGGCCAATGGTTTGGGATTCTGGGAGCTGGAGTCCAAAACGCCTGGAGGGCCAGAGTTTGGGCATCACTGCCGCAGTCGAACAATCTTGCCCTTCCCAGTAGATTCAGGCAAAAGCAAACCACTGTCGTTTCTCTCTGTCCTTCTTCAGACATAACTTTTGCCGTCTTGGCCGCACGCCGACATTGCTTGGCCGCCCTTCATCTGGGAAATCTTGGAGGGTGCCCAGGTTCGCTTTACGGTCGTCATGCGTCGGAAATGACACCAAGGCGCACACAACAACAACAACAACAGTGCTATCTCCCAGTATCCTAGCCTTTTGCTCAAACCTCCAGCAGGTTTCTCTTTCTCCAGCTTTGCCATAACGAGAAGCCATTTTATTTAATGATCTCTACCTCTGATGGCTGGCACCAAGGAAGGGAGACGCTCTTGGAAACTATATACATACATATATATATATATATGTGACAAAGCGTTGTCTCATTTTAGGCACAAAGGAACTTACTTGGGAATCCAGGCCTCTTGTGCGCTTGTGTGTGTTTGTGTGTGTGTGTGTTTGATGTTGCCAGGCAACAAACCTCCAGGGCTGCCGGCCATCAGCTTCAGGGTTGCGTCACTAAATGGTTAGGTTTTAATTTTATTTTTAATGGGGGAAGACGAAAAAAGAGAGAGGGAGGAAGAGAGAGAGGTCTCCTCTTCGGCGGCGGCAGACAACAGCCACAGAATGGTCCCGGTGTCTGTGTGTGTGTTGTGTGTGTGAGGTGACACATTACTTTCTAGGCAAGCTTCCAAGGCTTTTAGGCCAGGCTCTTTCCTAGATCTACCTGGAGGTCTCCAGGTGGTCTCCCATTCAGTGTTTATCCAGACTGGCCTCAGCTTCAAGGATTAGATAAGAGCACAGAGTTCTTGTAGCCTAGTGGTTCGAGCGTTGGACTATAATAACTCTGGAGACCAGGGTTCGAAACCTTGGGCAAGTCACGCTCTCTCAGCCCCAGAGGATGGCAATGGGCAAATATGGCCATGAAAACCCCATGACAGGTTCGCTTTGGGGTCCCCATAAGTCAGAAATGACTTGAAGGCACATGATAACAAGAAACGGCGGCATATTGAAAGCAAAGATGTTTTATTTGTCATAGACAACTACAACGCATGGTTTTGAGCACTGGGACTGTAAGGACTATACTGGCTTCAAAGCGGTATAGGCACCTAGCGTAGATGTTCCTTCAAAGGCAAGAGCTAAAGCTAATGCAGAATAATATTGGAATAATGATACTATACCTCTGCTTTGAGATTGCAAAGCATTGTATGCCTGTCCATCTCTCTCTGTCTCACACCCACAAACTTTCATGCCCTCCAGCATCACACGGATGCAAACCAGGACCCTTTAGCGGTCAAGCAACCTCAGAGTGTGGTCAAGATGGCAAAAGTTATGACCCAGGAAGAACAGACAAGCTTGGAGAGGCTGCAGCGGTTTGCTTTTCCCCGAACCGACTGGGAAAGGCAAGATCCAGCCGTTCGGGATTCAAAGATTCAGACTTTGTGGGGCTTTGAACTCCATTAGCAGCAACTCAAGTAAGCTGAGGACAAAGAGGGAGATGGAGAGAGAAACCAGGACATTTTTTAAACAGCGGAGAAAGTGTGACAACAAAGGATTAAATGGGATTATCCCTGCAAATCGGGACGGTTGGAGGATAGGAGCTTTCTGCCATTCCTTGTTTATGTCCCCTCTATTTGCCTCCTTTTCGCAAGGAACATTTGCTTGCAGTAAGTGCAAAGGTTTGTTCGCGGCACGTTTTCCGCGACGAAGTCTGAGGTTACGGACTTGTGCGATTGCGATTGTGGACTCAGGTGTTGCGTGTACATTGTATAAAATGTGGATTTAGGTGTCGTGTGTACGTTTTAGAGGCCGGTCAAACTGAGAACTTGTTGTTCGGCGCCCAAATAACGGTGTCAGATTTGCTCCATCAGAAACGCATTTTGTTGGTCTGGCATTTCCTTGCGGTCCTTTGGACGGTCAAAGCCCGTCTGCACTGGAGAAACAATGCGCTTTTGGCGCCGCTTTAAAGTGTGCGCAGCTCCATCCGATGCTCCATAGAAACCACGTGGAGATCTGAAGCACCGCAACCCATGACTCTAGGCTGCCCCAGGGGATTCTGGGAGGGGTAGTCCAAATAAAAAGAGGTGTCATAGTGGAGGGGGATTCTGGGAATGGTAGTCCAAGGAAAGAGGGATGCTATCTGAGGGGGTTCTGGGAATGGTAGTCCAAAAAAGAGGGATGCTAGCTGAGAGGGATTCTGGGAGGGATAGTCCAAAAAAGATAACATGATATCTGAGGGGATTCTGGGAATGGTAGTCCAAGAAAAGAGGGTTGCTATCCTAAGGGGATTCTGGGAGGGACAGTCCAAGAAAGATAACATGATATCTGAGGAGGATCCTGGGAATGCTAGTCCAAAATAAAGAGGGATGATAGCTGAGGGGGATTCTGGGAATGGTAGTCCAAGAAAAGATAACATGCTTGTTGGGGGATGATGAGCATTGTGTTGGGGATTCTGGGTGTTGTGGCCCCAGAGATGCCTGTGTGGGGTTACATTGGGTCTCTTTCTGGGAGAAAGGCGGGAAATACAGATGAAATGAATGCAAACAAATCTGGGCCCAGCATTTCTTCCTTTTCTGGCAGCGCGAGGGTTAAATTTTTCAGGAGTGGGCGTGGCTAAGGCATTGGGGGGCGTGGCAATGCGGGCGGAAGAGGGAGGGAGAAAGAGGTGGGCGTGGCTAGGCCGTCGTTGGCGTGGGCGTGGCCTCCGGGCCGCGGCGGTTGACAGGTGGCGCATGCGCGCTGTCGCCTCATTGTGCCCGGCCGGCCCAGCCCGGCCGCTCCTCAGTCGGCGAGCGAGCGTTGACGGGGGAGGACGCGCCTCGGCTCCGCTCCGGCCTCGGCCTCGAAGCCTCCCTTTCCCTCACAGAAGGAGCCTTCCATTGGCCTCACCATGGAGTGAAGGCTCCCCCGGTAGGCAGGCTGGCCGGCCTAGGCCGCCTCCGCCGCCGCCGCTTCGATGGCTCTGGTGACGGTGCAGCGCTCGCCCACCCCGAGCGCCACCTCCAGCCCCTGCGCCTCGGTGAGTCCTCCTGAGGGGAAGGAACCGTTGCGAGAGATGGGGAGGGGGAATGGAGGGGGGCTCTGCGCATGCGCGACGCCTGGCGCCCGCTCTCTCTTCACCCCGCGCCCTCTGGACCCGCTTCGCCTTTGGAGGCGTTTTGTCCCCCTCCCTGCGCCGTACCCCTCCTTTCCCTCTGCTTGACAGCTGCAGCCATTCATCTCCATTCATTCAACCCTCTTCCCCTCAGATCTAATGGGATATTTAACTGCTAAATAATAATTATAATATTATATATTATTATTATTATTATTCATATATATTAATATTATATATATATATGTGTGTGTGTATTATTTAACTATTAAATAAATAAATCTGATTTATTGGAGGATTGCTCTGACTATCATAAATAATATAATAATATAATATTATAATATATTATTATTATTGTTAAATTGTTAAAATATTATAACAATATTATTATATTGCTATAGTATTATAATATAACAATATTATAATATTGTTATAATATTATAATAATATTATAATGTTATGATATAATAATATATTAATAAAATATAATAATTAATAATATATAAGGTTATTATAATACACTAATGTTACAATATTGTTATAATATTATAACATTATATAATATTAATAAAATAAAATAGTTAATAATAATATATAATATTATAACTGTTATAATATAATATTGATATAATATTGTTATAATATGACATTATATAACATTAATAAAATAAAATAATTAATAATAATACAGTATATACTATTATAACATTGTTATAACAGTTGTAATATTGTTATAATATTATAACATATAATATTAATAAAATAAAATTATATAATATAATGTTATAATATTATAATAATGTTACAATATTGTTATAATATTATAACATTATAAAATATTAATAAAATAAAATAATAATAATATATCATATTATAACTGTTATAATATTATAATATTGTTAAAATATTGTTATAATATAACATTATATAACATTAATAAAATAAAATAATAAATAATAATATATACTATTATAACATTGTTATCATATAACAGTTATAATATTGTTATAATTTTATAACATACAATATTAATAAAATAAAATTATATAATATAATGTTATAATATAATAATGTTACAATATTGTTATAAAATATTAATAAAATAAAATAATTAATAATAATATACAGTATACTATTATAACTGTTATAATATTATAATATTGTTATAATATTATAACATTATATAACATTAATAAACTAAAATAATTAATAATAACATATACTATTATAACATTGTTATAATATAACAGTTATAATATTGTTGTTATATTATAACGTATAATATTAATAAAATAAAATACTAATATAGTAATAATATAATAATAAATAACTATTTAATTCTCAGTGTTTTAAATAAGCAACCGTGCACCTCATTCATTTAATTGTTTGCCAAAAATTGTTATCTCTGAGGGATGTTTCTGGCCAAATCCCTGGCATTTATTTCTTCTCAGTTTAATTCTCAGGTTTTTTTTTAAATATGCAACCGTGCACCTGATTCCTTTAATGGTTTGCAAAACATCTGAGCTGTGAGGGATCTTTCGGCATTTCTTATCAGTTTAATCCTTAAATTTTGATATACAATCTTTCACCATCCCTTCCCCCACATTTGTTCTTTTCATTATCTCCAAATATCTTCGCTCTGAGGGACTTGTTTCAGCCCAAACTGTTGCCTTTCTTCTTCATTTAAATGCAACCATTCAGCATCCCTTC
Organism: Sceloporus undulatus; assembly: GCF_019175285.1. Lineage (NCBI taxonomy): Eukaryota > Metazoa > Chordata > Lepidosauria > Squamata > Phrynosomatidae > Sceloporus > Sceloporus undulatus. The sequence goes on along the minus strand of NC_056532.1, from coordinate 6,594,943 downwards.
CCCTCTCCAATTTATTTCCTTCCAGTTGAGAGAGAGAGAAGAGCCCTGGAGGAGGAGGAGGTTGCATTTCTGGTTGCTTTGAAATTCCTAATCATTGAGCATTTAAGAATTGGAAGAGAAAAACCTTAGCTGAAAGGGAAGAGCTCTGAAGGATATAAAGAAAGAAGTAGCTGAGAGAAGAGGTCTGAGAGATATTTGGACCCAGACTGTTGCATTTCCCTTGCGCCCATTGATTCATTCAGTTCTTTCATTATAAAAATCTCAGCTCTTGACCCAAGCTGTATTTGCTTTTCAGTTTCATTTTATAAATGGTGTGTTTATGTGTCTTATTATTATTATTATTCTATGAGAAAGGGTGTTTCATTGGTGTGTCATATATATATATATATATATATTATATAATATATAATATATATACACACACACACACACACCTTTCATGCTCCCTTCCTCTCAAGAACCAGCCTTCAAAGTGTGCATCTTTTAGGGCTGTGTATTTGCAGGTGTGTACTTGGCGTCTTTCGTTTGTACCCTCCTAGAAGGGATTTAAAGGTTTGTTGTTTTTAAGGCTGTCTATTTGAATGTCTCTTTGGCAGACCCGCATTGAAGACAGCTGCGACTCAAGCCTTCATCCCTTTGGGCCTTCTCCAGCCTGAAATGGGGACCGTAGCTGAGGAAAGCTATGTGTTTCTCTCTCTTTCTGAGTCGCATTTTAAAACCAAACGGTGCATGTATCTTTTTTCATTTTAGAAAGCGATGCCTTCCCCCATATATCTTTGACAACCCTCCCTCCCACGAAACCACTACCTTTTTGCTCCATGTTGCAAATGTGTGTGCTTTTAAAAAGGGAAGGGGTGTCCCTTTTTGACAGGTCCGTTCGTTCAATCCTTTCCTCTTCAAAACTGAGAAGGAGGAGGCTGTCTCCGTCTCCGAGAGACATCTTGGTCCAAAGGGTACATCTCCTTATTTTCACCTTCTTAGGAGGAAACGATACGGGAGAAAGGCGAGATTAAAAGCAAAATTAAACCCCGGGTGTATGTTGCTTTCTCCTTGCCTTTCTGCTTATCCCCTTCCTCTGTTTTGCAAGGATCTGGTATCTTCTGGGTAGGTCTTTTTCTAGGCCTGCAGAAGCTTCATCCTCTCCATTCAAGCATCCATAAGGCAGTATATATTAAGCATTTTTGGTGGCATTGGTATGTAAGCCTAATGTCAGGGCACACTATTACCTACTGGCAATCCTTTTGCAGGGCTCCATAGACAGCTGGAAAAGCCCAGTGGTTCGTTCATTCATTTCGTCCATCTCCAAAATGGAGCTGTGGCCGAGGCAGATGAAGCCAAAGGTTAATAATGTCTTTAAAATGAGAGGAGTGGTAAGGAACGTTTTTGCAGGCCTTGCGCTGTAACCCATTCAGTCTCTTCTCCCAAAACAGGCCTTGCAATTGTGGAAATAGTCATATATACTAAGCAAACCTTCATCTTTCCTTTTTATTTGTTAAACAACATCTCCTTCTGCTGGGGCCGAAATGCAGGAATGGAGGAGCTGCTGCTTACTTTTCCCTTTGCAAAAGTGGACATTTTTTAAAAGAGGAAGGTTCTCCCTGTGTATGTTTTTTCTTGTTTTCCTCCAAGGGATGCGAATTGTTGTATAGGTTGAGTCTTATCCGAAACGCTCCGGACCCAAAGGGTTTAGGATTCTGGGATTTTTCAGATTTGGGAATATTTGCATGCGCATGATGCAACGTCTTGGAGATGGGACCCAAGTCTAAACATGAAATCCGGCTTCGTATGCACCTTATATACACATAGCCCGAAGGTAATTGTATACATAATGTGATTAATAATGTTGCGCACGAAACAAAGTTTGCGTTTGAATCGTCAGGTTCCTGCAACCATGGACGACTATTTTGGATTTGGATAAGGGATGTCAATTTGCCCATATTCTTACTTCTTAAGCCTTAATGTAAACCTCGGCATTTCATTGCTTCCAATATCCTATATGCACTTTTTTGAGGGTAAATCCCTTTGGAGTTCATTGAAGGCCAGTCAGGATTAGACATGTCAGGAGATGCATCGCTGTACTGTCTTTCCATTAGGAACCTTCAAGGTGATTTTTACAATACATATAAGATAATAAATGTAATATTGCTAAATATAGACACACATAATTCAGAATGATATGTTAGAAAGATTAAAAATGTATGTGTGCCTGCTTGTACTACTAGATTTTTGTCTTGCTATGGAACTGTCTGAAATGTAACTTGATTTTTAATGTTCACACATCATGACAAACTATGGTGTGGTTTCTGACTGGTCATGATGTGTAAATCTGGTTTGGCTAAGAAGGCATGGTTAGTTAATGAGTGACAAAGCAAGATTAGAAGCCACGGTTAATCTTATGAATCCTGGCTTGTTTGAATCCTGGCTTGCAAGATTAGAAGCCACGGTTAATCTTACGAATCCTGGCTTGTTTGAATCCTGGCTTGCAAGATTAGAAGCCACGGTTAATCTTATGAATCCTGGCTTGTTTGAATCCTGGCTTGCAAGATTAGAAGCCATGGTTAATCTTACGAATCCTGGCTTGTTTGAATCCTGGCTTGCAAGATTAGAAGCCATGGTTAATCTTA